>NW_024412388.1:91369951-91494373 GCF_014898765.1 Herpailurus yagouaroundi
ACACACACACACACACACACACATAATCTTTTAAACCATGAGCTGCAGTAGGCAGGCACAGCACTTACTATTGTGTTCTTAACATAGGTTCAAGCACCAAAATCTAGCTAAAAGTTAGACTCCAAAAGAGGGACCTCAACCCCTCAGATCTGCGTTTTTTTTTATCTGTGTGTTTGAGGAAGTGTCAACCCCTCTGATGGCATGATCAGGAGCTGGAGTTCAAGTTTTGTGGTTTCACCTTTATAACCTGTTAGACCTCTGCCATTAACTGAGCACTCCAGGATGCATCATTCCTGTGCTTGCTATAATCTGGGGCTATGGTCAGAGACTTGAGCCCTGGAAACTTCAGGACCTGAGCAGCCAGGGCCTTCCGGTTCTCATCTGCCACCTCAGCATCCTACCTGCCTTAAGCATCTGACCAGTTTCCTTGGAGTAGATTTCAGTGATCTGCAGGAGGCTAACTCTTTCTCTGGGAAGCTATCCTATGGAGGAGGTCTCCATCAAGTAAGCCCTTACCTCACACAACACACACTTGTCATCATTAACTATGGGACAAACATCCAGCAGTGTTAGGAAAACTGGCAGGGTTATTTGACTCTGAATATAAGTGGCCTCAATATTTTTTAGACACTGATATTCATGTTTGGCATTTCACTTAAATTAAGTACCAGAAGTACCACAATTACATCTTTTTGTTTTTTAGAATCTTCTTAGGAATGAAATCTGTACCTAAATGTCTTTTTAATTTGGGATTTCCTATGAATCCAAATGTCTTACTATGTGGTGCTACCACTAAAACTCTTTAATGCAGCTCCCAGTGTTAATTTTGGGCTTTGTTTCTTTTTTTTTTTTTTCAACGTTCATTTATTTTTGGGACAGAGAGAGACATAGCATGAATGGGGGAGGGGCAGAGAGAGAGGGAGACACAGAATCGGAAACAGGCTCCAGGCTCTGAGCCATCAGCCCAGAGCCCGACGCGGGGCTCGAACTCACTGACCGCGAGATCGTGACCTGGCTGAAGTCGGACGCTTAACCGACCGCGCCACCCAGGCGCCCCTTGGGCTTTGTTTCAAGAAGTACTGTCTTGGGGCAACAGTTGTCACTCCTGCCTGCATATTAGAATCATCAGGGAGGTTTTAAAAATCCAAATGTCCAAGGCACATCCTAGGACATATATATATATATATATATATATATATATATATATATATATATGTGTGTGTGTACATATACATATATACATAAATATTATATATATATATATATAATACACACGTGCCTGCATCTGTGTGTATTTCTTGCTAATAAAATAGAGAATTTATTTATTTTTTTAATTTTTTAATGTTTATTTATTTTTGAAAGAGAGAGTTAGCAGAGAGAGAGGGAGACACAGAATCCGAAGCAGGCTCCAGGCTCTGAGCTGTCAGCACAGAGCCCAGTGTGGGGCACAAACTCACGAACTGTAAGATCATGACCTGAGCAAACTCAGATGTTTAACCAACTGAGCCACCCAAGTGTCCCTAAAATAGAGTACTTAAAAATTTGTACATTGTCAATCACAAATGTGTCTATTGCAGAGGAGCAAGTAGCAATTTATTTTTCTGCAGGCAGTCAATATATTCAGTTTATACTTTTCAATGCTAATTTAGAGTTATTTGCATTGTCCTGATGGAAATCTAGTACCCAGATATTTTGGGATCACCTCTATTTAAATATTGTAACAAGGGAATTACCTCCAAATTTCACAAAAATCAATTCTTGAATGTTTTCTGCTGTTACATGATACCTGGGAAGCTGATTTAGATAAAAATAGATGCTAGCCAATGAATTTGCTCACTGCTGCTTAAAAAGACATATATCAGCAGCCACAAAGGCAGTATCATCAAATCATGGGAATTGATGGATTATTTCAGACCACTATGCTGCAGACTCAAGTTGGAAGGTACACAAATGGAAATATATTCTCTTTGGAGCTAATTCGGGTTTTCTCTTCTGAAGTTATTTCTTTGGGTTGTACCACAAGGAGTTGATTATTCATCAGTTACTGAATCAAATACTTGTGAAGTCTATACTTTGTGTTAGGCCTTTTATATGCAATGTTTGTGTTTTAAATAAATAAAGAAAAGGCATTTGTATTTTATATAAAACACAGGATCTAGCAAAGGAACTCATAGCTATTTTCATAAATATGTTTCTGCTTCTACTAAGATGCTAAAGCTTCAGTATGAGGAAGACACTAAGATGATTCTGTATTAACTCGAAGTCTCACTGTTGCCCTGGAGACACCCAGTCACAAGTGAAGATAAAAGAGGAGTATGTCATAATCTCTATCGATGGGGTAACTTTGCACCTGAACTCTACCCATGTATGTGAATAACCATCTGATGAAAGCTGCTAACTGCATAACATTTGAAGGAATTGCAAAACTCATACTTTAGGGGTGTGAAAAAGCAAGAAGTTTGTTGGTTATGATTTTTTCCAAAAAGGACAATCTGACACAGAGGGATGGCTTAGAATTGATTGAATTAAAAGCAGCTTGGTTTTTAACTTTATTTGAAAAACAATGCACTTAATTAAGTCATCAGCACCTTCTCAGCCTACATTTCTACAAAAAGCAAGAAAGATTCTCACAGTGATTAAATTCTCTGAAGTGTCAAAATATGTAATACCAGTGTCTCAAGCAGGGAATTCAAAAATTAGGGTAAACAGATCTGATTTGGGGCAAGGAGGATTTATTAAATTAAATTGTAATTTTTAACTGTGCTATATAATTTATTCTTACTTTGGATGTCTTTAATCATAATAATAACTAAAATTCATGAACATAAACTTTTGAGAGAATACATGTTACGACTGTGTCATCCAGATAAGGAAAACCATAAAACAGAACACTTAGGTAATTTGATATGCATCGCATCGCCAATAAGTGGTGGGTCCAAAAAGAGGGAGTTGATCAAGCCCTGACCTATAAAAATTATCTAGGAAGGTTAATAAATGACATGAGTCACATTCTAGCAGTGCTATAATGGCAATGTAGTTTTTTTTTTTTCTTTTAAATAAGTTCTTTTAATGGTCCATTTTCTGAAGTGAGTTAAGATTCTTAGGGGATCTCATGACTCTTATGATAACCATCACCACTTTCAGTTTGTTAATTCTCTTAGATTACAATCTATATATTTTATGGCAATAGAGAATACCATCTCATGACTGTAATGAAAGATGGGTATTTCCTAAGATTTAAAATACTCTAAAGTATACTTCTGTTTTAACGGGATAAAGACTGCATCTTTAGAAGCTATGTGTGAGCATTACAGAAAAAAATATAAATATTTGTCCTAAAAGGTTTTCCTCACCCTTAGCTCATGCTACCAGTCTCCCTACCCAACCTCTTCCCAGACCTGTTGCACTTTGTTTTTCACATGTGCAGGTGAAGATGGTGAAGACTTCCAGATGAATTTAGTGGTCATGTAAGGAATTGCCTGATCAATAGAGGCAAAAAGTGGTAGCTACTAGTTTTAAGGTGTGAAGAGAAAGCAGAGCATATGGCAACCACTTTTCACCGTTTTCATGCACCAATTGAAGAACAGGATGCAGACTCAGAGAAAAAGTTCAATGTACATGTATGTTTCTATGTGTCTGTAACTCACAGTGGCCTGTTCTCAACCAACTATAGGGACATAAGGGGTGGAGCTCAGGGAAGAAATCAAATTGATTTGTTTTTGTTTTGATTTGTTGTTCTGAAAGGAATCTTCTGCAACTGATACTTTTTGTCTCCTCAGAGCCTTAAGAGTGGCTCAATTAAAGTACTAGTCCCTTTTATGAGTCTGAGAGGGAGGTTAAGAAAGGTTTAAGTAGGAGGAGTGTACGCAGTCTCAGAGCATTGCTTCCCGAATGTTAAGATGCCCACAGATGCCCTGGAATCTTGTTAAAAATGCAGTTTCTGGGTTGGTAGGTCTGAATTGGGGCCTGAGACTCCTCCTTTCTTTTTTATTTTTTTATTTTATTTTTGTAACGTTTATTTATTTTTGAGACACAGAGTGAGAGAGCATGAACTGGGGAGTAGCAGAAAGAGAAGGAGACACAGAATCCGAAGCAGGCTCCAGGCTCTGAGCTGTCAGCACAGAGCCCGATGCGGGGCCTGAACTCACAGACCGTGAGATCATGACCTGAGCTGAAGTCGGATGCTTAACTGACTGAGCCACCCAGGCGCCCTTCAGACTCCTCCTTTCTAACAAGTTCCTGACCATAGCAATGCTGCTGGTATTTGGATACTGACTGGTTCAGTTTTAGAGCATAAGATGACCTGGAACACATGGCAAGTGACCAAAATATGTCCCAAAAACAAGCATTGCATTTTTGGGTTAAAAAAAAAAGGAAGCTGGCTACAGGATGAACAATCCCCCCAAAAGAGATTTGTGTCATTTGTTAATATCCGGTGTTGCCTTTCTGCATTTTAATGTTTATCTATTTATTTGAGTGAGAGATCTCAAGAGTGTGCACAAGTGGGGGAGGGGCAGAGAGCAAAAATACCAAGCGGGCACAAGTGCCTTTTCTTTCTTTCTTATTCAAGTCAACCAGTTATCAACATGTGTACTATCTATTTTCTCATAATTATAGGTTTTCCAAGACCAATTGCGTATCCCATACTGGCTTTCCCAAAATAGTGCATTCCTGAGCCTCAATCCTGCTATTCTGCCAATATGTCCACACAGAAAATATAAATACATTTATAACATGAGCCCCATGAATATATAACTAGGAAGAAAAGTTTTGAGAGAGAAATAACTATATTTGAAAACAAACAGATACACATATGTGTATGTGAGATACACACACACACACACACACACACACACACACATACACACACACAGTCACACACACACTATTATAGACTAAGACACCAGGCACCTCCAGTTCAGGGTTGTCTCTATCAACCAACCATATAACAACCTCGGCAAGTCTTTGAACATCTTTAGACCTTAACTTTCTTTATACGTAAAATGAAGGATCTGAGATATGTTGTCTTTAAGTTTCCTTCCAGATACAAAATTCTATGGATAAAGAACAAGTGAATATCTTTTAAAAGACTTCTGAGTTTGTCTCTCTTTCTCTAAGGAGACAAATACTGTTACTTTCTGTCCCGCAGGGCAGCCTGACCCCACTCTCTCATCAGTAGCAGAACATTTATTAAAAACAAAAATGCTGACGGTGACTTTGAGGCCTGATTTAGTTTGTGTTTTCAAGATACAAATGCTCCCCATCAGTCCTTTTAATTGAAAGTAAATGGTATTAGGAAAGTGATTACGACAGGGGAAAGGGAAGGGTGGCCCTGCTTATGGTCTTTAGCCATAAATAGCGTTTCTTTAAAGGGCCCATTCAATAGAGAGATGCCTGGTGGGCAGAAAACAAGCAGAAAGAAGATATTAGCTTCTATTGTTTAGTGAGTGAGTCCCTTGCTGCCTCATTTACCCAAATAATAAAATAGAAAATAAGTTTAAATTCCTTTAAGAAAAATACCACTACCGCCAGAAACTCTGTATCCTCCCTAAACATTACCAAGTTATCTGCCACAGGTACCTTTTACTCTTATATGAAATTAAGACTCATTGAGCATATGTGAGGCACAGTGCTGGATGTTGGGGTTATATAGATGAATAAATAGCATTTCCTGTCTGGCAGGAATTCATTTATAGCTGTGACAGAGACAGAATAATAAAGGGAAAATGACATTTATTTGGTGTTTGCCACATGCCAGCCACTGCTGGACCAGGTATATATATATTAGGTTATTTTGGCTTCACTGCAGCAACTCAGCAGAGTAGGTATATGTGTCCTCTTGCCCAGAAAGGAACTTGAAACTCAAGAGAGATTATACAACAGGCCCGGTAATAGTGAGTACAGCTAGGACTTGCACTCACGCATTTCTGACTTCCAGACTTTCACTTGCTCAAGACAGCTCCGCTCATCCAAACAGATTAATTGTAATACTCCATGAAACTGAGCGCAATGAAGCCAAGAAAGAAATAAAACTAAATCTGCTTTGAGAACACATAGAAGACTTGACATCATAGAAAATATGTGAGCTATGCCTCCAGGGATGAGGATTTTGCCTGGAGGAAAAGGGCAATCTGGGCAACAGAAACAGTATCATTTATTCAGCTTCGGGGGACGACAAAGGCTCCCAGTAGACCATGGGAATGGCTGACAAAAATGTGTTCAGCTTTATAAAACGTTTTTTGGGGGCTCTTGGGTCGCCACTTGGTTAAGCATCCAACTTTGGCTCAGGTCATCATCTTACAGATCATGAGTTCGAGCCCTGTGTTGGTCTCTGAGCTGATAGCTCGGAGCCTGAAGCCTGCTTCTGATTCTATCTCCCTCTCTCTTTGCCCCTCCCCCACTCACACCGTGTGTGTGTGTGTGTGTGTGTGTGTGTGTGTGTGTGTGTGTGTTTCTCAAAAATAAATAAACATTAAAAATAAATGAAAAATAAAACATTTTTTGCCTGCTTGACAGTGACATTTTTGCTTAGTCACCCTGGCTGCTATAACAAAATACCATAAACTGGGTGGCTTATAAACAACAGAAATTTATTTCTCACACTTCTGGAGGCTGGAAGTTTGAGATCCAAGTGCCAGCAGAGCAGAGTTCTGGTATGAGCCCTCTTCCCGGTTGCAGACTCGCAAATTCTCCTTGGGTCCTCACAGGGTGGACAGCAGAGCAAAGGAAGCAAGCTCTCTTAGAATTTATAAGAATACTTTCATGATTTCATCTAATCCTAATTTATTTCCCCAAAGCATCACTTCTTAATACTATCACATGGGGAGAGGGGGTAGAATTTCAACATAGGAATTTGGGGAAAGGGAATATAAATATTCAGTCTATAATACCTTTAAAGAGTAAATGTGTACGTGTTTAGCAAAATACAGGTTTAAGAGGCAACATAATTTTGAAAGACCATAAGACTTACTTTACAAAATGTATCTAATCATTTAATAAATGCTTAACCTTGTTCAAATCATGACAGTTTAATGAAATCTTGCATTTGTCTAAGAGTTTGCCATTTCAAAATACTTCTTTATTATAGTCAGAACCAGGAGATGATCATTCCAGGTACCTTAACACCTCTAATCTCAAGGTTCTTACCAACTCAGTGACAAGTAACATGTAATTGGAGAACAACACAAAGCATGACAAAAAAACAAGTTATTGAAATTATAAGCTAGTAAGAATCCAATTTTGATCAATTTTCCATTGTATACAAGTAAAACCACCCAAGGATTTCTGTGTCCACTTTTTAAATCACAAAATAAAATTTTCCCTGAAAAAAATGAAGTGTTTTCTGATACAAGACAGAGGAGACAGGGAATGGGTTGATGACAGTGTGTTTCCATGAAACAAATATAGTCTTAGTATTTATAAAATTCCATAGGATTTTAAATTTGTCAGTCAGTACTTACAGAGATGAAAATCAGTACTTTTCCTTGGTATTGGTTTAGCTCTCTAAATAAGAAGTTGTTAGCACACATATGCCTGAGAATCCTAACTTCATAACATTTTTCACTGAAGTTGAGGAGCAAGTTTTCACCCATCACATAATAATTTCATCTTACAAACGGCATAGTGACTCATTATAACACATTCCCATTTAATAGCACATGGTAAAGTTATGCACTAAAAATCACTTATTGTGAATTTTCTAACATACATATGGTTCATATCTTTTTCTTATTAGGAAATATTAGGTGTTTATCATTCATCATGATGTTCCTCAGGTCTACAGTGCCCCTTGCTCATGGAGTTGCTAACTCGATGCCAAAACAGGGAAAATATAGGAAATGACACAGAAAACATATCACATAAAGAGACCATCATACACTGTACAAACTATATGAAATTGAATTAGCTTTGAAAGGGTCATTATATTGTGGAGTTGGAGAACAGTGGGACAAGCCAAGTATGAAGAGAATAGACTTCAGAGCTAAATTTGCCTAGACTCCTATATTGACTCTACCATTTAGTAACTATAAAGCCAGTTGGCATATTAAATTCTTTGGGGAGCTGATGATAAGGTTAAACATTAGCTTTTTATGAAGTCTTTTCTGATCCTATATCCTTCTCCACCACAATCTTCACCAGACCTCTGCGCTCCCAATAGAACTATATTTATATTTCTATTTTAATATTCACCATCTCATCTTTTATATTCACTGTATGCCAGGTTTCATAAGCTAGACTATGAGATCTTTGAGGACAGGGAGGTTTTATCTTTTTATCATAAGTACTTAGCATAGTTATAGATGTATAACAGTAAAAATTCAGGAGTTCATTGAGTCAATGAAAATTGTAGCAGAGCATTATTTTTAAATCAACATCATAATAAATATTCCAGAAGAAGGCTGTGTACTTTTTTAAAAAAAGTGATTTTGGGGGATCCGGGAAGATGGCGGGGTAGGAGGACACTGGGCTCACCGCACGTCCTGCTGATCACTTAGATTCCACCTACACCTGCCTAAATAAACCAGAAAACCACCAGAAGACTAGCAGAACGGAGTCTCCGGAGCCAAGCGCAGACAAGAGGCCCACGGAAGAGGGTAGGAAGGGCGGAGAGGCAGTGCGCCTGCACGGACTGGCAGGAGGGATCCGGGGCAGAGGGGCGGACTGCCCAAAAGCAGAGCCCCTGAGTCTGGCTTGCAAAAGCAGAGGGGCCGGACGGTGTGTATTCCGAAAGCAAGTGGGACTTGACATCTGGAAGGTTATAAGCTAACAGCTGTGCTCAGAGAACAGGAGGGCTGGAGGACAACGGAGAGTTGTTGAGCCCCGCATGACAGAGCTCAGCTTGGGGGAACAAAGGCGCTTGCCAGCGAATCTCCCTTGCCCATCCCCCAGCCAAAATCCCAAAGGGAACCAGTTCCTGCCAGGGAACTTGCTTGCACCACGCAAACACCCAAAGCTGTGCTTCTGCGGATCCATCCCTCCAGCGGGTCTGACTCCCTCCCGATGCCACAGGGCCCCTCCCAAAGCGGATCTCCAAAGGAAAAGTGAGCTGAGCCTGCCCCTCCAGCCCCTGTGCACCTTGCCGATCCACCCCAGCTAATACGCTAGACGCCCAGCACCACAAGCCTGGCAATGTGCAAGTAGCCCAGACGGGCCACGCCACCCCACACTGAATCCCGCCACTAGGAGAGGGGAAGAGAAGGCACACACCAGTCTGACTGTGGTCCCAGCGGTGGGCTGGGACAGACATCAGGTCTGACTGTGGCCAGCCCACCAACGCAAGTTATTCAAGACAGCACAGGGGAAGTGCCCTGCAGTTCCGCACCACTCCAGGGACTATCCAAAATGATGAAACAGAAGAATTCCCCTCAGAAAAACGTCCAGGAAATAACAACAGCTAACGAACTGATCAAAAATGATTTAAACAATATAACAGAAAGTGAATTTAGAATAATAGTCATAAAATTAATCGCTGGGCTTGAAAACAGTATAAAGGACAGCAGAGAATCTCTTGCTAGAGATTTCAAGGGACTAAGGAACAGCCAGGAGGAGCTAAAAAATGCTATCAACGAGCTGCAAAATAAAATGGAGACAACTACGGCTCGGATTGAACAGGCAGAGGAAAGAATAGGTGAACTAGAAGATAAAATTATGGAAAAAGAAGAAGCTGAAAAAAAGAGAGATAAAAAAATCCAGGAGTATGAGGGGAAAATTAGAGAACTAAGTGATGCACTAAAGAGAAATAATCTACGCATAATTGGTATTCCAGAGGAGGAAGAGAGAGGGAAAGGTGCTGAGGGGTACTTGAAGAAATATAGCTGAGAACTTCCCTGATCTGGGGAAGGAAAAAGGCATTGAAATCCAAGAGGCACAGAGACTCCCTTCAGACGTAACTTGAATCGATCTTCTGCACAACATATCATAGTGAAACTGCCAAAATACAAGGATAAAGAGAAAATTCTGAAAGCAGCTAGGGATAAACGTGCTCTAACATATAAAGGGAGATCGATAAGACTCGTGACGGATCTCTCTACTGAAACTTGACAGGCCAGAAAGAATTGGCAGGAGATCTTCCATGTGATGAAAAGAAAAAATATGCAGCCGAGAATCCTTTATCCAGCAAATCTGTCATTTAGAATAGAAGGAGAGATAAAGGTCTTCCCAAACAAACAAAAACTGAATGAACTCATCACCACCAAACCAGCCCTAAAAGAGATCCTAAGGGGGATCCTGTGAGACAAAGTACCAGAGACATCGCTACAAACATGAAACCTACGGACATCACAATGACTCTAAGCCCATATCTTTCTATAATAACACTGAATGTAAATGGACTAAATGCACCAACCAAAAGACATAGGGTATCAGAATGGATAAAAAAACAAGCCCATCTATTTGCTGTCTACAAGAGACTCATTTTAGACATGAGGACACCTTCGGATTGAGAGTGAGGGGATGGAGAACTATTTATCATGCCATTGGAAGTCAAAAGAAACCTGGAGTAGCCATCATTATATCAGACAAACTAGACTTTAAATTAAAGGCTGTAACAAGAGATGAAGAATGTCATTATATAATAATCACAGGGTCTATCCATCAGGAAGAGCTAACAATTATAAATGTCTATCTGCCGAATACAGGAGCCCCCAAATATATAAAACAATTACTCACAAACATAAGCAACCTTATTGATAAGAATGTGGTAATTGCAGGGGACTTTAACACCCCACTTACAGAAATGGATAGATCATCTAGGCACACGGTCAATAAAGAAACAAGGGCCCTGAATGATACATTGGATCAGATGGACTTGACAGATATATTTAGAACACTGCATCCCAAAGCAACAGAATTTACTTTCTTCTCAAGTTCACATGGAACATTCTCCAAGATAGATCACATACTGGGTCACAAAAAACCCTTCATAAGTAGACAAGAATTGAAATCATACCATGCATCCTTTCAGACCACAATGCTATGAAGCTTGAAATCAACCACAGGAAAAAGTCCAGAAAACCTCCAAAAGCATGGAGGTTAAAGAACACCCTACTGAAGAATGAAAGGGTCAACCAGGCAATTAGAGAAGAAATTAAAAAATATATGGAAACAAACGAAAATGAAAATACAACAATCCAAACGCTTTGGGACGCAGCAAAGGCAGTCCTGAGAGGAAAATGCATTGCAATCCATGCCTATCTCAAGAAACAAGAAAAATCCCAAATACAAAATCTAACAGCACACCTAAAGGAAATAGAAGCAGAACAGCAAAGACAGCCTAAACCCAGCAGAAGAAGAGAAATAATAAAGATCAGAGCAGAAATAAACAATATAGAATCTAAAAAAACTGTAGAGCAGATCAACGAAACCAAGAGTTGGTTTTTTGAAAAAATAAACAAAATTGATAAACCTCTAGCCAGGCTTCTCAAAAAGAAAAGGGAGATGACCAAATAGATAAAATCATGAATGAAAATGGAATTATTACAACCAATCCCTCACAGATACAAGCATTTATCAGGGAATACTATGAAAAATTATATGCCAACAAACTGGACAACCTGGAAGAAATGGACAAATTCCTAAACACCCACATGCTTCCAAAACTCAATCAGGAGGAAATAGAAAGCTTGAACAGACCCATAACCAGCGAAGAAATTGAATCAGTCATCAAAAATCTCCCAACAAATAAGAGTCCAGGACCAGATGACTTCCCAGGGGAGTTCTAACAGATGTTTAAAGCACAGATATACCTATCCTTCTCAAGCTATTCCAAAAAATAGAAAGGGAAGGAAAACTTCCAGACTCATCCTATGAAGCGAGTATTACTTCGATTCCTAAACCAGACAGAGACCCAGTAAAAAAAGAGAACTACAGGCCAATATCCCTGATGAATATGGACGCAAAAATTCTCAAGAAGATACTAGCAAATCGAATTCAGCAGCATATAAAAAGAATTATTCACCATGATCAAGTAGGATTCATTCCTGGGATGCAGGACTGGTTCAACATTCGCAAATCAATCAATGTGATACATCACATTAATAAAAGAAAACATAAGAACCATATGATCCTGTCAATCGATGTAGAAAAAGCATTTGACAAAATTCAGCAACTTTTCTTAATAAAAACCGTCGAGAAAGTTGGGATAGAAGGAACATACACATCATAAAAGCCATTTATGAAAAGCCCACAGCTAACATCATCCTCAATGGGGAAAAACTGAGAGCTTTTTCCCTGAGATCAGGAACACGACAAGGATGTCCACTCTCACTGCTGTTGTTTAACATAGTGTTGGAAGTGCTAGCATCAGCAATCAGACAACAAAAGGAAATCAAAGGCATCAAAATTGGCAAAGATGAAGTCAAGCTTTCACTTTTTGCAGATGACATGATATTATACATGGAAAATCTGAGAGACTCCACCAGAAGTCTGGTAGAACTGATACATGAATTTAGCAAAGTTGCAGGATACAAAATCAATGTACAGAAATCAGTTGCATTCTTATACACTAATAATGAAACAACAGAAAGACAAATAAAGAAACTGATCACATTCACAATTGCACCAAGAAGCATGAAATACCTAGGAATAAACCTAACCAAAGATGTAAAAGATCTGTATGCTGAAAACTATAGAAAGTTTATGAAGGAAATTGAAGAAGATATAAAGAAATGGAAAGACATTCCGTGCTCGTGGATTGGAAGAATAAATATTGTCAAAATGTCAATACTACCCAAAGCTATCTACACATTCAATGCAATCCCAATCAAAATTGCACCAGCATTCTTCTCGAAACTAGAACAAGCAATCCTAAAATTCCTATGGAACCACAAAAGGCCCCGAATAGCCAAAGTAACTTTGAAGAAGACCGAAGCAGGAGGCATCACAATCCCAGACTTCAGCCTCTACTACAAAGCTGTAATCATCAAGACAGCATGGTATTGGCACAAAAACAGACACCTAGACCAATGGAATAGAATAGAAACCCCAGAACTAGACCCACAAACGTATGGCCAACTCATCTTTGACAAAGCAGGAAAGAATATCCAATGGAAAAAAGACAGTCTCTTTAACAAATGGTGCTGGGAGAACTGGACAGCAACATGCAGAAGATTGAAACTAGACCACTTTCTCACACCATTCACAAAAATAAACTCAAAATGGATAAAGGACCTGAATGTGAGACAGGAAACCATCAAAACCTTAGAGGAGAAAGCAGGAAAAGACCTCTCTGACCTCAGCCATAGCAATTTCTTACTTGACACATCCCCAAAGGCAAGGGAGTTAAAAGCAAAAATGAACTACTGGGACCTTATGAAGATAAAAAGCTTCTGCACAGCAAAGGAAACAACCAACAAAACTAAAAGGCAACTAACGGAATTGGAAAAGGTATTTGCAAATGACATATCGGACAAAGGGCTAGTATCCAAAATCTATAAAGAGCTCACCAAACTCCACACCAGAAAAACAAATAACCTGGTGAAGAGTTGGGCAGAAAACATGAATAGACACTTTTCTAAAGAAGACATCTGGATGGTCAACAGGCACATGAAAAGATGCTCAACGTCGCTCCTCATCAGGAAAAGACAAATCAAAACCACACTCAGATATCACCTCATGGCAGTCAGAGTGGCCAAAATGAACAAATCAGGAGACTATGGATGATGGCGAGGATGTGGAGAAACGGGAACCCTTTTGCACTGTTGGTGGGAATGCAAATTGGTGCAGCCACTCTGGAAAACAGTATGGAGGTTCCTCAGAAAATTAAAAATAGACCTACCCTATGACCTAGCAATAGCACTGCTAGGAATTTACCCAAGGGATACAGGAGTACTGATGCATAGGGGCACTTGTACCCCAATGTTTATAGCAGCACTTTCAACAATAGCCAAAAATGGATAGAGCCTAAATGTCCATCAACTGATGAATGGATAAAGAAATTGTGGTTTATATACACAATGGAGTACTACGTGGCAATGAGAAAGAATGAAATATGGCCCTTTGTAGCAACATGGATGGAACCGGAGAGTGTGATGCTAAGTGAAATAAGCCATACAGAGAAAGACAGATACCATATGGTTTCACTCTTATGTGGATCCTGAGAAACTTAACAGAAACCCATGGGGGAGGGGAAGGAAAAAAAAAGAGTTTAGGGGAAAAAAAAGCATAAGAGACTCTTAAAAACTGAGAACAAACTAAGGGTTGATGGGGGGTGGGTGGAAGGGGAGGGTGGGTGATGGGTATTGAGGAGGGCACCTTTTGGGATGAGCACTGGGTGTTGTATGGAAACCAATTGGACAATAAACTTCATATATTGAAACAAAAATGATTTTCAAAATTATCAAAAAAACATAGGAAGTCCACCTATATACAGGATCCCAGTATCTTTAATTTTCTATGAACATTCAATTCACAGAAAATATAAATACAAATACCTTATAAGAAACAAGGTTATTTGTTGCTAAAACAACATAAACGTTATCAGCACAGATATACCAATTTCTACATAGTAGAATTTAAAATTTAGTTGATTATACATTCTTTAAGAAATCAAAGTTTAAGTAAACAAATGTATGAGTTCCTTAAATATGTGTCTTACCATTTTATCTAAAACATCTTTCCTGAGCCCCCACAATGTGGTCAGCACTGTATGGTATGGGACACTTGGGTGGGGGGGCTTGAAAAAGAGAATAACAATTCAATTCCTGCCTTTGAAGCTCTCAGCCTGGTGAGAGAAAGAAAGATGTAAATAAATATCATAGCACAAGCTGGTAAGTGTTATAATAGAACTAAGTACATTATATTACAGAGACAGAAATGCTGGAGTAACTGTAAAATGTCTCTTTTTTTTTTGCTTGCTTGAAACTAGAAAATAATTGTGAATTATGCTAATAATGAAATCTAGGTCCCTGCTATTATAGCTGCCTTCCCTTTGAAATGCCTTTACTTTAATGGCTTTGTGAAATAAAGACTGTGACTATTGTAGATAAGCTCTGAAAAGCAAACACTGGTTTTAAAAAGGAACTGCATCACAGGGACATGGGCTTTGCCAGTGCATTTATACTGATTTTAGCAAATATTGAAACTTCATCTGACACCACAATGATCTAAACAAAATTATAATAAAATTACCTGTAATTAGAGAGTGAAATTTCTCATGGAAAGCTTTCATTTGGGGCGCTTGGAAACAATAGAGTTTTCATTTCTGCCTGGCAGAGTTATGATCTTTGTTTGGATAAATATTGTGTGGCATTTAAATAAGATCCTCTTTCCAGAACAGGCAATGGGGATTTGGGGAAAAAGACAATTAGTCTGGCACCGACTAACTAATGTTAGCCTGCTTATATTTTACCACAGGCAGCCCTTTAAATCTCTGTCTAGGACAGTATATAGTGAAAATGTGGAAAAATATTTGTTTCTGACTAGAAAACATCAGGTTCCATCATAGTCTCAACAATGCAAAGTAATCTGTGTATTACTTTATATAATCTTTAGATGGAAAAACACAAACTACCACCTTTAAGGAAGTCAGTTTCTTGGGCACCTGGGTGACTCAATCAGTTAAATCATCTGATTCTTGATTTCGACTCAAGTCATGATCTCACTGTTTATGGGTTTGAGCCCCATGTTGGGCTCCATGCTGAATGTGCAGCCTGCTTGGGATTCTCTCTCTCTCTCTCTCTCTCTCTCTCTCTCTCTCTCTCTCTCTCTATCTCTGTCTCTCTGTCCATACCCCCAATCTGCTCTTTCTTTCAAAATAAATAAATAAATTTTAAAAAAAGAAGTCAGTTTCTGACCCTCGGTTTTTCTTATATGTTTTTCTTATATGTTCAAGCTCCGCATTGGGCTCTGTGCTGACAGCTCAGAGCCTGGAGTGTGCTTCGGATTCTGTGTCTCATTCTCTCTCTGTCCCTCCCCCACTTGTGCTCTGTCTCTCTCTGCCTCTCCAAAATAAATAAATGTAAAAAAAATTTAAGAATGAAATCTTACCATTTGCAAAATGTGAATGGAGCTAGAGTGTATAATGCTAAGTGAAATAAGTTAGTCAGAAAGACAAATACCATATGATTTCACTAAAATGTGGAATTTAAGAAACAAAACAAATTAACATTGGGAAGATAAAGAAAAAAAGAGAAAGGGAAACAAACCATAAGAGACCCTTAACTATAGAGAACAAGCAGAGGGTTGATGGAGGGAGGTGGGTGCGGAGATGGGCTAAATGGATGATGGGCATTAAGGAGGACACTTGTGTTGAGCACTGAGTGTTACATTAAGTGATGAATCACTAAATTCTACTCTGGAAACCAATATTACTCTATATGTTAACTAACTAGAATTTAAATAAAAACCTGAAATTAACTAACTAAATACAATACAATACAATACAATACAATACAATACAATACAATACAATACAATACAATACAATACAATACAATTCACCAGTAGGCTTTGAGTAAAGCAGAATACTCTTCATAATATAGATATGCCTCATCAAATCAGTTGAAAGTCTTAAGTCCAAGGCTTCCAAAAGAATAAGGAATTTTGCCTCCAGACTGCCTTCATACTCATAACTACATTAGCTTTTTCTTGAATTTCCAGCCTTCTGGCCTACATTACAGTTTCAGACTCAGCAGCCTTCACGGTCACGTGAGCCATTTTCTTAATTAAATCTTTATTCATCTGTCAAAAAAGAAATAAATAAAAAATAAATTGATGTCTTCAGTCCTGAGAACAGAGAAGGGAAGGGGAAAAAAACCTGTGAAGTAGATATTGGCGTACCTTCTCTAGGATGTATCTGAAGGCAGGGATGACTGCTGCATCTGGTCTCCCAAGTAAACGCTGGGTAAGTGAGTGATAGGAACTGTCATGAGAGCAGAAGAAATGGTTGAGTAGATGTGTAAACAATGAACTTGAGATGATCTCTCTTAACCCCAGGAGAGAAGGAGAATATTTTGGCTTCATCACATAGTGGTATAGATGTGGCACTAGGAGCTGTGGGACTCTAGAGTCTGGCATCTGGACCCAGAAGACATAGCAGTGACTAACCTCCTTCTCTGCATCTCACCTTCTCTTGTCTTGCCCACCTTCTGGGTGCAGCTCAATGCTTCCCTTCTTAAGTGAGGGTGCCAATCCATCAGGCAGCAAGTAGCCTGTTGCTCTTTGAAATATTCACAACACTTTAACCATACTTCTCTTTGAGCACTTGTTACCTTTTCTCCCTGAGCAGATTATAAATTCTTTAAAGGGTGATTCAGATTTCATTGTTGTATACACAGTGCCTAACATAGTGCAGACATATAATGAGTACTCAATAAATATTTGCTGAAAAATTAATCTGTGTATATTTAATCATAACTTAGAAAATAGCCCTGATGGGAAATATGAAAATGAGGTAAGTTTACTAAAACCAGATGCAATTGAAAGGCATTTTTGAATGGTGATAATGTAAAAATCAAACAAAGGGAATAAAAATCAACCTCATACTAAAATTCCTGTGATCTGTGAATATCACCATGACAGAAGTAATCTTTCCTTTCTTATACTTAAAGAACACCAAAAAAAAAATCAATATTATTAGCCTAAGTAAAATTTCACCCTGACATTGCCTCCCCAATGGCCATGAAAGAATACTAATGGTCTTGTTGTGGTATTTGGATAACCTGACATGTCAATATAAATTAACTCTGCTTTGCCTGCTTGCCAGCTTCTATCTGCAACCAATTCATAACTTTGTTTCTCAAACTTGTGCCCAAATAGGCCACATTCCTGGAAAACATTCAGCTATCCCTTCCCAGGTTCTGACATCTCTATGATTTCTCTGACAGCCTTCAGAAAATGTCCTGTCCCTCACAAAGTTTTTTCTACACAAATGTGAAGAAAAGCCCCTTTCTTCCCAAGGAAGCTAAAAAATCTCTTTCTCTCTTTGAAGCATAAAAGAAAAGGCTTATTCCCATCAGACTAAGTAAATAAGCAATAAAGCTGGAATCAAAGGTGCAAGAAGAGGAGTTTTCAATCCTACCTAAAGAATGTTTATATATGTTGGCTAATTCCTTAGAGAAATGATTTATTGAGTAAAATATTTATCTTCTGCCAAAGTAGTGGCTAAAAATAAAGTCATGATATTCTTTGTGCAGATGGTAGAAAAAGACTCAACAGATCATTGTAAGGAAATGTCTAAAGGTTTTACACAGATACTTCATCAGGAAATAATCTAATCAAGTAAGTAAATACAGGGGTTCGTTCATTCATTCATTCATTCATTCATTCACTTATTCATTCATTCATGGCACAGCCTTTAAAATATGACCTGTCAATTATGGGTAAGTATAATACCTGGAAGTGCTCTTCCTTCTCATTAAAAGACAGATCAAAATACTGTAATCCCCAAATCAATGGCTCTCCATTGAGGTTAGAGTCAGAAGAAGATTCTAGGCAAACGTGTTCCTTTAATTGAGAGGCCTGATAGGTATCTTCAGTAAGAATCCAGATTTGATTTACAGATATAAAGACCATGCAAAACAATCGCAAAATCTGTATCTGGGTCTTTCTGAAGAGGGAGAAAGTCAAGTGTGATAAATAACAAGTTACTTTATAGACTAGTGAAAAACTTAACTGACTCTCAGAAATATATGGAGAGTATTTAATGAATGAAAACAAACCACAGACTGCAAAACTAATCAGCCAAAGGAAAGGAAGAAAAAGAAGGTAAAGAATTGCTGAGGCAAAATCTAAAGGAATTTAAGTTTCACTAGCTCTAATTATGTGGCAGACATTTTTCTTCTCTGTGATTGCATTTTATCCAAAGTTTTAGTTACTTCTCAGCAAATCCTAAGCCATTAAAATGTCTCTCTTAAGGAAAAAAAGGGGCTAACCAAGGCAGAATAATGAATAAAACTTTTTATCATGTTTTCTTTAACTGGAGTGTCTAATAATATTGAACGTTTGATGCACAGCTAAACCACCAACAAGTCCATCGTTCCTTTAAATTAACCTGAATGCAAAGTAAAATTTAGCAGCTTGTAACTATTCATTAAACATCTTTTTATTCTGTCTCTTCTCTTCCTCTTTGACCATTTGCCAAGTTTATTTCTACACTTTTCATATCTTCATTGCTGTTGGGAAGGGAGAATTTCAATAAATCTATGGGAGGAAAAAGGCTAAACAGTAATTTCAAATTGTATTTGAAATTTTCTTATACATACCATGTTTATATATGTTATGGTAGAATAGGAATCACAGTGAATAGTAAATATTTTAGCAATAGGCAAGATATCTTAATGATTGAGCACGTTGTAAGTGGACTGCATGAGTTAAAAATTGCAGGCCTGAAACATACTAGCTGAGTGAACTTGAGCAAATCAATTAATCTCCCTGTGGTTCCATTTTTTAATGTAGAAAATGGGCCTGATAATGATAGTGCCCGCCCCTTGGAGGTGTTGGGAGGAATAAATAAGTTAAAACATGTAATATACTTAGAAAAGTGGCATATAGTAAATGAAATATAAGTATCTAGTATTGTAATTAGCAATTACCAATTAAAAGCAATGTCAGACTTCTCTCCTGAGTCGTCACCCTGAGGGAGTCTGGTCACCAACTAAGTGTGCCAGTTTGGGGCTTTATAGGAGCAATAAGTGAACTTCTGTGTTTGTTATGTCAGCTGACATTCATTTACCTAATTCAGTTGTCATACATGGTTTCTGCAACCATAAAATATATATACAGCTCACTCTCTGGTTGAAAATTCTATAAATTATATTAAGTTGCAAAGTTTCCCACCATCTTTTTTTTTTAATATCCATTCACATTTAAACATGTAGATCTACTTAATTCATGTTTAACTGTTCTGCTATTGATGAGTTTTAAGATTGTGTCTAGCTTTTTGTAATAAAAAGTGCTCCAGTTAACATCCACATACATCTTCTACAGATATAATAAAACTTTCCTATGACGAATGCTTAGAAGTGGACTTTCTACATCATTGGGGATATACATCTTCAGCTTTAATAGATAGTTCCAAATTGTACTTCAAAGTGCACTTACCAACATATTGAGCTATCAAATTTAACTTTACCAAACTCATACACATAAATATATTTTGTTATTTTATTATTTGTTACATTTCTTAATTATTAGTAAAATTGAACATATTTTAATATGTCTGCTGGCCATTTAGTCTTCTTCCTCTGTCAGAGCCATCATTTGTCATTCTGTTGGAATGATTCTCCCTTCATTATTAGTTTGCAGAAGCTTCCTGAATACTGTCAACATTAATATTTTATATATTTTAGATGTTGCAAATATATTCTCAACTATTATTTATCTTTTCAATCTAATTTGTATGATTTAGTTCAGTCTAGTGACATTTAGATTATTGTGTGCTAATTTCTTGATCCTTTCCTTAATTTCTGCTCTTTTGTGCCCTTTTCAAGAAAATTTTTCATACCCAATATCTTTTGGGGGGAAATGCCCCATATTTTCTTCTAAGTGGTTTATAATTCAGGAGTATGCTGGTTTCTTTGTGTGTAAAATATGGAGATAGTTGTATTTCATGAAAGTGTTATGACGACTCTTTAGAGTCAGGCTTAACTCAAAGCCTGACTCTCATGTGGTAGATTTTCAATAAATGTGAATTACCATTTTATTCCATTGCCTGTAGATCCAAATTAATAGGAGTTAATTCCAAGTTTTAGAGAACTTGAAGGAAAAAAGAATCAGAATACCTTTGGGGGAAGTGTATTTGAAGAAATTTAATATGAATCCAAATTTAATTTCCTCCCACCTACCTCAACCAAATGTCTGAATTGCCAAATAGTAGACATGATTCAGTATCCTCGGGTCAAAGAAGAAGGCAAAAGCATTTGATTTACAAGACGCTCACTAAATAAGGTAAAACTGGAGTGCTTTCTGACTATCTTCAAGACAAAAGTAAATTTACCATGGGAATCTAGGAAAGTTGCTGAAAAGGAGATCTAATTTAAGAGAATTTTACATGAGTTATAACCTCAAACAGTGACTGAAAGGTAAATAAGGATCTGGAAATTTGGTGATTAAAGACTTGAATCAAACAGGGCTTAAATATCGGGAAGCAAGTACTAGATGTGTTCAGCTAACAAATGTGAAGCTACTTAATTTCACCTTTCATTTTGAAATGACAGTAGTTTATTTTATGCTGGCATATATATAAGGGGAGAGTAAATATTTCTGTCATAAGGTCGTATGAGTTTTATCTGCCCTAGTAAAACTGGTCATTAATATTCACTCACACCACCATCGTTTGAGCACGGAGTCACGTGGCTGTGACTTGTGTTTCAAATATATTCATTATAAATCCTTCAGCGGGGCTTTTCAAAAAGAAACAGCCAGCATCCCTTGTCAGATTGAAATAAATCTATTTTTGAAGTGTTTATTCTCTTTTCGAAGGATGTTTTTTTCTACCATTTCCTTATTAAAAAATTTTTTTAAGGTGGCTGAGATTCAATTTTGGGTGATTCTGATCTCACAGAAAGCATTTATTGTACATAGTTCATGGAATATGAGGGTAGAGTATATAGCTAAACATACTGAAAAGTATAAACAAAATTTACAAACAGTATAGAGATATTAAGCGGAAGGATAAACCTCTTTTCTAAACTAATGTGTGTGTGTGTGTGTGTGTGTGTGTGTGTGTGTTTTAACTTATGGAGTGTGGAGATAGCACTTTACCACCTCTCCCTCCTACTTTGCTTATCTTCAGTTAAAGAGACCATCCCCTGTAGACATAGCTCTGAGTCTTGCCTGAGCCAAACCTAACAAACCCTGAAAGAATATTCAGAACATCATCCACCAAAGTAGGTAAGAATTTGAAGTCTGATATCCAGGGGGTCTGGACCATTACCCCAAGTGATTTGCTTATTTATAAGAGTGTATCATCTTTTCTTCACATATGCTTTCCTTTTGTATATTTAGTTGGATTTCCTTCCTAATTCATGATTTCATTGCAGTTTCTCTACCCATTCTGCAAATATGAGGAGCAAGTACTTGCCTAGATTTTGCTAGTTTTCCTCTTTTTTGTGGGGAGACTCTTTACTGTGCCTCTGAATATAGTCCAAGCTCCAACATATATATACCTGAACCAACTAGCTTAAGAAATATTCACCAGCATTCTGGGCACCACCCTTCTATCTTTCCCCTCCACTTATGTGTCTTGCAAAGTACCTGCATGTCAGACTAATGTTCAACTTGAAACCTTCATATGTTCTTGATCATTATACGCTTATGCCTAGGAGAATCAGTCCTCAGATACAATTCTCATATCCCAGGGCTCACATCATTCTTTTTCTGCCAAGTATTTCCTCATTTTTTGTATTATGTTAAATTGTTTTATTTATTTTGTTTTCTCCTTTACCTATGGGTCTCACTGGAGACAGATGTCTGACTATATTTGGAACATGTTTATGATGAACCAATTTAAAAATATATTTCTGATGCATTTGCTTTCAAAGTAATTTGTGTAAATAACTCTCCCCAAATGATCTCACTTCAGTTGTTTTTAAGTTAGAAGGTAGTGAAGTCTAAATATTAATTCAAATGAAGTTATTTTTTAAAACAAAGAAATGGATTCTGCTTTTAATAACAGCAAGTTAGGTAATTTTTTCTTGACTTTCCCAGTGAGGGCAACTTGGAAAAAAATATCAGTGTGAAGGTCTCAGAGAGCTAACGTGATAATGAAAAATAAATGGATCAGATTCCAGTAAAGAGAGGCCCCTGGAGGTGTATCCAGCTGTGGGGCTTTTTGTCCTCCTAAGACAATTGCTAACTCCAGAAAGGATGGCTTCATGGATGAAAGGCTAAGCAGGACTTTTGACAACCTAACGTGTCTGGGAAGACAGATGCTGGAATCTAGGACTGACAAGGTCATGTCCTGCTGAACCTCCCTTTATTTGGATTGTGACCTGAAAGATAAGCACATTCACAATAACACAAACCAAAAATCAGTAATCTTTTGCAGGGGCTGCATTCTGCTCCAGAGCCCAAGTCCTGAAATTCTACTAAGGTGATCCCAGAATTTCTATTGCCCCCAAGTACTTGGCAGGAGCAAATGTAGAAATACTCTGAAACTATTTCTATGAACACATTTACAAACACAGTGCACAGATACAATTTAAAAAATAACTAGAAAAACAAAGTAAAAACCACGTCTATAAAAATGTTTGAGCCAGAAACCAGAAGAAGCAACAGACAATAGAAATAAACCACCAGAGATTCTAGACATGGACACATTTATCTGCTTACTGCATTCAAGAAGATAAAAGAAAACACTGAATTCTGGGAGATAATTATAACAAAATAAAGTGTAAGGAAACTCTATATGAAAACAAACAAAAACAGATTTACCTACTGTGTTACAGACAAGCCACAGCCAAAAATAGAACTGGAAGAAAATATCTGACAGATGAAGATAATCTTTCACGTTCATTATGCCACTTTTTCCTCTACTTACCTGGCTTAAAGACATCTGAATTTGTATAGATATGTGAATTGACCAGTAGTAGTAATAGCAGATAATTTAAAACATATCAGTTGATTCTAAACTATTCAAATTCAGTGTATGTTGCTTAGGAATTGTGCCCCACCTTTGGTAAATGCTTAATACATATTTGCCTAAATAATAATAGATGGATGGATAGCTGAATGAAGATAATACAGAAGATTTTGCTGTGATTAGTGATTAGTGGCCCTTTCATGATCATAGCTGGAAACAGCCCATGAAAACAAAAAATTGTTGCTTCTCTGTTATCTGGTTGCAACCATGATCTTTGGCCAAATATAGACAGCAGAGTTTATGTTTGAATGGACTGTTTACTATGTCCATGACCTACAGTCCTATTTTCTTCCAAAAAAGAACAGAAACAATTATGTGAAAAATTTCAAAAAACAAAAAACAAAACAAAACACAACAAAAAGCAGTTAAGGAGTGGCATGGCAATTTAAATTTAAAATAAACACTTTATGCAGACTAATTAGCAGTGGCTACAATGACTGCTCCTTTTCTTAAATTGTCATTCCTATTTAAGAAATTAAACTCAAAATATATGTTACAAACATGTATTTTTTAAA
Source organism: Herpailurus yagouaroundi (assembly GCF_014898765.1). Lineage (NCBI taxonomy): Eukaryota > Metazoa > Chordata > Mammalia > Carnivora > Felidae > Herpailurus > Herpailurus yagouaroundi. The sequence goes on from NW_024412388.1 coordinate 91,394,045, forward strand.
AGCGTGTGTTTATGTTAAAGTGGATTTTGGTCTTCAAGGTGGCTATCATATATGATTTAAACTATGCAATACAAATGTGAAAATAATCTCTAATATATATCTATCAAAAGCTATTTTTTCATTTAACACTCCACTCAAACAGCAATTTCAAAAACAATTTTCTTATCTCCTTTTCTATCAATGATGAAGCATTATTACTGGCCAGCAAGCAATCAAAAGCAATAATAAAAAGATATCCTACCTTAAGCATCCTCATAGTAGGTTTTAAAAAGCCTGAGGTTTGTACCACAAAGTACTTAATCACCTTAATAATTTTTCTCTCATATTGCTCTTTGATTTTTATGTTACTTGAGATATGTTTGTTTCATTTGATTTAGTTTTTCAATATGATATTATATTCTCAGCTTTAAGAAAATCGAAATATTAGACTACAGAATGTAGTCTTTAAAATTACTTATTTGCTATGGATCTATTGTTAAACTGTAACATACAGTTATCTTACATATATTGCCTATAATATATATTATTGTATATCATTATATATAATTTTATAACTTTACACTTTCTGCATTATTTTATTTGTTAAAACAGTTTTAAATCATTATGATTGTGTGTTAACCAAGGCATCAGAATCTGACTTTAGAGAGTAAGAACCATCATTATTATTATTTTAAAAAGCAAATATTATTTTTATTTTTTTTTAATTTTTTTTCAACATTTATTTATTTTTGGGACAGAGAGAGACAGAGCATGAACGGGGGAGGGGCAGAGAGAGAGGGAGACACAGAATCGGAAACAGGCTCCAGGCTCTGAGCCATCAGCCCAGAGCCCGACGCGGGGCTCGAACTCACGGACCACGAGATCGTGACCTGGCTAAAGTCGGACGCTTAACCGACTGCGCCACCCAGGCGCCCCGCAAATATTATTTTTAATTAGCCTCAAACACTGTACTTCTGGCAGGAAATCCAGAATATATTAGATACAAAAGTGTTGGAAATGGTGCCTTATTATCCTAACCCTTCTATCACTGTATGAAAAAAAATATATATGTGTATATTTGTCTTCCTCTTGGTTAGTTGTCACTGAGCCAAATGCTGCTCTCCTCACCAATCATATCTTTTTTTCTTAAAGAAAAAAAAAAAAAAAAAGAAAGTACTGGAGGAACAGGCATCTGTATCTATTGTCAATCAGGACCATAGAAAAATTCCCACTTGTCACTACTCAAGCCCACTTTTGATGTGCTGTGAATGTTTTCCACTCTCCTACCGAGAGTGCAAGTCTCACATTCACTGCTTTATGGAGCTAGCAGTGTCCAAGACTCATAGGTCATCCACAACATTATTGACAAGTCAAGACAGGTGCAAGTAGGTGGTTTCCACCTTCCAATTTTCCTGGTCCACAAGCATCACGAGTTTGGTGCTGAGTTCCTTCCACTCAGCTTCCTGTCTTTGTAATGGCATTACCTTCATCATTCCTTCTGCTTCAATTAGAATTAATTTTTTTTTACCTCTTTTCCTGTCCTTTCTCAGCCATGGTCTTATCTAGTCTTTGGATGTGAAAATAATTTTATCTGTGAATATGCATCTGATTCTGCTTCTCAAGGATCTCCCAGTTGGTCAATCTAACTGTATGAATAGCTCTACTCAGTTTGAACAGGAAGAGGGAAAAACAGCTCTTGGGATTCTGGTAACTGTAGCAAGCAAAAGGCCTGCAATGGTGGTCTAGGAACTTGTTCTAAAACATGTGGTTTTCATTATTGAAGCTGGGGAATGTCTGCAAGGACACCAATCATGTCCTATATGGGACTTGAACAACATTTGCCTAACACAGCAGAAACCTTGAAGAAAAAAATGTTCTCTGCTAGGATCCTCCAAAAGGTTAGGACTTTCTTCCACATTATCATAATACTAGATTATTATCATACTAACTAGACATCAACCCTAAAATTTAAAGGGGTTTCATAAAAGAATAATAAGTAAAATCTAATAATTATTTATTTTTTAAAAAAGCATGTAATTGAAAAAAAAATTAAAAAAAAAAGCATGTAAGGCATTGCATTTAGTACTTTATATACATCATATCATTCACTTCTCAGAAAAACACCAGGGATAACATTTAAGATTCCTATTTTACAAATAAGAAAACTGAGGTTATGCTCTTAACCATTATATGTAGAACTGAAGTAAGTAAAGGATGCTCTCACTCTTTTTCTTGGACAAATATTGGCCTGGATATAATTTTTATCATTTAGTATGGGGCCTCTGTTAAGAGTCACTAACTTAAAGAAGTAGAACTCAGAATTAAAACCAGCAGAAACATATTCCTTACAAACGAAAGCAGAAATAAATGTACAAAGAATTTACATTTCAGCATCACCGAAATTCATGACATTTAACTTTTATGAAAAATATAAATGAAAGATAAGGCAATAAGAGAAAAAATAAGGTAAAAGTAGAGTTGGCTGAAAGTAAACAGAAATTAAAAAAAAGACAGGTAGAGAATAAAATATACTAAGTAAGTAAGAGAACCCAACACTAGGTAGTACTAATTGTATTCCAGGAACTATTCTGAGTACTATGTTTATACTAACCCATTCCATCCATATAAAAGCCTATCAGTATTGATAATATAAGATAGGATTAATAGGATCAGTATTGAAATGTTTATTACTGTTCCCATTTCTTTGAAGAAATTGAAGCAAAGAAATGTGACTTGCCCAATGTCAGGCATCTATAAATCGATAGCATTGAGATGTAGAACTAAACACAGTTCTCACTCATAACCCCTTCTACTATCCTGCTTCTTGAGTTACCAACATAATGCATAATATTATAGAACCTGAGAAAAATAACTTGGGCTCTGGAGATAAGAGAAGTTTTTATCTTCATTATGCTCCAGGATCTACATATAAAAAATATGGCTTATCTTTGCACCACAGTGTCTGGAGGCTTATCCCAGAAAACTCAAAAGCTAGAGACTGGCATCATCTGGAGGCCTTTTCTTCACATGTCTGATTCCTGCACCGGTAGGATAGGACTTGAGGACTGCTAAGCACAAGACTTACCTATGGCTTCTCTGTGGACATGGGCTCTCACAGGACTGCAGCTGGATTCAGAGAGAACAGGTCCAGACCATGAGACCTTCAAAGAGAACCAAGCAGAAGCTGCGTGTTTTTTTCCAACTTAGCTTCAGAAGTCACATAGCATCCCACTTTATTGGTTGAAGAAGTCACAAGCCCACCCAGATTCAAGGGGAAGGAAATTAGACTGCTATGGATAAGGAGTGGTATTTAGAGAACATATGAGATGGGAGACAATGTCAGGGGCATTTTTAGAAAACGTGATCTGCTACAGAAATAAGAAAGTTAAAACTAATATGATATAATTTTAGGTGATGAGAGTAGGTCAAAGGATAGAGCTAGTTTCCCTTTTAGGGACAGTGCTCAGGGAAGTCATTTCAGGAGAAGCTACATTTAGGCAGGGACACGGATGATAAAAAGGAATGAATTATGCAAAAATCTGCAGAAAGTATGAAAGTATATCCTAGCAGAGACCATGGTTAGTGTCCTTGTCCTGAAATGGGAAAAGTTTAACCTATTTGCAAAAAGGAAGCAAGGCCATGGTGTCTGGAATCTAATGAGAGTAAAATAAAGTAAGAGAGAAAGTGGATGACATAGGAGAGCCCAAATCATTTTTTTTTATTTTTTTTTCAACGTTTATTTATTTTTGGGACAGAGAGAGACAGAGCATGAACGGGGGAGGGGCAGAGAGAGAGGGAGACACAGAATCGGAAACAGGCTCCAGGCTCCGAGCCATCAGCCCAGAGCCCGACTCGGGGCTCGAACTCACGGACCGCGAGATCGTGACCTGGCTGAAGTCGGACGCCAACCGACTGCGCCACCCAGGCGCCCCCCAAATCATTTTTTAAAAGCCCACTAAGTATTGATAAGATATGTGGATTTAGTCAAATCCTAATCAGAGGTCTTCTGAGAGTTATAATCAGGATGGGTAAGGTGACCTAATTTACTCCTTTTTAAAAAAAGGTCACCCTTGGGGCACCTGGGTGGCACAGTCAGGTAAGCATCCCAAGTTGGCTCAGGTCATGACCTCACAGTTCATGAGTTCAAGCCCCGTGTTGGGCTCTGTGCTGACAGCTCAGAGCCTGAAGCCTGCTTCAGATTATGTGTCTCCCTCTCTCTCTGCCCCTCCCCTGCTCATACTCTGTCTCTCTCTCTCTCTTTCTCAAAAATGAATAAACATTAAAAAAATTTTAATAAAAATAAAAAAAGGTCACTCTTGGTGTCAAATAGAGAAGTAAAAGTGACAGCAGGGGGTCTATAGAAGTCTGGTGTCATCAGTCACAGGACCATGTGACATAGACCATGGTGATAATGAAGGGGGTGGTAAGGAGATGCCAAAGAGCTCATGGAGGTGTGAAAACTTACCGATGGATTGGAAGTGGCATTGGAGAGGAAGGGAGGCATTGGAAATCAAGGATGACTCCACAGTTTTAGGGCAAGAATTACTGAGTGAATTGTGATACCATTCCTTGTCATGGTACAACTGGGGCAGAGGGGACTTTGGTAAAAGAGATCCAAGTTCTCTTTTGGGCATGTTGCCTTGAGACAGCCCATGAGATATCCCACATATATTGTAGGCATCAAGATGTATCAAGAAGAATGTCAGGAGACAAATCAAATCAATATGGTATTCTCCAGCATCTACTGCACATGACTCTAAAATTCATTAGGATTATATAGTGATTCACATGAAACAATTTTACAACTCAAGAAAAAATAACTTAGAAGCAAGTTTTTACTTAAACATTTACAGTGCTATCCCTTACAAGCTTACAAGGTTAATTTTTCCTATCAAATCGTGTTCTCTCCCTAGCAAATAAGAAATTACAAGAAGAAAAAAAAATGTAGGGCAAAAAGGGCCTATATTATTTAAAGCCAGACTCAGTCCCTTACAACATTTAAATTATTAACATTATCATCAAAGTCAATGTCCAGAGACTATGTTCTGCTGGCAACCTCATTTCATTATTCAGCTCAACTCTGAAGAAATGCTTCCAGCACAAAATGAACAACCTAGATTATCTTCCTCCCAGGCTCAAATCCTCCTTTCTTACCATCTCCAGGGGGTTTAAGAGCAGAGAGAGGTTGAGAGGCCTGTGTGCTTGCCAGAGGGTGTCTCTTAGTCAGTTAAATGGCCTTTGAGAATCTGCCTCTTCCCTTCCTGAGGCTTCTAGGCCACAAGAGTTTCTCCCTCTCTGAGAACAAATAAAAGAATGAAGATATTACCTGGTACGTTTCATTCCAGAAAACAATTGCTGCAAAAAACAAGTTTCCGAAGACATGCTTCTATTATAAAAATAGTGGCAAAAAAAGCAACAAAATGATCACTTTGATTTCTAAAAAAAAAAAGATAAGAGGTTAATAAAGTCAGATTCAATTATTTTTAAGAGATTCAGCCTTTATTAGTTTTAATCATATGAATGCATGCTTTGATATTAATTTGAGAAATTTATGCAAGAATGGTTTCTCATTGGAAAGGCCACTTAGTATAGTTGTTACCAGCTGTCTCTGATATCCAACTCCTTGGCTTTGAATTCTGACTGTGCTTCTTCCTAGCTGCATAATCTTGGCCAGTTTTTATAATTCTCTATGCCTCCATTTGTATATATGTAAAATTATTATTACATTAATAAAAACTTCCTCAGAGGGCTTTTGGGGTATTAAATGCTTAAATAATTTAATATAAGTAAATAACTCAGAACAGAGAATGGCACACAGTGTGCCCTATGCCAGATAAGTTTATATATTAGCTATTATTAACTCTCCTTCCCATTCTCACCCTTTAATTTGCATCTCACTCAAGGTGATAGTACTCATTGTACCATTACACGATCCACATAGATCCTTTAGCATTCAAAACCAAGAATTCCTCAATTAGAGGCACAGAATACTGAATTGAAATGCTCATCATACGTTTAGTGATATCAATGTAATTATGCGGAATATTGTAAGGAGGGTAGGAGACACTCTAAATTTTACTTTGGCAATATAAGAATTGTCATTTTGTTACCTCTTTGCCTGTTACAGATGTTTCAATCATAAATAATATCTAAAGACTGTTTTGGGTGCCCAGTGAAATTGTGTGAGTGTGTATATCCATTCTATCCAAGCACTATGCTGAGTGTTTTATATGTAAATATCATTCAGTTCTCATAGCAACCCTATAATGATACATTATTTGTCCCATTTTACAAATAAAGAAACAGGCTTATGAAGATATAAATATGCCCTAAGTCCCATCAATGGCAGACATGACATTGGAATTTGACTCCAAAATCCATGCCTAAGCATGGCAATAATATTGGAAAAATATAAATAAAAGAACACCACATTACATATTGCTGTATTAAAGTTTCTGGAGTTCTATGAAACCAGTTTTTCATTTGGTTTCCAAATACAAGATGGTTCTTTTTGACCTCATTCATTAAGAGAGGCCATCCGAGTTGAATATAAGATACAACACAGTGTTTTGCTGGACAAATGGCCTTGAACTGAAGGATATGTGACTTTACTGTCTATGGGGATTTGCAGATAATTTTTTAAACATTAAAAGGCCCCAGTTTCCTCAGTTTGAAAGCAGAATGCTAGACACATTTGTTTCATACTGTTCTAGATTCAGGTGATGATACACAGAAAAGATGGCTAAGTGGATTTGTTTTACATATTAATCTTGCAATTCTGTAAAATGCTTCTTTTAAAAAATGCTTAACTTTTTTTTAAAAAAGCTCACCAGACTAGATCATTTATATAGGGTCAATTACCTCTAAGGGTAGGGAAACTTCTTTGAGTCAGTTAGGGTGCTAAACTTTTTATGGCAATCTCCTCACATAATATCCCCTGAAACCATGGTGGGTATTTATTATTATTCCAATTTTCCTGAAAGGAAACTGAAGTTCAAAGACATAAGCTGAATGTCCAAGACACAGAACTAATAAACAGTGGATTCAGTTCTGACCAAGTTTGTCAAAATCCACGTTATTTCCATTACACTTACTCTGCTCTTCTGCAGGTATTAAAAAAGACCTGAAAGTTGAGTTACTTTGAGTGTATCCTATTGACAAAAATCCTACTGACAGAGGCGTCCCTGTTAGAGAAAGATCCCCAGACAAGAACCTATTATTGTTTCATTGATACACATATTGTTAAATGTTGGGAAATCCACTATTATTGTTGACTGTTCATAGCATTTTCATTTGAAATGCTACTGTCCTAGTCATCTCCTTAGCAATTACTGAGCATAGTCCTATTCTCTGATTGTTTTTGTCTGGCAGCTCCTACAGATACTCACTAAAATACCAGCTTCTATATCTGGAACAGTAGTTAGTGGGCTACCAAATGGACACGAATGATGACAGACTTGAATGCAACCTCCATAGTGGAAAAACTCCACATGAGCTAACATCAATGTGTGATCTTTCATGTGTCTATTCACTCGGATGAAAGATAAATCCTATCTTCTCAGGGAGATGACTATGTTATTGAAATCTTTCTGTGGGTTTTCTAATTCACAGAGTTTTATCCTCTCCATGCATGAGATTTCTGTATCTCCAGTAATGGTGACTGTGTTCTCTTTACCTGAAAAATATACTGTCCTCCCACACAGAAGCAAAGGAAATGTAGAATGTCTTAGGAATTGTTAGTTAAAAAAAAAAAATCTTTTTATAAATTTGGAATGAAAAGTTCTTGTTAACTACAAAATTAACTACATCTGACTTAATTGTCATTAATAAAACTTCTTCTTAAGGGCCTGTATCAGCTGTCAAACTTATTAAGTCCCAGACTTTTTAAAAAAAAGGTTATTGGGGCGCCTGGGTGGTGCAGTCGGTTAAGCGTCCGACTTCAGCCAGGTCACGATCTCGCGGTCCGTGAGTTCGAGCCCCGCGTCGGGCTCTGGGCTGATGGCTCAGAGCCTGGAGCCTGTTTCTGATTCTGTGTCTCCCTCTCTCTCTGCCCCTCCCCCGTTCATGCTCTGTCTCTCTCTGTCCCAAAAAAATAAATAAACTTTAAAAAAAATTTTTTTTAAAAGTTTATTAATTGCAACATCTTAGAATTGTGTTTGTATCTAATCTCATCCAACTGTCAAAATCCAAGGCCACAGTATGTTTTTGAAAAGTAAGTTAAGTACCTCTAAGAGTTAAAATCAGAGTAACGAAAACCTAACATCTGGCTTCCTGTTTGATACTAAGATGTCATGCCCTTTAATCTAAGAAAGGATAAAATGCACGAATACTGCTGAAACCAAGACAACAGGCTCAAAATGGAGTCACTCATGCTAAGTACCACATGACCAGACTTCAACATATGTACAGTTTCACCTCTCCCAGAAGTGGAATCTTAACCCAATCAATCAGGAATCACCTGATCAGCACTAGTTAGGTAATCTGCCTGATACACCCTTGCCGTCCCCCAAAGGAAGGTGGCCTTGCAATATCCAACCCACTTGTTTGCCTAATATAACTTCCTTGTCCCACTCCCTTCTGGCTATGAAGTCTGTCATTTTGTACGGCTAACTCCTCACAGCTCCTTTCTATCTGCTAGATTAGATGCTGCCTGATTCAAATTTATTTTTGCTCAAATAAACTCTTAAAATTTTTAATACACCGCAGTTTGTCTTTTAACTGTACTCTCAATAGCTCTGCAAAGTTAAATCTCTCCAAATGCCCTTAGAGGTGGGCATGGACCTTGTCTTTAAGGGTCTTCTTTATGCAATATGTGCTATATACTGGGGCTTTGGTGTCTTTCCCTTATAAGAAAAAGATTTCCAAATTTCCTCTCCCATAGAAATAGATTTCTCTGCTCTGCCCCAAATCTAGGTTTACAGACTTTTACACATAAAAAATACTTTTGAAATGTTCCCCAAGCTCTAAGAAATAATCTTCTTAAAAAGATTTGCTCTCAAATATGGAAGCTGTAAAACATTTAGAACTGTATTACATGTGCTTCTTTCCCATTTCTATTTTTTAAATTCTAGAACTTTTCTCACTTTCCTGAATGAAAAAGGACTCTAAACAGGAAAAAAATAGAATAATATATAACATATAACACATAGCAAGCAAAGTCACTATGTCACTCAAATGCCTCCCTATTCTAAACCAAGCCTCTTTTCATGGCTCACTCTGCTCTCCACAGTGTCTGCCTCCTCCAGGCTTCACCCTTTGCTTTCTAACAATTACCATTGCCAATCACCCAGATATCTCTCCCCATGGGTGTGTGTGTGTGTGTGTGTGTGTGTGTGTGTGTGTGTGTGTGTGTATACAAGGCTTTGTATAGTCATTAAATCACCTTATCTATAAGTTACCAATTCCTGACTTTTAAAACAATATCTATGTTGAAGTAAAACAAAGAACACATACTGTATAGACTCTGTGGCTGATCTGTGAGAGTTTTAGTCTAGAGACACCCAGAGATAATTCTTCTAGCTCTATGGCAATAATTATAAGAACATCTTTGTGTCAAGTTCTGTTATCCTGGGGAAGACAAAAGTCATAGGAACTGTGTTACTGTTTGTATGTACTGTTGTTTACCATACTATACTCTTTGTTGTATTGTGTGTGTGTGTGTATATATATACATATATACATATGTGTGTATACATATACACACACACACACACATATATATATATATATATATGTATGTATGTATACACACACATACATACATATTTAACGCTGAGTTTAAGATGGTACATCTAATCAAGATATATAATCATCCCACCATATATCCATAACAACCCATGTGCAGAACTGCTCCAGCTTGACTATATTTCAGAACTTTTGAAGAAATAATTGCTAATATGGCTGTTACCAGGAACAACTACATGATTTTGAGTGTAAAATCCTGGGACATTCTCTGCTTTGGAGAATGTTGCTAAGCTGCCTTATGTGTATACTGATTACACTGAATTTTTTACTTAGACTTTAGATCTGAAAATCCTGTTTCATTGACCCAAGAACTGTCTTATCAGTTCACACCTAGTAATATTTGTCAATAGATCTTTCTTGCATATAAAAATTGCAGTAAGGAAGACCATTTAGCGTCTGTGATAGGACTGTACATGATAGCCATTCCTAAGATAAAAATTGTCCTCAGTATTGTGGGCCCAGAAATTTCATTTGGTCAGATAAACATCAGCAACATTCACTCAATGTCCACTATCTAAATATTGATGAGTACCGATGATAAAAAAAAAAAAGGGAGTAAAATACAATTTCTGCCTAAAAATCCAGTAGTCTAAACATGAAAGATGTTTAACAAATAACATACATTGTGGTAAGTAGTACTTTATAGAAAAATATGGACTCTTGTAGCAAGGAGGAAATACACACAGAAGTTTTTTGTTTTTTGTTTTTACCTTAGTCTAAATTGGTAAATGACATCCACGTGTAGAAAAGTTGAAGGAAGAGGGGTGCCTGGGTGGCTCAGTCAGTTAAGTGTCTGACTCTTGATTTCAGTTCAGATCATGACCTAATGGTTCCTAGGATCCACATCAGGCTCTGTGCTCACAGCACGGAGCCTGCTTGGGATTCCCTCTCTTCCTCGCTCTCTGCCCCTCCCACCACTCACACACACAGGTGCATTCTTTTTCTCAAAATAAATAAATAAATATATTTTTTAAAAGTCTGAAGGAGTAAACCTGTGATAACAAAATTTTCTACTCCCCAATATAGTATTTCCCTCATCTTTGGCAATGAACTCCACATTTTTAGCTGAGTAAATGGCCATCCAGAGTAAACATTACACTTCCCATCCTGATAGGATAGACAAAGAAGTGATGTAAGCAATTTTAAGACATGTCTATAGAGGGAGGGAGAAAACAAGCCCTCCTCTGCTCTTTGGACTGCCTGGAATATAGATGAGAAAACTGAAGCTCAAGGAAACTTCAGATTTCATGAGAAGAAAGCATGTTGAGAATTGTGAAGTAAAAGATTGAAGGTACATAGGTCCCCAGTGATGGTGGCAACACTATGGTAGCCTGAATCTCCTTATATTTAGATTTATTTTTGAATAATTTTTATACATTTATATTCTTATTTTTTATCATATTTTTTTTTACCTTTAAGAAATATAAGCCTTTCCTTAGGCATAACTTACATACAATGAATCACACCCATTTTAAACACAGAGTTTGATAAGTTTTGACAAGTGATTTTGCAGTCAATCCCACACATTCTCCCCACAAACTTCCTCCCACAGAAACACAAATTTGCTTTCTGTCAAGAAAGATTACTGTTTATTTTCTGGGATTTCTTGGAAGAGAATAATAGACTTTGTAGTCTTTTGTGCCTGACTTCTTTCACTCAGCATAATGAAGTTTCATACATCAAGAGTATGCATGCCTCTTTTAATCCTGAAGACTCTTTCATGATATGGATATACTACAATTCAGTTATCAGTCCCTCTGTTGATGACCTGGTTATATCTGGGTTTTGGCTATTGTGAATAAAACTCCTATGAACATTCTTTTTTTTTAATTTTTGAAAAATGTTTTTATTTATTATTGAGACAGAGAGACAGAGCATGAGCAGGGGAGGGGCAGAGAGAGGGGGAGACACGGAATCTGAAGCAGGCTCCAGGCTCTGAGCTCTCAGCACAGAGCCCGAACGCGGGGCTTGAACCCACGTGAGATCATGACCTGAACCGAAGTCGGACGCTCAACGGACTGAGCCACCCAGACGCCCTTCTTTTTTTTTTTTTTTTTTAATAATTTATTTATTTAAATTCAAGTTAGTTAACATACAGTGTAGTATTGGTTTCAGGAGTAGAATTCAGTGATTCATCACTTAGGTACAATACCCAGTGCTCATCACAAGTGCCCTACTTAGTGCCCCTCACCCATTAACCCATCCCTCATCCACCTCCCTGCAAGCAACCCTCAATTTGTTCTCTGTATTTAAGAGTCTCTTACGGTTTGCCTCCCTCTCTGTTTTTATTTTTCCTTCCTTTCCCCTATGTTCATCTGAACATTCTAAGTACAAGTCTTAGAATAGACACAAGTTTTGCTTTTTCTGTATAAATAGGAGTGTCTTATGCTAAGTGTATGCTTAAGTTTCCATTGTTAAGAAACTGTCCAATTCTTTTCCAGTGCAGTTATGCTATGTTACATTTCAACAACTGAAGTTCCAGTTGTTCCATATCCTCACCAACATTTGGAATGGTTAATCTTCATTTTTGTCATTGTAATGGAATCTCATTGTTACCAGGATTTAGTTATGCTGTTTTATCATTGTGGCTTTCATTTGCATTTCCTTGAATAACAATGGTAACATCTTTTATGTATTTAATAGCCATTCATATATCTTCTTTGGTAAAGTGTCTGTTCAACAATTTGTCCATGGGGCGCCTGGGTGGCGCAGTCCGTTAAGCGTCCGACTTCAGCCAGGTCACGATCTCGCGGTCCGTGAGTTCGAGCCCCGCATCAGGCTCTGGGCTGATGGCTCGGAGCCTGGAGCCTGTTTCCGATTCCATGTCTCCCTCTCTCTCTCTGCCCCTCCCCTGTTCATGCTCTGTCTCTCTCTGTCCCAAAAATAAATAAACGTTGAAAAGAAAAAAAACAAAAACAATTTGTCCATTTTGAAGTTGCCTGCTTACTGAATTGTAAGAGTTATTTATTTTTTACAAAAATTCCTTGTTCATCTATGTAGCACAAATAGTTTCTCCCAGTCTGTAACTTTGTAGTGTTAATAGTGTCTTTCAAAGAGCAGAGTAAGATTTGTGTTTTTTCTGTCCTATGCAAGAAAGCTTTGTGTACCCCAATGTTACAAAGGTTTTCTCCTATATTTATTTCTAGAATTTTTAAAGTTTTAGTTTTTACATTTATGTCTATGATTCTTTTGAAGATTTGTAGATTGTGTGAGATAAGTCTATGTTTTTTTTTTCCATATCAGTATCTAGTAGTTTCTTTTTTTTTAAAACGTTTATTTATTTTTGAGACAGAGAGAGACAGAGCATGAATGGGGGAGGGTCAGAGAGAGAGGGAGACACAGAATCCAAAGCAGGCTCCAGGCTCTGAGCTGTCAGCACAGAGCCTGACGCGGGGCTCGAACTCACTGGCCTCGAGACCATGACCTGAGCGGAAGTCGAATGCTCAACCTACTGAGCCACCCAAGTGCCCCGAAATCAGTATCTAGTAGTTTCAACATTATTTACTGAAAAGAATACTTTCCCTATTTGAATTGCCTTGACTCTTTAATTAAAAATTAATTTAGGGGCACCTGGGTGGCTCAGTTGGTTGGGTGACCGACTTTGGCTTAGGTCATGATCTTGCAGTTTGAGTTTGAGTCCCGCGTCGGGCTTGTGCTGACATTTCAGAGCCTGGAGCCTACGTCGGATTCTGTGTCTCCCCTTCTCTCTACCCCTCCCCTGCTCACGCTCTATGTCTGTCTCTCAATAATAAATAAACGTTTAAAAAAAAAGAAAAAAATTAATTTATCACGTGAGTGAGTCTATTTCTGGACTCTATTCTACTCCATTGATCTATAGTAATACTCTTTTGCAAATATTCTTTGTCTTCATTACTGTAACTTTATAGTAACTCGTGAAATCTGATGTTGTTAATGCTTCAGATTTGTTCTTTGCTGTCAGCATGGCTTTGCTATGCCAGGTCATTTGCATTTTCATGTAAATTTAATCATCTTGTGAATTTCCTCAGAAATGCTCAAAATTATTTTGATTACCATTAAATCCAAAGAGTTAAAGATTAACTTGGAGAAAATAGCATTTTACTAATATTCTGTCTCTGATTCCAAAGGAATGGTATATCTTTCAATTTCCTTAGGTCTTTATTTTAGCAATATTTTATAGTTTTCAGTGTATAATATCTATGCATATTTTGTTAAATACATTCCTAAGTATTTCGTGTTTCAGAATACTGAAATATGGAAATGTATTTTATTTCCTATTATAGGTGTTTAACGTTAGTAAATTGGCACAATTATTTTGTATATTAACTTTATATACTGTGACACTGCTAAACTTATTCATTCTTGTACTTTTTCTTGTAGATTCTTTAGCATTTTCTAGATATAAGTTCATGTCATCTACAACTGAAGGTAGTTTAGCTTCTTCCTTTACAATATGTATTCCTTTTTTTTTTTCTTTCTTTATTACCCTGGCTTGAATCTCTTGTATAATTTTGAATAGAAATGATGGAAAAGAACATCACATCTTCTGATCTAAGGAAAAAAGCATTTAGTCTTTTTCACCAAGAAGAGTGATAGCTGTGGGGCTTTGGTGGATGCTCCTTAACATGCTGAGCTAGTTTCTTTTATTCCTAATTTGCTGAAAGTTTTTATCATGAATGTGTGGTAAGTTTTGTCAAATAATTGGCCTATTGAGATGATCTCTATTGAGATGATCGTATGGCTTTCTTCATTTATTCTCCACATGTGATAGAATATATCAGTTGATCTTTTTATTCTAAAGTTATGTTTTATTCCTAGGATAAACCCCAATCAGTCATAATTTATTATCCACTTTATATATTTTTAATTCAATTTGTTAGTATTTAATTTTTGAAATATTTTTTAAAGTTTAATTATCTATTTTGAGAAAGAGAAAGTGGAGGCAGGGAAGGAGCAGACAGAGGGAAAGACAGAGTGCCAAGCAGGCTCCACTTTGTCATCTCAGAGCACAGCCTGGGGCTTGAACTCCTAGGGAACACTGAGATCACAACCTGAGCTGATTTCAAGAGTAGGATGCCATCCAGGAGCCCCGGTCGTTTTGTTAGTATTTTATTAAGAAATTTTGTGTCTGTATTCATCAGAGATATTGGTGTACTGGGTTTATTGTTATTATCATTATCATTATTATTATCCAGATATGTGTGTTTGGCAAATATTTTGTTAAAAATGAATGAATCAAGCTTGTCATTTCAAGGAAAACAATTGATAATATTTACTGCTAAAGATCAACACTGAGTTTCCAAATGAAATTTAGAATTTCGAAAAACCTGTACTTGCCACAATGAGCTTAATAACATACTGTTATTTAAAGTCTTTTATTTTCTTTTTTTAAGTTTATTTATTTGTTTATTTTTAAAAGTTTATTTATTTATTTTGAAAGAGAGAGCAAGTGGGAGAGGGGCAGAGAGAGAATCCCAAGCAGGCTCTACACTGAGATCGAGGGCTTGACCTCATGAACCAGGAGATATGACCCAAACAAAAATCAAGAGTCAGACGCTTAATCAATTAAGTCACCCAGCCACCCCAATATAAAGTATTCTCCAATGAAGCTAATGGTTGTATTAATAAATATGATTTTTATGTCATATAATAAATGTGTTAATATTTGAAAATTTTACATCACTCAATGACCCAATATTCCAAATCACCAATGCCTGTTGCTACAAAACATGCATGTGTCAAAATACTCAAAGTGCAAAATAGACCAATGAATTTTGAAAATTTCATCATCTGGTTTCAGATTTGACAATGCAATGAACCTTTAAGTCACTATCATTTGTGGAGTTTGGTTTTCAATCAAAGAGGAATATTAAAAGTTACATGAAAAAGCTGATAAAATATTCATTTTCTAACCGCTTATCTGAAACAATATTTTCTTCATACAATTCAAACCAGTCTATTGTATTATAATAGATTGAACGTATAACCATACAGTAAAACCTTGAATTTAGAGTAACTTGTTCTGCTAGTGTTCCACAAGATGAACAAACATTTCTAATAAATTTTAACTTATTAAATGAGTGATGTCTTGCAATACGAATAGTATGTGATGCTGAACATCACATGGTCACAACTGAGCCAATGGTTCTTCTGTCTCTCTCTTTCTTCCTGACCCCCAAACCCCTGATAATCACTAATTGGCTTCTGTTTCTATGGGTGTACTTATTCTGACTATTTCATATAGATAGACTCATACAATGTATGACCTGTTTTGCTTGACTTCTTTCCTCTAATAACATATTTTTTGAGGTTGGTCCACATTGTAGCATGTATCTGTACTCCATTTTATGGGAAAGTAATATCCCATTGTAGGTATATGGATTGTTTTCACCTGTTTGGCTATTGTGAATAGTGCTACTATGAACATGTGTGTACATGTGTTTGAGTAACTGTATTCAGTTCCTTGGTGTATATATCTAGAAGTAGAATTCTAGGTGATATGTTAATTCTTTACTTTGAGGAACTACCAATATGTTTTCCTAGATATATCTTTTTATATTTGCTCATGCATTTAGTGTTTCTAGTGTTTCTCATCCCTTCTTTAGAAATATGGGTCACTATCTGTTCCCAGTTCCCCTGAACATGAAGAATGTCCTTTATCAATTCACATGACTGTCTACATCATTTTTTATCCATTTTTGTTTACCTGAAAATATCTTTTTTTAATCTTCACTTTGAAAGATAGTTGCACTGGATATAGAATTTTTGGTTGACAGCCTTGCTTTTCGTTACCACTACTTTAAGTATGTTGTTTTAATATCTTTGGCCTCCACTGATTATGAGGAAAAGTCATTTATCAAACATCATCCCCTGTTATATAAATTCTTTTATCTGTTTTTAAGAATTTTTCACTATCTTTGCTTTTCAACAGTTTAACTCTGAGGTATTTAGGAGGGTTTTGCTTTATGGTGACATTGCTAAGGGTTCAATGAATTTCTGGTTCTATAAATTAATGTTTTCAATTTTATTTGGCAAATTTCCACCCATTATTTTTACATGTTTTTCCTACCCTTTTATATCTCTCCATTTTTTTCTAGGACTCCAATTACATGCATGTTATATTGTTTGGCACTATTCTTCACATTTTTGTGGCTTTGTGTACTGTTTACCCATATTTTTTTATCTCTATTCTTTGGAGTAGGTAATTTGCATGTATCTAACTTTGACTTTACTAATTCTGAAAACTCCAGTTTACTGCTGAGAACATTTCATAAATTTTTGTTTAAGTTATACTTTCACCTTCAAATTTTCCATTTAAACAAGTTTCAATTTCTTTGTTGTGGTTTCCCATCTGTTTCTTATTGGAGTCATTTTAAAAATTATTCAAACACAATATAGCAGTTGCCTTAATGTTATTTTTACTAATTTTTAATAGGCATCACATTTTCTTATTTTTTTTGTATGTCTAGTAATTTTTGGTTGAAAACTATATATTTCAGATAATATAGTGTCTATCCTTCTGTGTTCTTTAGAGAAGACTTGGCTTTTTGATTCTTCTTTTTCTATTATTATTCTATTAACAATTAATTCACTTAGAATCAAACTAGAAATTCTGTCCCACCAGGTGTGCAGTAGCTGATATCTCTGCTCAGTTCTTACAAAATCGGTCTCTGGTTTATTTTATTTCATTTACCCTGTCTCCTTGATGATCTCCCTTAGGTTTGCATGATTTGACATCCACCAGGGATTTGGGCAGATTGTAGACTCATATTTCAGATATCATCATGTTTGTGATTTTCTTACTTCTTGGGAATCTATTTTAATTTTCTGATGTCTCTGTCAGCCTTTGCTTTTGTCTTTCTATATCTCAAGAAAATAAGGTTTCTTCAACTTTGCTTTAACCAACTTGCAAATAGCTGGGGAATGCATTCAGTTAAAAACAATGAAGAGAAGAAAAACAATGGAACAAATGCACTAATTTAAACTGAGGTCCTTTCTGATCTTTCCCTGTTTTGTTCTTCTGTTTGTCTTTACCCAATTCTCAGCAGACGTTCTTGTGTATGCTTAATTGAACAGTCATTCAGGTTGGGTCAGCTCTCCTGGAGCTCTCTTGCATTAGGATATCTCTCTTAACTTTCCACCTGTGTTTTCAGCCCTAAAATTCATTTCTGCCTCCTCAAGTGGAGTAACTCAGTCCTTGGTTTTTATCCACTGTAGCCATGAGTGCTAGGGAGTGCCCTTGGCCAAGAAAGGTGCAAGCTTGCATTATGTATCTTTTCTAATTGAAATGTTTCAAGAGTAAACTGTTCTGGCTCCTGTATGCTTCAAATGCTTTCTCATGTCTTTTACCCCTGTTTTAAACGGTATATATTTCTCAAGATTGCATCTATTATCTGTGGGGGACTGACTAAACCTCTTCATTCTACCACTTGTCCATTATAGAAGTTCATCTTTGGCTTTTTTATATAAGAGAAATAATATTCTCTTTTGTTTAAACTACACTTATTTTGAGTTTCTGTCACTAACAGATAGGAGAATTAAATGAATTTATACCAATAATTTCCTTAGAACAATGTCTAACATATGTTAAGTGATCAGTATGTTATCTATCATAATCATCATTAATATTATAGCCCTTTATCCAAACCCAAGTACCACTCCTGCTCTACAAAGGCCAGAACACTCTTGTCAATTATTTAACAAGAACCAACTTCAAAGAAATCCCCATATGGTAGAAATAGAGCTACAAAGATAAGGAGAGAGAAAATCTGCCTGTCTGCAGCCAGGTTACAGCCTGGATTAAAAAGAAAAAGTATATATGTAAATGATAATAATAGGATAAGGTAACTGATAAAATGGAGGTATATTAAAGGGGTAGAAAGTCTGCCCAAGATACTATGGGAAGGCTTCTCATAGAAGGTAACATTTGATCTAAAATTTGAAGGATAAAGGATTTTTACATGGTGGACAAGGAGAGGCATTGTCAGATCCAGAATCTTCTTTTTATCACACCCATCTAGTACAGTGTACAGCTGAATATTCAAAGTTCCCTTTTATACTCTATACAAATCATTCCTGCCATGGGGATTATAATTAATTTTGTTAGATTTTATTTTCATTTATAATACTTTTTCATATGCCCAAAACACTTTGTTAAGGCTTCAGAAATCCCAAATCTACTCAGTTTTTATGAGCTGGTGAATTGAACAGCTGGCTAATATCATTCATTACACATTGAGAAGGTAACATAGTTTCTATATTCAGAGAATATTTATATTCTTGAAACCTATGATAATGTTCTTCCTTCTACCCAATGTACACTACTTTCTCCTCTTTTGATCCCAAACATCCACACAAAGAAAATATTTGTGAAATCAAAAGTACTGTAACTTCCAAGATCATATCCTTCAAATGTTACTATCTCTTGTCAGTTTGGATTGATCTTAAGAGTTTTATGCATCTAATACCAACCACATAATGCTTTGGGGGGCTGAGGTTAGAGTTTTTTCATTCTCCACCCTCATATCCCACATCACATTTCAGGCAAGCCATCTCTGATTTACCCTCAGTGAGTGCTCTTCAGTTTGCCCCTAAAGCAAATATAAACCCTAAGACAGCATTTCTCAAGACATCTTTGATTAAGAGTTATTATCACTTTTTGGTCTCCAATCCAGTCCATTCCAAAACTTTTCTAAAATGCTAAAATGTTAGTAGGAGAAATATGATATTTAGTTGGTGTAGCAATGTCAAACTGCTATGAAAGTTTTTAAAGGCTTACTCTAAATGTCAGTACCTCACCAGTGTATGAAACACATGTAAAGTGCCTTTGGTTTTGTATATGCCCACAGAAACTGGTCAAACAGAGTGGGAAAAAACTTTTCCTTCAGTGAGGGTCCCATAATCAGTGTCATGTAGTTAACACTGTTTCTGACATAGATTTTATCTGGCGTCCTGATATATGGTCTCCCTGTAATCAAACTTAGCATCATTGAATTTGTTGCTATCCATCTGACAGAGATGATGTTAAATCAATCCAAATTCATCTTATAATTAGACTGACCTTTGAGGCTTGTGTTGATCTTCTGAGTGTTTGAGAAGCCTGTGGGAAATATTCATATTTTTTGAAAATCAATATGTGGGGTATTCTGGTTTGGCTCTCATATTTATTAAGTGCAGAGTGGCATTTTGCAGGGATATTTTATGATCACAGTATGAGAAACATTTCATTAAGCTATATTTGCATTAATTTAGTGGTTAATGGCATCTCAAATCAAGAGAGCTGGATGAGCTGAGACCTCAGAGGTCTTTTTTTTCCCCCGTTAGCAATGACATCTCTATTTCCTTGCTATAAAAATTCACTACAGGAAAGCATGTTCTCATTAAAATAAATATATCTTCCCATTGGTTTCCAAGTTGGGATGCAGAGGCCTATGAAAATAATCAATCTGGAAGAATTCCCATAGTTTCTGTTACCACTGTATATTGTTAAATAGAATCCTCTTGTCTAATGTGCCACGTCAAGCCAAAATGGGAAGATATTTCCTACCATGGCTGTCTCAAACATACTGTGACAAACATCTTCACAGTTAAAATTCAAAGTCAAGACATATCGAGGAAGCAGACATGAATTTGCAGTTCTGACTCAATTCATCTGGGCAAAAACCAGAGGAAATTTTTTATTTCAGATGCTGTTTCAATAGGAATTGCTTTTGCCACATTTGAATGCATTTTAAGCACTCATTCGATATTTCAGAAACCTACCGAAGTGAAATTCACCTCTGCTTTTATGAGTCCCCATATATAAGCTACACTCAAGATAACTTTCAGATTTTGCAGACCAAAACCAAGAAGGAATAATCTGTTTTTTCATGATTTTTTTCTTTGCCATGGACCTATAATGTGAGAATCCTGAATATTGTCAGAATAGGTAAGTAAATGTTTGATTTGAAGATCTGAGGTAGGGTGGGGGTTGTTTTAGTTGGTTCCCTAGTATTGTTGGTCTTGCTGCCCTGTAGTTCATCTGCATGTGATTTGATGTTTTGATACATCCTTTTCAATATGGCTAAGTTCAAGTGAATCTCCTAGAGTGCTTCATTCTTTCAACAAATATTTCCTGAGCACCTAATGTACAGCAAGAACTAGATATTCAGCAATGAAAAAACAAAAACAAATAATACCATGGTCCCCCAGCCTTGGCTAGTGGAGCTCACATTCACAAATCAGTATGTGCTGAGGAGAAAAATAATACAGGGAAGGAGAATTAGACATGCTAAATGTTGTAATGCCCCTGATTTCAAATCCGAGAGACCACCAAGGAGCTGATACCGGTGCAAACACACGAAGGTTTATTTGCAAGCTCGAGGTTGGGCCCAAGTATACCCAACACAGCAGAGCAGGGACCTGGACCCCTAGGTTAAAAGGCGTAGCAGTTTTATAGGGGCCAGTGGCCAATGAGATTGTAACACACACAGAAAGTTGCATAGTCATGCCAGTCCACACGCAGGTGGCCAACTGAATTACAATTTACCCTATAGTAACTGTTTGAACTAGCCTATCACTCCAGTCAGAATTGGCACGCAAGTTTGGTGGGCAAAAGGCAGGGTTTACATTCTTTGGCTGTTAGGGGTTCTGCATTCCTATATGAGCCAGTTTCCAGTGAGGGTGTGCTCAGCGGCTTGACTAGGGTGGGGGAGTGTCGTAAGCAATAAGTAGGTCATGTGGGGGTTATACATGAGATGGTGGGTGTAGCACAAAATAGAGTTAGGCTTGCTCTGCTTGTCCAGGGGTAGGGGATTTATGTTAACTTCCTTGGGTCCCACAATGTGAGGCACTGTTGGGGTTATAAACTTTTGCAACTTTTGAGACTCCTTTGATCTTTCCTTCTTATTAATGTTCTGCCTCCAATTTGCCACTTCTGTCTTGGATGAAACTTCACATCTCAGAATGCAGATCTGGTTTCCTGAGCAATACCCTAAGGGGACATTTGATACAGTCCTCTGATGCTGGTGGACTGAGAAAGACTAGGGACGTATTTTGGGAAGTGGGAAAGAGCTGGGCATTTAAGCCCACCTTCTTTGTCATTTTCGTGGACTACTCCGATACACAGTCTTTCCAGACAAGACTTCCAGACAAGACTTTTCCAGACAAGACTTCCATACCAAATGAATTTGTCTCTTCTACGCTCACTGTGAAGACAAACATATTAGAAAACAAACACAAACAAAACCTCTCTGTTTACTCTACAAATGTTTCTGCCTCCCATTTCTTGCCTTTAGAAGTAATTTTCACAAAATAATGCTCACACATACTGAATTCAATTTTTTTTCCCTTCTCTCTTGAACCCATTGCATTCATAGCTGTATTCCTGCCACTCCACAAAGACCACCCTTGCCAAAACCACCAGTGGAACAGAAATATTGATGATATAGGAGAGAGAGGAGGAAATTGCTTACATTTATAGAGTCTCCTTTTCTAAAAGTGTCTTGAAATAAGATTTTAAACATCATGTGTGAGTTTAAGAATGAGTTTCTGTGAAGACCAATGGAGCCATATGTGATCACTTCTATTCTTTGTATAAGGGTGACCACGACACAAAGGAAGAACAATTATTTTAGCAATCATTTAGTTCACACATCATTTGTAGACTCAACTTCAAGGATCATTCAAGTCCTATATCCTGTTAGTCAGCACACTTAATGAAAGGAAAGAATGCATTCCTGGTGCATTAAATCAGTAAGGCAATAAAATGTCGTTTTTTGAGTTCTAAGCAGATAGACAAATAAAATGTGTAAAAGAAAGAAGCAAGATAAAAAATTAGTAGTAATAGTAGTAATAGTAATAATATTAATAGCAACAACAATAATAGTTTACACTCACTATTTATCATATCTATCTGTCTATCTGTCTATCTAGTTTATCTATCTAGTTTATCTTCATGATAAAACATTTTGAGGATTATCAGGACTCTGAGGCATAGAGAGATTGATTACATAGCCAGTAAGAGACATTATTTATACATTTATGACATGTTTCCTCTCATAAGTTTTCATTTAGATTTAGCAGTTCTACAGTACATAGCAGTATTTTCAAATATTTTGCACTAACAACTACTAAGTGGGATGGAACACTGCTAATTGAGAACAGTGCAATAGAATAAATTTAATCCATTTCTAAAGAAATGATGCATGTTAAAATCTAGGTCTTATGCTCACATTTTGATTTGTTCATATTTTTATTATAACTTTTATAACTTGGCCTAACTCTATACTAATTGTTTTAATCACTGCAACTTCAAGTTATATGAACTACTTGGCCATAATTAAATAATACAACATGACAAGCAGTCCCTTTCAGGATGATTACAGGATATTATAATTTCATAATAAACTACAATGATGTTCTATCTTAATTATACACATTAATAGATTCTGTACACATTTAATTATCTTCTACATTGATATTCCTATAACTTTTGAACAGTTCTGCTTGAATATAACCAGTGCTCAAGCATAGATTCACTAATGGGGCGTAACGAACAAGTTACTACCGTACTTTAGGATGGAAACCACTCATTGATGTATGTGATTTTTCATAGTTATACAGGTATAAAACTGAGTGATTAAAGCTTATAGTTACAATATTTATATAACATATATATTTGGCAGATAATAAAGTAGGGCTATGAATAAAATAACCATTTATAAATAATAAAATATACTTTATTTGCTTTTTTCTCCCAGAGAATGGACTACTTTTACATACAATAAAGCGTGGATTTAAAGAGTTTATTAAATATTAGGAGTGCCTGGGTGGCTTAGTCGGTTAAATGTCTACCTTCAGCTCAGGTCATGATCTCAGGTTTCATGAGTTCAAGCCCCATGTGGGCTTTGCCTTGACAGCTGGGAGCCTGCTTCAGATTCTCTGCCTCCTTCTCTTTCTTTGCCCCTCCCCCGCTTGTGCATGCTCACGCTCTCTCTCTCTCTCTCTCTCAAATAAATAAATAAATAAATAAATAAATAAATAAATAAATCTCTTTAAAAATAGTTTATTAAATATTTAGAAAGATTTGTTCTAATATTTTCAACTATAGAAAGTTTAAAAAATGTTCAAAATGTATTCATTTTTGAAGGAGAGAGACAGAGTGTGAGCAGGGGAGGGACAGAGACAGAGGGAAACACAGAATCTGAAGCAGGCTTCAGGCTGCCAGCCCAGAACCCAACCGGGGTTCTAACCCATGAACCGTGAGTTCATGACCTGAGCCAAAGTCGGAGGCTTAACTAACCAATTTGCGTGGCCACCAGAAGTTATATGTGAATGCCTGGTTTCCCACCGACTTGCCAATAAAAGGTGTTGTCATTCTTTTAAATGTGCATCAATTTGATAGATGTGATATATGTTTTAATTTTCATTTTTCTGATTGTGAGTGACCTAAAGGCCTTTTTTATGTATTTTAGTTGTGTACTTATGTCTATTTTTAGACTTTTTCTTCCTTTCGTTTTTTTTCTCTTCTGTTCTGATGCAAAGTTTGTCCATTCATATGCCAGAACAACAATATTTAAAAATTTTTTAGCGTTTTATTTATTTTTGAAAGACAGAGAGAGACAGAGTGTGAACAGGGAAGGGACAGAGAGAGAGGGAGACTCAGAATCCCAAGCAAGGTCCAGGCTTCTAGCTGTCAGCACAGAGCCTGTCGCGGGGCTCAGATCAAGGAACCACAAACTGTGAGATCATGACCTGAGCGGAAGTTGGACACTGAACCAACTGAGCCACCCAGGCACCCCCAGAACAATAATATTTTAATTAAGGAAGTTATACTATATTTTAATACCTGGGAAAATTAAATGTCCTTATAGTTTTTTTTCCCCAGTGTTTCCCTGTCTTTTCTTACAAGTTTGCTTTTCTTCATATTACCTTAACTCCACCAAAATAATAATAATAATAATAATAATAATAATAATAATAATAATTTGTGTTATTTTTACTTGGATTGTATAAAATTTATAAAATAAGCAGAACATAAATTTTATGATGCTTGTCCTTCTATCCAAAACCAGTAAATGTCTTCACTTTTGTTTATTATCATTTTGTATCTTTCACAGCTTAAAACAATTTCATCATATACATTCATATAATTTTTTTACATTTCTTGTTAATTTTATTACTAAATATCCTATCTTTGCTGCTGTTACAAATGGGGTTCTTTCTTTCATTATATGTTCTGACAAGTTATTAATTGTGTAAATAAAAGATGTTGATTTCTGTATGTTAATTTTATAACCTATTTTCCTGCGTTCTTATATTTCTTGAGTTAGTTGTATAATAGATTCATTTTTCAGCTTTACTATTATATCATCTTTAAAAAAAGATAATTTTATTTCTTTTCCAGTGATTCACTCCTCTAATTGATTTCTCTTGTTTAGTTGTACTAATACTTCCAGTACAGTATTGAGTAGCAATGGAGGTTGCTCTTAATCTTAGTGGAGAAGTCTTTATTCATTCCATGTTACGTAAGGTGCTTTCAGGGACTCCTGAGTGTGTCAGTCAGTGAAGCTGACAGTGTGGAGCATGCTTAGGATTCTCTCTCTCTCTCTCTCTCTCTCTGCCCCTCACCCCCCACCACCGCTCATAAATAAACATAACAAACAAATAAATAAACATTAAAACATGAAAAAACATGAAACATTAAAAAAATAAAGTGCTGGTCTTAGGACCAAGGGGTATTTTAGTATATCTTTATTTTCTCTTTTCTCTCCCAAGTTATGTAGTAGTTTGTATATTTTGTTAATTAAAAAAAAAAAAAACTAGAATTTGATTTATTCATTTGTTATATAATTTCTCTATTGTCTACCCTGTTAATTTCTCTCATTTTTACCAATTCCTTACACATTCTTTTCCTCTTCCTTTCTAAATTTTTTTGGGGAAATTATTTTCTTTATTTTCACTTTTTAATCTTAATAAGATGAGTGCCTGGGGCTATTATTTTTCCTCTGATCAGTGATTTCAATGCAGCTCATAGATGACTATATGGATGTTTTTATTGTTGTTATTTTTTAGGAATTTTAAAATTAAAATTTTTAATTTAAATTTAATTTTTTTTTTTACATTTTAGTGATTCTCTTTTCAATCATATTTTGTTTAATAAGCTTTTAAAAATATTCTTTGTTGGAAGGATATTTTTATTCATTAATAATTTCTAACTTGTTGCTTTGTCATCAAATGTTTAAAATATTTCTAATTTGTTAAAATTATTCATGTTTCCATGATGACCTAAACACTATCAATTTGTTTAAAGTTGCTTATTGTCTTGAGAAGAAAGTGTATTCCGATATCACACTCCATTATCAGTATGTAAAATTCAATATATATCCATATGCTCTACCTTACTGATGAAGTTTAAGCCTTCTATAACTTTTCTTATTTTTGTCGACTTGGACTGTCTTGTATTGAAAGTGATATGTTAAATTCTCTTCTTATTATCATGCTTTTATTTCTGTCTTCTTGAAACTTCTCTTTATATTTTTTCCTTATAAAATAACTGTTTTGTTATTTAGAATAGACATATGTTATATTTGTATTGTGAATTGTACCTTTTAGAATTAAAAGTGGATCTCTCTTATAGTAATGGGCCTAATAATAGGGTAGTCAAAATTCTAAGATGTCTGTCAAGATCCCCATTCCTGTGGAACATACCTTGTATAATATCTCCTGTCTTTGAGTATGGGCAGGACCTTTGAATATTATGGGATATCACTCACAAGACTAAATTATATTTTGTGGCAAAAGGGATTTTGCAAATAATCAACATTTCTACTGAGTTGAATTAGAGTTAATCATAAATTCCATAGGTTTTCTGATTAGAGACCAGCTGAATGGACCCAATTTATCAGGCAAGATTTTAAAGGAGACAGATACTCTCCTGCTAGCATAGAAGAAGCAAACTATCATGTTTCCAAGATGTCACATGGCAGGGCAGAATAGGTAATCTATGAGAGCTGAGAACGGCTCCCAACTGAAGATCTATAAGATAATGGGGACCTCAGTTGTGTAACTGCAAGAAATTGAGTTAACCCAACAATGAATGAGCTTGCAAGTGATCCTTGGTCTTTTTTTTTTTTTTTTAATTTTTTTTTCAACGTTTATTTATTTTTGGAACAGAGAGAGACAGAGCATGAACGGGGGAGGGGCAGAGAGAGAGGGAGACACAGAACTGGAAACAGGCTCCAGGCTCTGAGCCATCAGCCCAGAGCCCGACGCGGGTCTCGAACTCACGGACCGCGAGATCGTGACCTGGCTGAAGTCGGACGCTTAACCGACTGCGCCACCCAGGCGCCCCAAGTGATCCTTGGTCTTAAGATCATGGTCTTAAGCAACACCATTATTTCAGTCATATAAGACCTAACCTGAGAATTTTAACCTATAGAATTGTGAGACAGTAACAGTATATTGTGTTCATTAATTGTGATAAAATATGCATACATAAACTGTACCATTTTAACCATTTTGAGTGTAAAGTTCACTAGCATTAAATATATTTCAGAGAGTTGTGAATCACCACAGTGCATCTCCAGAAACTTTTCATTATCTCATACTGCAACTCTGTGCCCAATAAACAAGAACTCCCCATTATTTCCTCCACCCAAGCCCCAGCAACCACTATTTTACTTTCTATCTCTCTGAGTTTAACTAGTCTAGGCACTTTATATAAGAGGAATTATATAATATTTGTCTTTTTGTGTCTGACTTGTTTCACTTATAATGTCTTCACATTTGTCTATGTTGTAGCATGTATCAGAATTTCATTTTTTTTGAGGCTGAATAATATTTCACTGTATCAAATCTTATTTATCCATTCATTTGTCAATCGACATTTGGGTTATTTCCACCTTTTGGCTATTTTGAATAATGCTGCTTTCAACATTGGTATACAAATATCTGTTTGTGTTCCTGCTGTCAAATCATTTGGGGATATATCCAGAACTGGAATTGCTGGATCACATGTTATTTCCATGTTTCTTTTTTTGAGGAACTGCCAGAGTTTTCCATAGTAGCTGCATCACTTTATATTCCTGCCAGAAATGCACAAGAGTCCTAATTTCTCCACATTCTGCCCAACAGTGGTTCTTTTCCTTTTTTCTTTTTCTTTCTTTATTTTTTTAAATTGTTTTTCAATAACAGTTATCCTAAGGTGTGTAAAGTATAATCTCATTGTGGTTTTCATCTGCATTTCCTAATAACTACTGATGTTGAACATCTTTTCATGTGCTTATTGGCCATTTATATATCTTCACTGAAATAATGTCTGTTAAGTCATTTGCTCATTTTGAAATTGAGTTATTTTGTTATTGATGAACTGTAAGTGCTCTTTATATATTCTGGATGTTCATTCCTTTTTTTTTAATTTTTTTAATGTTTATTTATTTTTGAGAGATAGAGTGTGAGTGGGGGAGGGGCAGAGAGGGAGACACAGAATCCAAAGCAGGCTCCAGGCTCTCAGCTGTCAGCACAGAGCCTGATGCCGGGCTCGAACTCACAAACTGTGAGATCATGACCTGATGTGAAGTCGGCCGCCCAACCAACTGAGCCACCCAGGCACCTTTGGATGTTCATTTTTTAACAGATTTAAGATTTGTAAATGTTTTCTCTCATTCTATGGGTTGCCCTCTTACTCTTTTGATAATGTCCTTTGATACAAAAGGTTTTAAATTTGATGTAATCCAAATGATCTATTCTTTTTTTTTTTCTTTTATTGCCTGACTTTTTGGTGGGCTATCCAAGGAATCATTTCCAAATCTGATGTTGTGAGGATTTTTCCCTATGTTTTCTTCTAACGGTTTTATTGTTTTAGCTCTTACGTTAGGTTCTTTTATCCACTTTGAGTTAATTTTTCTGTATGATATGGCTAAGGGTCCAACCTCATTATTTTGTATGTGTGTGTATCCAGTTTCCTGAACACTATTTGCTGAGAAGACTGCCCTGTCCCCATCAAATGTCCTTGGCAACCATGTCAAAAATCGTTTGACAAAATACATGAACGTTTATTTCAGGGCTCTCTATTCTGTTCCATTGGTCTATATGTCTATCTTTATGATAGGACCACACAGTTTGGATTACTATAACTTTGTAGGAAGTTTTGAAATTAAAAAGTATAAGACCTATATCTTTGTTCTTTTTCAAGATTGTTTGGGCTTTGGGGTTCCCTTGAGATTCCATATGCATTTTAGAATGGGTTTTTCCATCTATTTCTGCAAAAATCATCATTGGGGTTTGATAGATATTGTATTGAATCTGTAGATAGCTCTGAGAAGTATCAACATTTAACAATATTGTATCTTGCAATCCATGATATCACAGGATATCTTTTCATTTATTTGTGTCTTATTTAATTTCTTTCAGCAGTGTTTTATAGTTATCTGTGTACAAGTCTTTTGCCTGCTTGGTTAAGCTAATTCCTAAGTATTCTATTGTTTTTGGTGCTATTGTAAATGAAATGGTTTTCTTTATTTTCTTTTCATATTGCCCATTGTTAATATGTAGAAACAACTGATTTTGTATGTTGATTTTGTATCCTGCAACTTGTTGAATTTGTGCTATCTTCTGGATTTTCTACACATAAGATCACATTATCTAAGAACAGGGATTATTTATTTCTTTCTTTCCAGTATAGATGCTCTTATTTCTTTTTCTTGATTCATTGCTCTGGCCACAACTTCCAATACTTTGCTGAACAAAGGAGGCAAAAGTGGACATCCTTGTCTTGTTTTTGATCTTAGAGGAAAAGCTTTCAGTCTTTCATTATTGAGTATGATGTTAGCTGTGGGTTTTTCATATATGGCAATATATATGGTTCAATGGTTTTTCATTTATTATTTTAATCTGCTGGTTTTGTGGTAATAATTTGTATGCAGAAATATAAAACTGATATAATAATGAGGAAAACTCTATGAAAATAAATTAAAACATTAAAACATAATTAGAGGTGGAGACTGCTATGTCTATTATCTCCTCTTTAGAAAATATAAAGAATTTAGGGGAGCCTGGGTGGTTCAGCCAGTTGAGTATCCAACTTCGGCTCAGATCATGATCTCATGGTTCATGAGTTCAAGCCTCACATTGGGCTTGCTGTTGTCAGTGCAGAGCCCACTTAGGATCCTCTGTCCTCCTCTCTCTCCATCCCTCCCCACTCGTATGCACTCTCTACCTCTCTCTCAAAAATAAAATAAACACTAAAAAAAGAATATCTAAATAATTTAGACAAGGTGATGTCACAGAATATTAAGTTTATAAAGGGAAATAACTTTACTATTATGTATAAGGATCAACTTCATATGTGTACTTAATAGAACGTGTAAATGCAGCCTAAGTATTATATGTCTTCCAGTTATATGTTTTCCAGTTTAGAAAAGCATATTACAGTAGTATATTTCTATCTTGCCCATTCTACTCAGCATCTCTACCTAGAACATAGGAAAAGGTAAAAGCTCTCACTCTTGGAACACTATATATATTGGTCTGGGTTTGGCCATTTACAGTTATTTTTAATGCTTTCCTATGTTTCCTCTCTCTCAAAGAGTTCAATTGGATAGGACAGAGTAACAACACAATGTGCATATATATATGTATATATATATACATACACACATATGTGGATATATATATGTATACACACATACACACATATGTGTGTGTGTCCCTGTGAAAATATAAAATGTGTTACAAGTGCTTAAGAACAGATTTATGCTTGCTCATTCTCTCTCTCTCTTTTTTTTTGTCCCTTGATTTAACACTTCATCTTCTCCCTAGTCATTCATCAGAAGATTTATATCATATTATCAGTCCATTGCAGATCCCCTCTTTAACAATATCTGATGAGGATTCAGGGAGTATTTTTTCTTGTCACTAATAAATATAATATGTTCTTTAGAAAAGGACAACCGTTTGACTACATGTATATAGAATAGAAGAAAAGTGTTGTGAGGATATAGGAAAAATCAACTCTAAGGTTTATCAACTAAATCCTAATCTTTCTTTCTTGTCTCATTTATAATAACTATTTCTTAAAATTTATGGTCTCTAATGTGTCTGAAGCCACAGCCTCTTGCCTCTAATCTCATAACCCTTAAGAACAGGGACTCTGGAGCGGCGTCTGGGTGGCTCAGTTGGTTAAGCGTCTGACTTCAGCTCAGGTCATGATCTCATGGTTCATAAGTTCAGGGCTGCATTGGGCTCTGTACTGACAGTTCAGAGCCTGGAGCCTGCTAGACTTCCATGTGTCCCTCTCTCTCTGCCCCTTCTCTGCTCATGCTCTGTCTCTCTCTCCTTGAAATAAACATTAAAAAATAAATAAATAACAAGGACTTTGGAGCCTGACTCTGGCCTCAGATCCTGGTTCATTATGTATTTGTTTTGTAACTTTGTATGAGTTCTTTAACCTATCTGCCACTCTCAGCCATGTGAGATTTCAAACTGAATCGAGAATCTCTCCACTCAAATATCCATATCAACAAATTTAACTAAGTCCTACATGCTATGCCTCTTAACCTGATCCAACAACCATAAGGATCCATTCCATACCCATTCCCCTACGTCACGATACTACAAATTGTCAAAATTTTCAGTCACTTCAGTATGGTTTCTACTTATGCATAAGCTACATATTTTTTAACCTCACTGTCTGGACCTAGAGTCTGATTATAGGTCTAGAAACAACAGGAGGTTATAGAACATGTTTTGAAGAAGATTAGCAGTCCGCTGTAATTCCACCACTTCAGGAGAGGCCATTACAGATTTCTTAGGTAGATGGAGATTAGCTTTTTCAAAAAAAGGGGGAAAAGTTGTTTCTATAGGCAAAGGAGACTCAGAAGTATTTAGGAATCAAGTTCCCCAACTTTATTAGAATCTGTTCCATATAATCCCATCCATAAGTTCACATAAAGACTCCTTCCTAATGAATGTCCTAATTTTAACATAAGAGATATTCTGCGGTTGTAAATTTAATTGATTTTTAATGTACCCAAAAACAGTTTTAGGCTGGTTTTCAGAAGTCTCAGTCCTATAGCTACAGGATATAACAGTTTATTTCAGGGCTGACATAGATTGAAGCATATTCCTATCTTATCCTTGACTAGAAAGTTAAAACTCTGAATTCATTAGGTACTTGTGGGGGAAAGTCCTCTGGCACACTTAGAAGCCACTAACCAAACCAATTATGCTTCTTATTTTTATAAAATATTCGGTGGCAAAAAGTACCTGGTCCTCTGAAACCATTCCTTCTATAAACAGTTGATTACAGGTGTCTACAGATGATATTTTAAGTAACGTTTTTGTCATGTATTAACCATGTGTACATTACCACTGTTCATAGGGTCATTAATGTCTTGAATTATAATTAAAGCAAATAACAAATTCCAGGTAGCCCAGAGACATTTCAAAGTACCCTTTCAAAAGGCTCTGTTCCTCTAGAACTTTCTGGTATGAATTTCTCTATAATTTAAGTTTCAGTCAGAGTAGAAGAACAGCTCTGAGTGATATAGTAGACCAACTATAGGGAATACACTGTGTGCAATTATAGGTGCTATGGAAAGTTGTTGAGTTTGTATATTATGAGTATGAACAGTCAAGAAGAAAAGGGGACAGCAAGAGCAACTGTAAACAATGAAGACATACTTGACCCCACCTTTATCCCTCATGGCCTCCCATCTTGATAGTGCAGTGAGATGTAAAAGAATGAAAGCTCTTTCTCTGGCCCACGATTTGAAGAAAGTAAGGGGTAGATACAGAGGGGTTGGAGTCTCTGCAATCCCACCCGCTGCCCCACAACGTCTGGTGTAAGACATGATCAGTGACAAAGTGGGTGAACTGCAGTGTGCTTGCCCCCTGTGCTGACTTTCAGAGGGTAAAGGCTACTTCTTCACTTCTGTCTTCCAAATCTCACACACACACATCTCTCCTCTGGCAGATCCTAAAGTGAAAAGGAAAACTAAGAAATGTACTTCCATGTAATTAAGTTGATGTGTAAAACTGTCAGAGCACATGGGTATTATTATGTTAAGCTACAGAATCCAACAATTCTTTGAACATTTCAGAAATCAGTCTTACTCCATCCTAATTATTCTATTTGACTCATTATCTCAGCCCTTAGATCTTCAGTTTGTAGAGCATTATATTGCATTTTGACCTGTTGCTTAAAACTGCTAAAGTCATACACTAAGAGTGCCTGGGTGGCTCAGTTGGTTAAGCATCTGATTCGATTTCAGCTCAGGTCATGATCTCATGGTCCTGCATTGAGCTCTTTGCTGAGCATGGAGTCTGCTTGGGATTCTCTTTCTCCTCTCTCTGCCCCTCCCCCCCACTCTCTCTCAAAATAAACAAATAAACATTTAAAAAATTCATATACTATATGCGGGTTTAATTTCCATTAAGTTTGTTACTATTTCTCTAGGTCAGTTCCCATAGTGTCTGTATTCAATAGCATGTTTGTTTACATATAAAAGATCCCAAATGCAAGGAAATTGTGAACAAAAGGAAATATGAGTAAAAAAATAAAATGTAGACCATATAATTTACCGACAGTTTCATTCATGTCAATTAAGTTCCAAGATTTCATCCCTGGTACTCCATGACTCAACCCCATAACAGACAACCCATGGATTATGACTAAATTTGGGGAGTTTTCCATAATTTTGCAAAATCCTAAAGATCTATCATTGGAAAAAGTTCTAAAAATACATGTTACCTAATTCCAGAGTATATTTGACATAAAAATTGACATTTAAGATTTGGTCTGCAGTTTAATTTATATAGAAATAAAAAATAATAATATCGTAGCAGGGAACACTCTCTGTCTTTCATCTCATTTAACAAGAAAGCTATGCTTTAAATGAAGTCATGTCTTGTTCCAATTGTTATCAATGGTTCCCACCAGTACTACATATCCAGTATCCTGCATGACTATATTTAATGCAAGAAGTGTGATGTTACTGACTATAAAATGCTAATTAATTTTTTTCATAGACTATCCAACCAGCCACTTAAAAAAAATCAGTATGCTAATCTAATGGGTTTAAAGCACATATGTATTTTAACTTGCATTCCACATAAGTCCACCAATGTGATAATTAGTTATTACTACAAAATTGACAAATAAACTAAAATCATGTATCTGCTAAAGAAGAAGTTATTGATTTCAGTTATTGATTTTTGTGTTTGGAAAAGTAAGTCAGAATCATTACATACATTTCAATGAGACTATTCTATAACCAAATCATCAATATCTTTCTAGCGTAAAATTTTTAAAATTCTAAGGTTCATCCTATCAGAATAGTCATTTTCAGCTATTTTTAATAACCTTTAAAAATTCCTTATAAGTCTTTCTTCCATCTTTTTCTTTCCTTTAAATTTCTTTTTCTTTTTCTTTTAGGTTCTTTTTCTCCTTGGGCTGCTAACTTTCACTTACTTTTTCTTCTGTTTGCTCATTTATGTCAATTGTCAAAACCCATTAAATATTATTCTTCATCTCTATTTATTCCTATTCAACTGCAGGTAGAAATGAACCTTCCCTTCTTTGTTCTCCACTGTGCATGTATTTCTATGACAGACCCTATGATAATTTATTCCTCTTATATCTTAACATGTCTGTCACCTCCACTATCCTGAAAGCACTTTGGAGTCAGAGACTATGTTTTACTTTAAATCCCCAATGTCAAGCACATTATCAGTAAAGCAGACAGTGACTGAAGGATGGATAAGTGGATAAGTGAATAATACAATCAAAGTGCCTTAAGAATCAGAGACTGTTTTCTCAATGCTCAAGGAGTAGTGTCATCAAATATGTATTTGAGAATCCGTGAAGCAGAAGTACAACAATGTTTGTACAATGATTGGGAATAAAGTGCAAGAGATTGATGGCTCGGTATGATCAATGCCTTTAGTGTCCTGGGATTGGTGCCACTGTTCATACACTGTGTGAATGTGAGACAGAGGAACAGACATCAGCTTGAATAAGCAGCACATGTTTGTAGGGTTGATTTAATATTTATCTCCTGAAGCTCTCCCCTTCTGTCTGCTGGGAATGAGCCATCTTCCCTATGAGTGAAAGAAAAAAATTATACAAAAGGTTAAGAATCACTGCTCCATGGTTTAAAAATGACCATAACTTAAAATATAAATAAACTGTACATGACACCAATTTAGAAACATATTGCCCATGATTCATCATCTGGCTGCTGCTCCAAAGGCTGATGGATGTTTACATCAAAGTGGGGAAGGATCGACATGTGCTCACATAGTACATTCTGGTCCCTTCAGGCTCCTGGTGAGACCTTCATGCATATACATGGTAAGAGTACACACATAATGGTTTTTTTCCCAATTACTTCTTAGAACAACCATGGCTGCAAAGGCTCAGGCTATTTTTTGTTTCTCTTGTAATATGTGGCTAAATTGAGAAATCTATTAAGAAAAGTTTCTTTTCTTCATTCACTCATCAGTATTGTAAGATGATTTTTGTCTGAGAGCTGCCTATTGTAGCAAACAATATTTCTTAGTTTCATGTCTTTTAAATTTATTGTTGTCTCTCTACTGGCGATTCTGACATACCACTCGAAAGATTGAAGGACTTCATTTTGTATCTCTTGGAAGTGGATCAAGCCAACCAAAATTTATACATTTTTTGAATAACTTAGAAGCACATCTAAAATTAAAACTGACTTGGGTAGAGGAAGAATGTCTCCAAGAATGCCTCTTAGTTTTCATTATACGAAGGGAGGATGAAATTTTTCCTTTGGTTCTAAACAGGATACACACACACACATACATGCACACATGATTAATGTGATTTGCAATTGCATCTTCTTCCTGAGAAAAGATCAAATTTCTAATTTTATGAAACAGGCATTAAGACACATTTAAAAAATAATATATAAAAATAAATATATGATTCTTGGTCTAATCACCCTCAATAATATCTTATTGTTTGCTACTTGATTTTGTACATGTGAGTAAACAATTTAATATGGGCTCCAAAGTGAATTCTTCAAATTGTTTCCATAGATAAATGCATCTAACATAAAGTCTTTTTGGTACAAAGCCCATCTAGGCAGAGGCTAAGTTATATCTATTTTAAGGAGAATTCTGGTCTACAGAGAATTTGTTACATTGAAATTACTATGCATTTTTAATTAAAAATAATTTTCAAATTTTTATGATATCCCTAGGGTGCTATAAAACCAGGGTTTGTAATCACCAAGATAGACAGTTTACCATATGGTTTCACATAGTATTATGGCTTTGTAAGTAACAGTTTTAGCTTTAAGTATATGTTTGTTAAATATGCTGAAAGGACATTATGTGCTTTTTCAGATTTAAAGAAAGGAAAACCATGTTAATTCAACATTTTTACATATCCATATCTGTTTCTTGTGATCCCTGATCCTCATTAATGGAATGCCCTGGGGGGGGGCACTTAAAAGCAACTAAGCATCAGTTGAAAATGCATTATGACTTTATTTTCTTCCCAGAAAAAAAGAGACTTGATCCATTTCCATTCTTATAAATTATAAAGTGCTGCTGCCCTTCGCTGAGGTTTTAACTGCACTGAGGCAGAGTTCTCGACTTGTCAGGTATTAATAATGGCTCTGCCTGTCTGCCCTTCAGCTGAGACATTAAACTGAAGTCTCATCCGCTTGCCTCTAGTGGTTGCTCAAGTGGGGTTAAAGATCGCATCTTGCTTTTCTGAAAGAGGATGGGGCAACCTCAGAGCCTTGACCTTCATTTTCAAAACATGTAATACACAAGGCTGGGGGTAAGATACTGCTTCCTATCTGAAGATGCCAACTTGATTTCCATAGGCTGTGGAATCCTCAGAATCAAAACAATGAGTGCAAATTTCACTTTAGACTATTTTCAAATTATGTAACATAATGCGATCTCTTTTCATTCTGTTTTCCAATGTTGTAATGGGAATAGGCATATTGGTAATTTGATGAGAAATAACTTTTCTGTTATAGCTAAATTTTAGATGTCTACCAAAATCCTTTTTGAGAACCCATTACCTAAGTAACATAGGACTTTGTAGGGAGGAGGCATAGCAGCTCCCATTGATTACAGACAAGGTGTATATTTCATATACCACATTAAATCAGATTCCTTAGAATCAGGTAGAAGGGTCCAAGGTACATAGAAACATTCCCATCTCATTTCAAATGAATTTTGATTATTACTATACTAGTTGAAGCAAGCAAATATACTCACGTAAATTTCACTTGAGTATGTAGTATTATCCATTATGAAAGCAACTGGTGGAAACAACCAAATGTCTATCAACTAACAATAATAAACCAAATGTGGTATAGGCATACCACGGAGTATTATTCAGCCATAAAAAATGAATATGGATACATGCTATCACCTGGATAAACCTTGAAGACTTTATGCCAAGTGAAAGAAGCCAGACACAAAAGACTATATAATGTATGATTTTATTTACAAGAAATATCTAGAATAAGTAAATCTCGAGAGACAGAAAGCAAACCAATGGCAGTCTGGGCCTGGGGGCAAAGGAGAATGGGGAATAATTGCTTAATGCTCATGGATGATGAGGCTGGTGTGGAACTAGATAGTGGTGACTTGCACAGCATTGTGAAAACGAAATGGCACTAAATAGTGCCATTTTAAAATGGTTAAAATAGTAAATTTCATGCTATGTGTATTTTACCACAATAAAAAGGTGTTAACATAGGGTTAAAAAAAAGTAACTGGAATAGGCAATTTGCATTTGAAAATTGGAATGGGAGAGGAATTACCAAAATAACTCAAAAAGCACACTCACTTGGATTACATGAAGATAATCTTACCTTCACAGAATATGGATTAGATTTAGTTTTCTTAACTTGACTACTGAAAGTGAGAAACTAAATGCTATCACATGAGTGTATGACAGGAAACAAACATGGAAGTGATTGCCAACTGTATTTTACCTCCAAGTTAAATAAATATCTTGAAAGCAGGTTCTTTCCATTTCAGGCTATTCCCTCCAGTGCCGAACAAAGTTCCTGCCACATGTTGCTCAAGCAAGGAATGTTAAATGTACAGGGATGAATGAAAGGGAAATGCTGCCATTTAAAAAAGAACAAGTCTATAATTTTAAAGAGGTCTCTTTTAAATAAAACTCCAAAGATGTGGAATCATAAAGTCAAAGAAAGAAAGATTTCTCCAAATACTCGTGGTCTCACAAAGACATACCATCAGACTCTTTGAGGTATCTCAGGAGAAAGCCCTGAGGCTACTTCAACAATTGTAGACCACCTCCTTTGAGCATCTATAATAGGAGTAGGATCACTTTTCAGTTAACTACATCAAATAATATACTACACTTTGCTTTGTCACCCAGTACAGCAAGAAATATAAAACATTGTTTTCCACTTCATAGAACAACACGTTTCAGAAGCCACTGAAGGGAAGTGTATGTTTTAAGAATTTCTTCCTTAACAGCACTGTCCCTACCATGGCTTCATAAAGACGTCAGCCTGTTTAAATTTATGACTCACGTAGCCTTCCAAGCCACTTCATTAAACTCTGTTCTACTACTACCATGCAAGAGATGGATCTCACTGAAACTCTGACATGAAAGGAATGAAAAGTTGGTTGAAATAACTCAAAAACAATAGTAGGAGGAGGACAGAAAGATGTAAAAGCTGCCATCCCTAGTTTTCTTTAGATGTGTGTGCAACATTTGATTTGGAAACTATGAATCGGACTGAATTCTTTCAGCTCCTGTGTTAAGATTTTTGTAATCGTATGACCAATAGCATGTTCCCTTCTCCAAGGACCAAACCAGGGGCTGAAATAAGGGAATAATTACCAAACATTTTTAGAATGGTTTCCTCAAGGGGAAGGAGTAGGGAAAGGATACGAGAGGACCACCTCTGTGAAACTCAGGCTCCTCTTCTGCAATTGAAGTGATAACTTTGACAACCAGGTAGCTATTTCCAGTATATCACAGCTCTCCATAAAACTCCCTGTGTAACTGTTCAAGGTGAGAGGCTGAATAAAAAGCTATGATAAAAAATAAAGCTGCAAGAAGGGAAGAAACTTTCTCTACAAACACATTTTAAGTACACTTATTAAGGTAAAGTAATTTTTACTGTAAATATTTCATGCTGAGTCAGATTTTTCCAATATATGATCTCCTACCTCGAAATAAATTAGAAATTTTTGAAGGCTGCATGAATATGTTCAAGCCACTGGCAGAAAAATGTGCTAATGGTGCTTTAAGAGACTGAGTAACCAACCATCTTCACAAATGCTTAGTTCAGAGTAGGTATATAAAATGCCAACAGCAACCAGTCAATTCAGTCATCAGGTAAAAAAATCAATTACATCTATTAAAAACATTTTAAAAAGTAAAAGCAATTACTTTGCATCACATAGCAGATGTATTAGCAGATTGATGAAATACCCTGTTTTCTCTATTTTCAAAAACTTTGGGAAATATGAAAATGTGGTTTTACCCACATTACCCATACGATACACAAATACAAAAATATAAATACATACATCAAAACTAATATGGTGAAAATCACCCAAAAGTCATATGAAAATGTGGAAAATGTGGTAATGCTAAATTAATAAACGAATAAGGACCATAGGAACTTTTCGAGAACACCATTATCATAAGAAAGTGACATAATATGCTAGATATTTCCCTATTCTCTTTGATTATATGATAGCAAAAGTAATAGCCAGTGTGTATTGATTAACTACAAGTGCACCATCTCACTTAATCTTTATTTTTTTTTTAATTTTTTTTTTAACATTTATTTATTTCTGAGATAGAGAGAGAGACAGAGCATGAACGGGGGAGGGGCAGAGAGAGAGGGAGACACAGAATCGGAAGGAGGCTCTAGGCTCTGACGCGGGGCTCGAACTCACGGACCGCGAGATCGTGACCTGGCTGAAGTCGGACGCTTAACCGACTGCGCCACCCAGGCGCCCCACTCACTTAATCTTTAAAACAGACCAAGGCACAGAGACGTCAGTCGTCTTGTTGGAAGTCAGAAATCTAGCAATGTCAGAACGTGGATTTGAACCTGTGCCTTCTGAAGTCAGAGCCTGTACCCTGAGCTTTTCTTCTTTCCCAATGAGCTAGTTATAAAAATATGAAGCTAGATGAGTAAAGAATTTGTAATACATTTAACTCAGGTTCCTAACTGACTCAAGTGATGGGGCTAATTATTCAAAAATTGCGCATTTTGTATTTTCCAGGGCCTTCCTTAAGAAACTTACAAATTGAAATGTATAGCATAGATAATCAAGGTTCAAGTTTTTATTGGTTGAGAGTACTTAGAATGAGGCCTCAGGCTCAGATGAGTCAGGAGCCCATTTCTAATCAAATTCCAAAATGAAGATAGAGACATTTCATTTCTTTTTAAAAGTGCTCAATGAGAACACAGAGTGTTTATGGCACTGGCCATCAAACTTACCCTATAGCTGTGGTACCCACAGATCGCATCACTTTGTACCATTAAGAAGCCCTGTGAGAAACAGTTTGGAAAAGGAATGAACCCATCCTGCCCCCTAGTATGCAGGAATTGTGATATGAAACTGATTCCTGATCAGCTCTCTTTCTACTTCTTCATCTCCTCACCTTCTCTATTGCCTTATTATCTGCCAAGTCCTTGAGTCCAAGGGGAGCCAGGAAACAACAAGGTTTGAGGTCTATATGCTGAAGAGTAATAACACTGGGAGAGAATTGGTTGCAGAAATCAAAAATCCAAGTGTTATTCTTGATTTTACCACATCTATCTAGCTTTGATGCCTTGGGAAATCATTGAATCTCTCTGAGACCCTTCCTGCTTTGTAAAATGACAGTAATTATACCTGCTTTGAGTTTCCCTGAGAATCCAATGAGATAATGTGTGTGAAAATGCTTTGTGGATTGTCCAAGTTGCTTTTTTTTTTTTTTTTTTTTTTTTGGCGAAGAGGATCGTTTAATAGCCAACCCCTTCTTAATATGATTATAAATTTAGAAAACCATGAAACCCTTTTTAAAATAATGTATTTGGGTTTCCTTGATATTATTACCAGTCTAAGAAAATTGTCAACCCAAGTAATAACTATGAAAGAGACAGATGCAGAGACCAGGGTTTGGGTCCGGCATGGGGAGGACCTGGCCTATACCTGAAGAAGGAAGGTTAGTGAGGATGGCATGTCCCATGAGCACCAAGTCAGCAGGCCTGGCTGGCATGGTGGTATGTTTCAAATAGACAGAAAAATCATTTTTCACTTTTTTAAGGGTTTGGAATTTCTGACATTTCAGATACGAATATATTTAATTATGCATTTCAAAGATAAATTTGAACGATTTGAGTAGATTAATCATTTTTATACTTATCTATTATGCATAAATATGAATGTGCTAAAAACTTCCTTCTATAATAATTGTTCAAATGAGTTGTTTTATTTCTGTAAGTACATAAATTCTTGGTACACAATCATTGCATTAACATTAAAGAAACATTAAAAATTTTCAGAATGTTTCACTGATGACTCACCACATTTCTCCGTGAGTTTTTTTTTTTTGCTTCAACAGGCTATATACCACCAAAACATACATGCGTAAAAACATGAGAAAACAGAAATCAGTGAGACTAGCTTGTACACAAATTTATCTGGCAATCATACTAAACATTCCTCTAAGAATTGTGAATAAGAAAAATTAGAAAAAGTTCTATCTTGACAAAGGGTTAAATATGAATATTCATTTCACTCTTAACCATTAGTAGTGGTCTGGCCACTATTTTATTAGAAAGGGAAGACACAATGCCTATGACATAGATTTAAGAAAGGAACAAAATAAGAAAATACATAGCAGTTAAACAACACACAGGGGGATTGGAGCTGTGATTCCACGTTTCATTTTCACAAAAAGACCGAATATCCTTTCAAGTTTTGTTCCCCTTGGGTCTCCAAAATAGGACACTGAATTGAAATCAGCAGGTCATATGCACAAGAAGATGGTTTAACTGCTAATTAACACTGGATGATATACTGAGAATTACATGCTAATTAATTCTCTGTAGGTCTAAATGCCCTCTCTTCTGTGTCATTTTCAATGAACATATTAATATGAAGACTAAGGTAGC
The DNA here is from genome assembly GCF_014898765.1 of Herpailurus yagouaroundi. NCBI lineage: Eukaryota > Metazoa > Chordata > Mammalia > Carnivora > Felidae > Herpailurus > Herpailurus yagouaroundi. The sequence continues at coordinate 91,435,885 of NW_024412388.1, forward strand.
ATGTCTCTCACATGAATTAGGAATCAATGGAAATTGTGTGTCAAAATTTAGACATATTAGGAATTTTTTTTTAAATAGAGATGACTGAAATGCAGAAAACCGCTTACTGGAAAAAAACTTACATACATTCATAGAAATGTCATTGTTGAATATTTTGAAAAACATCAAAGCATTATCACAAGAAAAAGGGATGAAAGTGAGAAAGGAATTTAAAATTGCAAAGATCCCTTCTTGTAGACCCTTAATTTCAACAGAGTTAGACATGTCTACAGCCAAAGAGCCCTGTGTCAACTGCATCTCAGTGAATAGTTTCATAACATCCCTTTAAGAGTGCTTCTTACAGCAGCCCGTCTAGCCACCTCTCTAGGTTGTAGACATCAATGAGATAGCACATGTCTGTCAGAAGAACATCATTTCCTCTGGGGTAAGAGATGTCTACAGATAAGTTGGGTTTTGGGGGTTAGCCAGCGGTAGTTGCACTATGTACTTCTTCCAGAAAGCTCAGTATTTTTAATTGTGGTCACCATGTCCCACTGGTTTGCTAATGCCCTCCATGCTGCTTCCTCTTATTCTCCTGAGGATAAAGAGGCTCACCTGTTTAAGAATCTCCCCACCACAAATAAATACTATCAAACGGATTTTAAAACCTCTGTGGTCGATCCTTTTGTGAAAGGCCTCACTATCTGTCGGTCTTTAGATGCAATTTGTCTACTTATTTATTTATTGCTTTCATGCATTATTCTATTTGGTCTCCAACATTTAAAAAATACCTAAATATTTTACAATCATTAAAGCTGGCTGGAGAGCTTTTAAAAAACATTGTTGCAACAGAGTTTCTAGCAAAAGGCTCCCTTTTGGTGATGTAAGGTTGAAATGTGACTGAATATAACAATTATAACTTTTCACTTGCAAAATAATTCATCTCTTGAGTAAACATTAGCTGCGCGTACATTTTTTAATAAGGAGAAAATATGCATAGCAACTCAGAAATGATAATGTGCGCCCAATAATGCATATCACACAAGGGAATATCATTGTTTTGCTCTGTATTGACAAGTTTTTTTTTTTAATAGCAATTTCACTTAGAAAGGTCAAATTAAAGCCCCTCATTGTATTTAACTAACAGATTCGGTAACTATTCAAAATCAAAGTGAAGTTTCATTGGCACTATTTGTAAAAAGAGCCAAAGTATGTAGTGATGGAAGGCCTTTGAAAGTTGAGAGAGCAAGGTTTGATGACTAACACTGCAATTTAATTGTTTTGTGATGTTGTATAAGCTTCTAAATTTTTGTCCTTAAGCTGCCACATATATAAAACAGATATAATAATACTTGCTGTAACATAGTGGTCTTGTGAAATTAAGTAAGAAAATGTAAGTCAATTATCTAGCATATTGCCCGGCATGTAGAAGACAACAAATGTTAGCAAATAATGATTCTGGTAAAAAATAAACATATTTTTTTCTTTAATTAGCAGTCCCATATATTTAACTGCAAATTAGGGTTGACCTAGGGGCAACCAATACCATTACTGAAAAGTAATAAATAAATAACACTAACATGCAAAGCTAGGGCCATGAAAAGAATCACAGGTATTCATCAATAGTTGTGAATCTGAATCAGTGTTTAATGTCATTAATCATGGCTAAGATATCTGAGTTTAGCCCTGGTGTGTTAACAAACTAGCCCAGACTCTTTACATCTTTAGATGGAAAAGATCTTTGGGTGGAAAGGAAAATATATAGTAGTTAAATGTATATGCATAGGTTTTGGGGGCCAAACTCTATAGATTCTAGTCCTGCTTTTAACATCAATAGCTGTATAACCTGGAGCAAATCTCCTGGTCTCTCTGTGACTCAGTTTCCTTCTCTGTGAAGCTATGATAAAGGTAGTATATGCTTCATAGGATTTTTTTTTCAGGAGGATAGAGGCAGAGAAAGAGGGAGAGAGAGACACCCAAGCAAGCCCTACACTATCAGAGCAGAGTCCAATGAGGGGTTCTGTCTCACCAACTGTGAGATCATGACCTGAGTGGAAACCAAGAGTCAGACACTTAACTGACTAAGCCACCCAGATGCCCCTATTTCATAGGATTTTTGAGGGTTTTAAATTAGTTGAGGGTAATAAATATTTAAAATAGTATCTGGCAGGAAGAAGAAGTTAATTTACTATTATCTATAAAAAAGATAAGCCGTAGGTATCAAAAGTTTCCTCTAGCTCTGAGATTCTATAATCACATGATTTGGATTGTATTTTTACCTTTCCCCACTAACATGAATTTTTCTGAATCTGACAGCCCTCCCTCATTTTATTTCCTTTCACATTACTCTCTTTTTGAAGCCTGAGGATAAATATTGGAGAAAACTTGCCTCCCTGTTCCTATTTTAACATACGTATTATAGAATTAAATGTGTATGCTATGTCTGAACACTGCCATGATTTAGGTATTATTAGCCTATTGTTTAGGGCATCAGTTCTATTACCACAAAATTTAAATATACACCTACCAGCAAAATAGAATAGTACACTATTTCATTCTTCTCTCTGTGGCATTGAATGAACTAACATGGCATCAAGGGAAGGAGTACCAGAGCTGTTTCAGGAAATTTAATTGCTCCCTAGTGGATCCAAATGCCCCTTGCATTTGTTATATTCCGATGCATATGAACTTTTCCCTAAAATTTCATTATCTTGGCCAAATTTCGTTTTAATCTTAGCAAACTGTTTCACCCTTGAATAGGAGATTTGTGCATTGCAGGGTATAGAGGATATCTCAGAGAAATCTGGGACAGTAAGAAACAAAGGAGCAATGTTTGCAAGAACTTGCTAGTAGCATAGTGTCAGCAATGATGACTATGAATTTAATAAATATGTTAAGCTTTTTCCTAGCAGTGATTGATCAAGTCATACTGTTTTATATTCCATATTAGTAGTCATTGACATCAAGATTCTCAGTCTGTTTCGTACTCCTTTCTACTCACTTCATCTTATTTTCTTGCAATCTGTCCTCCTTGGTGGCCCATTTCTCATCTTTTGCTCAAATACATTTTGACATATGTCAGGTTATATCACTCATTATCACCACAGCGATGGTCCCAATCCATGCCCCTATGAAATCTTCATTAACTAGTTTGCAAAAACTAAAGCAGAAAAATAACAGAGGGTTTCACTTCATCAGTCATAGATTACACAGCCATGTATACACATGATGCTAACTTTATGTCCTGTATGTCATTTCTTATACACTTAGTCATCTTACCTACACAAAGCATATACATCAACAATCTAAAATATAAAAATTTTTAAAGACTACATTCACTTTTACATTTATGTGCACTCTCTCCTAAGATTCCACTTACCCAAGAGTAAAGGCAAAATTAAATTATAGACATAGAAATCTATACACAGGGGAGAACAATTGAGTAGAGAGAAAAAAACAGTGGGTAAAGTATTTAAAGAATATTTATAGGTTAGAAAGCAGATAGAGAAATGGAAAATGTTTTATGATAGAGGAGGCAGCTACAGTATAATTACCAATAGAAGAACATAACTGCAAGAAATTAATCAATTTGCAGCTAGAACCCCAGTAAGACAAGAAATAAATATGAAGCTCAAAACAGAGAAACCTGGTCAAGAATCTAAATAGAGTCAGGTGATTAATACCCATGTCTCCCTTACCCCTCAAAACATACATATGAAACACAGTGCTATGTTTCTGGAAAAAAAAAATTAACACTGACAGACTTTTTTGGTCTCAAGGACACCAGGCTCAGTAGAGAGTTGGGGTGCAGGGCCAAAAGTACAATATGTAAAGATCTGGTACTGACCGGTACAAATTCCAGACCCTCTCAGTGTGTGTCCTTTATTCTACTTATAAGAACACCTGCTTCAAGGTGTATAAACCCAAGTGGAAGACTGAAAAATTCTTATCTTGAAAAACTCAAGTGTTCCAAATATTAACACTGGAGATGACCTCCAGTGATCAAGTTTGCTTATCCCTGGATCATTCATGGTAACAGTCAACAAGCCCCACGTGTTTGAGGGAAGACTTTGGCCTAAAAAAGAGATACCATGGGGCGCCTGGCTGGCTCAGTCCGTTAAGTGTCCGACTTCAGCTCAAGTCATGATATCACAGTTCATGAGTTCAGGGCTGCATCCGGCTCTGTGCTGACATCTCAGAGCCTGGAGCCTACTTCAGATTCTCTGTCCCCCTGTCTCTCTGCTCCTCCCCTGATCTCACTTTGTCTCTCTCTGTCTCTCAAAAATGAATAAATGTGTTTTTTTTAATTAAAAAAAAATTTTAAAGAGAGAGGCCGGAGGACACAATAGAGGCAAGAAACTTTGGGGAAATAGACACAAAATAGAGAGCAGGAAACTTAAGTGTATAATTAGTATCCTGAAAAAAAGAAGATATTCCATCCATGAAATGAATGCAGGGTGCTATTAATTTAAGAGAAATAACCAGGAAAAAGAAACAGTTCTTGAAAATTAAAAACAGGATCACTGAAATTAAATACTACTGCTACTCCTTCTACGAATCATGGTAATAGAAAGCTTGGAAGATTTATAGAATCTCCCAAAAGTAGAATAAACCAGCTTTTAAATGTTAAAAGCAAAATTAAAAAGTGTTTTAAATTAACTATTTAATCAAGAGTATCCCAAATCCAACTAATGGAATAAAGAAAATAGAAAAAACAACCATACAGCAAAGTTGCTCATAACTGCAGGTTTACTCCAAACTGAAAATCCAAATACTGCTACTACTAATAATAAATTCTTTACTTACTGTTACTTCATGAGCTTTGTATGCATTTATGATCATTTAATAATACACTTAATCCTCACAATGCTGTTAGGAGATAGATATTATCAATGTAAATGCCATTTTAGATGAAGAAACTGAGCACTAAGACAGCAAGTGAAATGTCCAAAGTTATGCAGCTGACAAGCGGTGGATGTGGGTGTTGAATCCAGGCAATCTGGCTCTAGACTCCATATGCATAACTACTTCGTGCTGTTTTTTCATCTGTAAAATGAGATTGACATTGATAATATCTATCTCCTAATGACATTATGAGGATTAAATGTATAATTATTATTAAATTATTATAAAATGCATACAGAGTTCATGAAGTAACATCTTAAAGTAAAGAATTGATTATCATTACAATTATACTAGAAATTTTGGAGGTGGGGTGAGAAGAGTTTGCATACAAAGTGTCAGGAACTGAAATGGTATCAGCTTTTATAAACAAGACTATAGAAAAAAATTAAACCATGCTTTCTTAAATTCGGGGGGAATAAAAGGTATGAAGATGGCGGTGTAGGAGGACGCTGGGCTCACCGCGCGTCCTGCTGATCACTTAGATTCCACCTACACCTGCCTAAATAACCCAGAAAACCACCAGAGGATTAGCAGAACGGAGTCGCCGGAGCCAAGTGCAGATGAGAGGCCCACGGAAGAGGGTAGGAAGGGCGGCGAGGCGGTGCACGCTCCACGGACTGGCGGGAGGGAGCCGGGGCGGAGGGGCGGCTCGCCGGCCAAGCAGAGCCCCCAAGTCTGGCTTACAAAAAGCGGAGGGGCTGGACGGACTGTGTTCCGACAGCAAGCGCGACTTAGCGGCTGGGAGGTCATAAGTTAACAGCTCTGCTCAGAAAGCGGGAAGGCTGGAGGACAAAGGGAAGGAAAGCTGCTGAGCCCCCGGACAACAGAGCTCAGTTTGGTGGGGAACAAAGGCGCTCACCAGCGCCATCTTCCCCGCCCATCCCCCAGCCAAAATCCCAAAGAGAACCAGTTCCTGCCAGGGAACTTGCTCGCTCCTCGCAAACACCCAACTCTGCGCTTCTGCGGAGCCAAACCTCCCGCAGCGGATCTGACTCCCTGCTGCTGCCACAGGGCCCCTCCTGAAGTGGATCACCTAAGGAGAAGCAAGCTAAGCCTGCCCCTCCTGCCCCTGTGCACCTTGCCTACCCACCCCAGCTAAGACGCCAGATCCCCAGCATCACAAGCCTGGCAGTGTGCAAGTAGCCCAGACAGGCCACCCCACCCCACAGTGAATCCTGCCCCTAGGAGAGTGGAAGAGAAGGCACGCACCAGTCTGACTGTGGCCCCAGCGGTGGGCTGGGGGCAGACATCAGGTCTGACTGCGGCTCCGCCCACCAACTCCAGTTATACACCACAGCACAGGGGAAGTGCCCTGCAGGTCCTCACCACCCAGGGACTATCCAAAATGACCAAGCAGAAGAATTCCCCTCAGAAGAATCTCCAGGAAATAACAACAGCTAATGAGCTGATCAAAAAGGATTTAAATAATATAACAGAAAGTGAATTTAGAATAATAGTCATAAAATTAATCGCTGGGCTTGAAAAGAGTATAGCGGACAGCAGAGAATCTCTTGCTACAGAGATCAAGGGACTAAGGAACAGTCATGAGGAGCTGAAAAACTCTTTAAATGAAATGCATAACAAAATGGAAACCACCACAGCTCGGATTGAAGAGGCAGAGGAGAGAATAGGTGAACTAGAAGATAAAGTTATGGAAAAAGAGGAAGCTGAGAAAAAGAGAGATAAAAAAATCCAGGAGTATGAGGGGAAAATTAGAGAACTAAGTGATACACTAAAAAGAAATAATCTACGCATCATTGGTATCCCAGAGGAGGAAGAGAGAGGGAAAGGTGCTGAAGGGGTACTTGAAGAAATCATAGCTGAGAACTTCCCTGAAGTGGGGAAGGAAAAAGGCATTGAAATCCAAGAGGCACAGAGAACTCCCTTCAGACGTAACTTGAATCGATCTTCTGCACGACATATCATAGTGAAACTGGCAAATACAAGGATAAAGAGAAAATTCTGAAAGCAGCAAGGGGTAAACGTGCCCTCACATATAAAGGGAGACCTATAAGACTCGTGACTGATCTCTCTTTTGAAACTTGGCAGGCCAGAATGAGTTGGCACGAGATTTTCAGTGTGCTAGACAGAAAAAATATGCAGCCGAGAATCCTTTATCCAGCAAGCCTGTCATTTAGAATAGAAGGAGAGATAAAGGTCTTCCCAAACAAACAAAAACTGAAGGAATTTGTCACCACTAAACCAGCCCTACAAGAGATCCTAAGGGGGACCCTGTGAGACAAAGTACCAGAGACATCACTACAAGCATAAAACATACAGACATCACAATGACTCTAAACCCATATCTTTCTATAATAACACTGAATGTAAATGGATTAAATGCGCCAACCAAAAGACATAGGGTATCAGAATGGATAAAAAAACAAGACCCATCTATTTGCTGTCTACAAGAGACTCATTTTAGACCTGAGGACACCTTCAGATTGAGAGTGAGGGGATGGAGAACTATTTATCATGCTACTGGAAGCCAAAAGAAAGCTGGAGTAGCCATACTTATATCAGAAAAACTAGACTTTAAATTAAAGGCTGTAACAAGAGATGAATAAGGACATTATATAATAGTGACAGGGTCTATCCATCAGGAAGAGATAACAATTATAAATGTCTATGCGCCGAATACCGGAGCGCCCAAATATATAAAACAATTACTCATAAACACAAGCAACCTTATTGATAAGAATGTGGTAATTGCAGGGGACTTTAACACCCCACTTACAGAAATGGATAGATCATCTAGACACACGGTCAATAAAGAAACAAGGGCCCTGAATGAGACATTGGATCAGATGGACTTGACAGATCTATTTAGAACTCTGCATCCCAAAGCAACAGAATATACTTTCTTCTCGAGTGCACATGGAACATTCTCCAAGATAGATCATATACTGGGTCACAAAACAGCCCTTCATAAGTTTACAAGAATTGAAATCATACCATGCATCCTTTCAGACCACAATGCTATGAAGCTTCAAATCAACCACAGAAAAAAGTCTGAAAAACCTCCAAAAGCATGGAGGTTAAAGAACACCCTACTAACGAATGAGTGGGTCAACCAGGCAATTCGAGAAGAAATTAAAAAATATATGGAAACAAACGAAAATGAAAATACAACAATCCAAATGCTTTGGGACGCAGCGAAGGCAGTCCTGAGAGGAAAATACATTGCAATCCAGGCCTATCTCAAGAAACAAGAAAAAGCCCAAATACAAAGTCTAACAGCACACCTAAAGGAAATAGAAGCAGAACAGCAAAGGCAGCCTAAACCCAGCAGAAGAAGAGAAATAATAAAGATCAGAGCAGAAATAAACAATATAGAATCTAAAAAAACTGTAGAGCAGATCAACGAAACCAAGAGTTGGTTTTTTGAAAAAATAAACAAAATTGACAAACCTCTAGCCAGGCTTCTCAAAAAGAAACGGGAGATGACCCAAATAGATAAAATCATGAATGAAAATGGAATTATTACAACCAATCCCTCAGAGATACAAACAATTATCAGGGAATACTATGAAAAATTATATGCCAACAAATTGGACAACCTGGAAGAAATGGACAAATTCCTGAACACCCACACTCTTCCAAAACTCAATCAGGAGGAAAGAGAAAGCTTGAACAGACCCATAACCAGCGAAGAAATTGAATTGGTTATCAAAAATCTCCCAACAAATAAGAGTCCAGGACCAGATGGCTTCCCAGGGGCGTTCTACCAGACGTTTAAAGCAGAGATAATACCTATCCTTCTCAAGCTATTCCAAGAAATAGAAAGGGAAGGAAAACTTCCAGACTCATTCTATGAAGCCAGTATTACTTTGATTCCTAAACCAGACAGAGACCCAGTAAAAAAAGAGAACTACAGGCCAATATCCCTAATGAATATGGATGCAAAAATTCTCAATAAGATACTAGCAAATCGAATTCAACGGCATATAAAAAGAATTGTTCACCATGATCAAGTGGGATTCATTCCTGGGATGCAGGGCTGGTTCAACATTCGCAAATCAATCAACGTGATACATCACATTAACAAAAAAAAAAGAGAAAAACCATATGATCCTGTCAATCGATGCAGAAAAGGCCTTTGACAAAATCCAGCACCCTTTCTTAATAAAAACCCTTGAGAAAGTCGGGATAGAAGGAACATACTTAAAGATCATAAAAGCCATTTATGAAAAGCCCACAGCTAACATCATCCTCAACGGGGAAAAACTGAGAGCTTTTGCCCTGAGATCAGGAACACGACAGGGATGCCCACTCTCACCGCTGTTGTTCAACATAGTGCTGGAAGTTCTAGCATCAGCAATCAGACAACAAAAGGAAATCAAAGGCATCAAAATTGGCAAAGATGAAGTCAAGCTTTCGCTTTTTGCAGATGACATGATACTATACATGGAAAATCCGACAGACTCCACCAAAAGTCTGCTAGAACTGATACATGAATTTAGCAAAGTTGCAGGATACAAAATCAATGTACAGAAATCAGTTGCATTCTTATACACTAACAATGAAGTAACAGAAAGACAAATAAGGAAACTGATCCCATTCACAATTGCACCGAGAAGCATAAAATACCTAGGAATCAATCTAACCAAAGATGTAAAGGATCTGTATGCTGAAAACTATAGAAAGCTTATGAAGGTAATTGAAGAAGATTTAAAGAAATGGAAAGACATTCCCTGCTCATGGATTGGAAGAATAAATATTGTCAAAATGTCAATACTACCCAAAGCTATCTACACATTCAATGCAATCCCAATCAAAATTGCACCAGCATTCTTCTCGAAACTAGAACAAGCAATCCTAAAATTCATATGGAACCACAAAAGGCCCCGAATAGCCAAAGTAATTTTGAAGAAGAAGACCAAAGCAGGAGGCATCACAATCCCAGACTTTAGCCTCTACTACAAAGCTGTCATCATCAAGACAGCATGGTATTGGCACAAAAACAGACACATAGACCAATGGAATAGAATAGAAACCCCAGAACTAGACCCACAAACGTATGGCCAACTCATCTTTGACAAAGCAGGAAAGAACATCCAATGGAAAAAAGACAGTCTCTTTAACAAATGGTGCTGGGAGAACTGGACAGCAACATGCAGAAGATTGAAACTAGACCACTTTCTCACACCATTCACAAAAATAAACTCAAAATGGATAAAGGACCTGAATGTGAGACAGAAAACCATCAAAACCCTAGAGGAGAAAGCAGGAAAAGACCTCTCTGACCTTAGCCGTAGCAATCTCTTACTCGACACATCCCCAAAGGCAAGGGAATTAAAAGCAAAAGTGAATTACTGGGACCTTATGAAGATAAAAAGCTTCTGCACAGCCAAGGAAACAACCAACAAAACGAAAAGGCAACCAACGGAATGGGAAAAGATATTTGCAAATGACATATCGGACAAAGGGCTAGTATCCAAAATCTATAAAGAGCTCACCAAACTCCACACCCGAAAAGCAAATAACCCAGTGAAGAAATGGGCAGAAAACATGAATAGACACTTCTCTAAAGAAGACATCGGATGGCCAACAGGCACATGAAAAGATGTTCAGCGTCGCTCCTTATCAGGGAAATACAAATCAAAACCACACTCAGGTATCACCTCACGCCAGTCAGAGTGGCCAAAATGAACAAATCAGGAGACTATAGATGCTGGAGAGGATGTGGAGAAACGGGAACCCTCTTGCACTGTTGGTGGGAATGCAAATTGGTGTAGCCGCTCTGGAAAGCAGTGTGGAGGTTCCTCAAAAAATTCAAAATAGATCTACCCTATGACCCAGCAATAGCACTGCTAGGAATTTACTCAAGGGATACAGGAGTGCTGATGCATAGGGGCACTTGTACCCCAATGTTCATAGCAGCACTCTCAACAATAGCCAAATTATGGAAAGAGCCTAAATGTCCATCAACTGATGAATGGATAAAGAAATTGTGGTTTATATACACTATGGAATACTACGTGGCAATGAGAAAAAATGAAATATGGCCTTTTGTAGCAACGTGGATGGAACTGGAGAGTGTGATGCTAAGTGAAATAAGCCATACAGAGAAAGACAGATACCATATGGTTTCACTCTTATGTGGATCCTGAGAAACTTAACAGGAACCCATGGGGGAGGGGAAGGAAAAAAAAAAAAAAGAGGTTAGAGTGGGAGAGAGCCAAAGCATAAGAGACTGTTGAGAACTGAGAGCAAACTGAGGGTTGATGGGGGGTGGGAGGGAGGAGAGGGTGGGTGATGGGTATTGAGGAGGGCACCTTTTGGGATGAGCACTGGGTGTTGTATGGAAACCAATTTGACAATAAATTTCATATATAAATAAAAAAATAAATAAATAAATAAATAAATAAATAAATAAATAAATAAATAAATTCGAGGGGAAAATATTTTTGAAAGTTTACTTATTTTGAGAGAGAGAGAAAGAGAGCACATGCACAGGGGAGGGGCAGACAGAGAGGGAGAGAGAGAGAATCCCACGCAGGCTCTGCACTATCAGTGTGGAGTCTGATGTGGGGCTCAAACCCATGAACCCTGAGATCATGACCTGAGCTGAAACCAAGAGTCAGAAGCTTAACCGACTGAGCCACCCAGGTGCCCCAAGGGGAAAATATTTTTAACTTAGAATCCTTTAGAAGCCAAGCTAACATTTAAAGTGTGAGGGGTAGAACAAAAGTGTTTTTAGAACTTCAAAATTATCACATTTTTGTTGTTTTGTTTTGTTTTAAACACCCATGCATTCTTATTTAAGAAAGCCCTGGAAGACATACTATCTCAAAACAAGAAGATAAATGAAGAAGAAGATATTGAGAGGCCATAATCAAGAGCTCTGATAAAGGAGAGTAGTAAAGTCAGCCCAGGATAGTAGCTGTGCATTAGGCCCAGAAGGAAGGCGAGTAGATTTGTGAGTGAATCGGATGTATATCAGAAAGAAATTGTTAGAAAAATAAATAGAACTGGTAAGTTATTTCATGTCTTGGACCATCTGGAATATTGTGGAAAGGGGTCTAATCCATGAGTCTGAGTATTATGGAAGATCCACTGTAAATAAAAGGTAAGTGAACTTAAAAAATATACGCACACAAAACTAAGATAAAAATAGGGAGGCAAACCATAAGAGACTCTTAACTATAGAGAACAGACTGAGGGTTGGTGGAGGGGAGGTGGATGGGAGGATGGGCTAAATGGCTAAATAGGTGATGAGCATTAAGGAGGGCACTTGGGATGGAGTACTAAGTGTTATATGTAAGTGATGAATCACTAACTTCTACTTCTGAAACCAATACTATATTATATGTAAAATAACTTGAATTTAAATAAAATCTGGGCAGAAAAAATACACAAATATTAATTTCCAGAAAACCAACAGGTACACGACAAAAAAAAAAAAATCATGCTGTGTATGTTGGCTCAGAAGTGAACACCACTTACAAAATTATAGTAACGTAAGTACTCAGTATTTATTTGACCAAATTCCTGCTGTAACTCCCCCAAAGACGGGAGGAAGGGTGTGGAAAATTGGCACCTCCCATAATAAGATGTTGTTGGCTATGTCTGATGCTGAGCTAAGAAGACAGGAAATAGTATTTAGAAATAGAGTGTTAAATAACAGAAGAAAACACTAAACAACTTAATATCTGTTGCTGGGTAGCATGATGGAAGTCAGAGAGAATGGAAATGTGTTCTTATCAAGTTTTGTAGTATGACTTGAAATTTTAAATTATGTGCCTGTATTAAATGGATACAGTTAGAGATTAATTGTTAAATAATATTTTATGAAAACCTTCTGACTCTCTGATGTAAGTCTCCTTCAACTCTAGAACCCTCTCATTTTAGCGAAATACTTCATATATTAGTTTTACCACCTCTATCTCTGACCAGCTTTTAGCTTCAGATTCTCTCATAAATTCCCTTTTCTTTTATTTCAGGACCTGCCAAAGACCCTGTGGATTATAACAGCAGGTCTTTCCCATTAATGCTACTGGCAGAGATGCCCAAAATATTCCTGATTGATTGAAGCCTGGTTTGCTAGTCCCTCACTTTCGGAACACTAAATTCCTTTGCAAATTAAAAACAAACACAGCTGAACTATCTTATGTTTAATTTAGCCTAGCCCAGATTAATGGAACTTCAGGCAATTTGGAACCCTTAGGAACTTTTCTGGGATAATTATAAGAATATACATATTAGCACCAAAGTTTCTTCTTTAAATCATTATTTTAAATATCACATTTATAAATTCTAAGTTGCTAGGTTTTGGAGTGGGTTTCTGTTTTGGTGAGGGGGACATTGAGAGTATATAAATATAGAGTGAATAATAAATAAAATGGATTATTGTCACAAAGAAGCCCCTCTCTAAAAAAATTACCTGGGTAGCTCAGTCGGTTAAGTGTCAGAATTCGGCTCAGGTCATGATCTTGCCTTTTGTGTGTTCAAGCCCCATGTCGGGCTCTGTGCTGACAGTTCAGAGCCTGGAGCCTACTTCTGATTCTGTGTCTCCCTCTCTCTCTGCCCTTCCCCTGCTTGTGTTCTGTGTCTCTCACTCTCTCTCAAAAATTATTAAACGTTAAAAATTCTTTTTAATTTCATCAGATTTGCTTACAAATTTTTGTCACAAATAAGTACTAATTGCTAACACACAGGTCACTATACATATAGTATACACCATGCACACACACGCATAAATATATAGTATTATTTATTTGATCCAGCTGAAATGACAGTCTCTGCTTTTTTCCCTCCTCACTGTATTAAACACATATAAAAGCTTTCCATTGGTTCCAAGACTGTAGCTGCAATGTACATCTTATTTCATGGATATGGCAATGTTTAACATTCTGGCTGTTTAATATAATCTTCCTTATGTGCTTGCACAAAAATAAATACATAAATAAATAATAATAAAAAATAAACAAAAACAGATGCCAAAGTCCCATCCTATTTTATCAAGCTTATAACAACGTAGTCTGGGGAGCTATTACAGTCTCACTGATGACTATGTCACAGAATGCCTGTAACGCTCCCTTTGGCCCTGCTCTTTAAACACACACACACATACACACACACACGTGCACGCACACACACACACACACACACACACATTAATTTTCTGCTGTGGCTATCGGACTCTCCTACAATTTATTACAAAATATTGCCCAGTGGAAGAATAAACACAACTATTTCCCTAAAGATTATAATATTCAAGGTTCTACATTACTTCCAGTGTCCCTATATATCCCTGTTTGCCTGAGAAAGTCCCAGTTTATATGATTTCCAGCAAAATTTAAAATAACAACCAATTTCACTGACAAAATTTGCTTGGTTCAAGTTTTTACGTGTTGCATATTTGAGGAGGTAGTGGATCCAGGTCTGGTCCTTAGTTTTTAAAGGATGGAATATGTGACTACTCTAGATCCCTGAAAGAGATACAATCTAGAGTTTGAAAAGGTAAAAAGAAACAAGCAAAGGAAGATAAGTAAACACATTTCAAGTACACTTGAATCAAGGGGACCAATAAGAAATATTAACAAATTGTATCCTGACGTCAGACTTAAGACAAAATCTGTTTTCAGCCTGATTTAAGATTGTTAGCTTGCAACGGGAGAAGTCTTTGATTGACAAGAGCAGATTTACAAACTGATGCTTTGATTAATCAGTGAGGAATCTAACGTCGCAGGATATCTTGTGTAAGAATTGTGGTAAGGGCTGACCAACTGTAACCACTCTGCTTTGAGCAGAACTTGCTGCCATATTGGCATCACCTTCTACTTCAACAACCACAAAATATGCTGTAGGAATACAGAGGAGGGGACAGGTCACTTACCAGAATAGAACCTGGAGATACAGAAAAGCTTTCTGAGGAAAAGAGAAAAACATTTTATCTAAATATTTAAAGATGAATAAAAGTTTGCCATATCAGGGAAGGAGAAGTCAAAGGCTATTTCAGACCCATCTTAATCCAGGAGCATGACTAGACATGTTGTACGTGCCCAGACCCATCAAACCACACTCAGGGCACAACAACTGCCATGACCTTATTTTCACAGGCAAGATTTTGTTCATCTAAACACTATCACACTACACCTCAGTGGCCGGCAGAAGCTGTAAGCTATCTGCCAGTATGTATTGCCTCCTTGTTCTTTAATTTAAAAATAATATAAATACATGGTTTTCAAGTTTCAGTCCCGATCCTCCCCTGTCACTAGCTGAAACCATATGACTTTGTTATATAAATGGAAGGGTTAAGTGGTGCTTCTGGGAGATGCTTACTTTGAAAGATAAGGAGTGTACTATTTTCTCCCCTACTTCCATTTTTCTACCTGTACTGGGAACGTGGTTGGGAGCCTGGGGTCCTAGCAGGCAATTTGAACCATAAGAACAAAAGCCACTTGCAGGGAGAGTGGAGCAATGAGCCGAATGTACCTGGAGCCATCCTCTCAGTCCTGAATTCCCTATTCCTGTAATTATTTCAATCAAAAGGAAATTAAGTACATCTCATGTTCGACTCGCTGTTATATTAGTCAAACCTAATTTTAATTGATAAACCTTCTTAAGAGTTGTCATCAATTTAAGGGGATCATTGATACAAATGGCCTCACATCACCTCCTGTTCATCTCCAAAAACTGTACCTGAAAATTGAGTCAGAGCGAACTAAAAATATTTTTAATTACGTTTTCGGTTAAATGGTTGTATTCCAAAGCACATCCCTTCTCATTTTTTAGGAGAGTTAGAATATTCAGCTCTATTTATGGTACATTTGTAGGGGGAAAAAGAATTTGAAAGCGTCGTGTTTAATGACATAGAGAAATAGCAATCACTTTTTAAAGATGTTGTGGGAGCATAGATTTTAAATCAAAACAAAAATGCCATTTCGAGCGGGGATGGACAATCCTCATAAGGATTAGGATTTGGGTTCTAATTTGCAAGCAGAGTTTCTGTTTGGATTAGGATTTGACTCCAATTTCCCTTTATGGATTTAGGTAAAGCTTTTATTAATCACTCATCCTAAAGAATGACTTGAGTCTGAGGGATGGAACAATAGATATACTTTTATTTAATAAACTCGAACAAATGAAAAATCTAGGAGTGAGTCTGGCTGTTATACCTGAGCTTTCTGCCTCTTAGATGCCAGATGCTTTTGAAGAAAGCATGTCATTTTTTTAAATATGAAATTTATTGTCAAATTGGTTTCCATACAACACCCAGTGCTCATCCCAACAGGTGCCCTCCTCAATAACCATCACCCACTTTCCCTGCCCTCCCACCCCCCATCACCCCTCAGTTTATTCTGTTTTTAAGAGTCTCTTATGGTTTGGCTCCCTCCCTCTCTAACTTTTTTTTGCCCCTTCCCCTCCCCCATGGTCTTCTCTTAACTTTCTCAGGATCCACATAAGAGTGAAAACATTTGGTATCTGTCTTCCTCTGTATGACTTATTTCACTTAGCATAACACTCTCAAATTCCATCCACATTGCTACAAAAGGCCATATTTCATTCTTTCTCATTGCCCTGTATTTGTGTATATAAACCACAATTTCTTTATCCATTCATCAGTTGATGGACATTTAGGCTCTTTCCATAATTTGGCTATTGTTGAAAGTGCTGCTATAAACATTGGGGTACAAGTGCCCCTATGTATCAGCACTCCTGTATGCCTTGGGTAAATTCCTAGCAATGCTATTCCTAGGTCATAGGGTAGATCTATTTTTAATTTTTTTGAGGAACCTCCACACTGTTTTCCAGAGGGGCTGCACCAGTTTGCATTCCCATAAACAGTGCAAGAGGGTTCCCGTTTCTCCACATCCTCTCCAGCATCTATAGTCTCCTGATTTGTTCATTTTAGCCACTCTGACTGGCGTGAGGTGGTATCTGAGTGTGGTTTTGATATGTATTTCCCTGATGAAGAGTGACGTTGAGAATCTTTCATGTGTCTGTTGGCCATCTGGATGTCTTCTTTAAAGAACTGTCTATTCATGTTTTCTTCCCATTTCTTCACTGGATTATTTGTTTTTCAGGTGTGGAGTTTGGTGAGCTCTTTATAGATTTTGGATACTAGCCCTTTGTCTGATATGTCATTTGCAAATATCTTTTCCCATTCCATCAGTTGCCTTGTAGTTTTGTTGATTGTTTCCTTTGCTGTGCAGAAGCTTTTTATCTTCATGAGGTCCCAGTAGTTCATTTTTGCTTTTAATTCCCTTGCCCTTAGGGATGTGTCAAGTAAGAAATTGCTACGGCTGAGGTCAGAGAGGTTTTTCCCTGCTTTCTCCTCTAGGGTTTTGATGGTTTCCTGTCTCACATTCAGGTCCTTTATCCATTTTGAGTTTATTTTTGTGAATGGTGTGAGAAAGTGGTCTAGTTTCAATCTTCTGCATGTTGCTGTCCAGTTCTCCCAGCACCATTTGTTAAAGAGACTGTCTTTTTTCCATTGGATATTCTTTCCTGCTTTGTCAAAGATGAGTTGGCCATACTTGTGTGGGTCTAGTTCTGGGGTTTCTATTCTATTCCATTGGTCTATGTGATTGTTTTTGTGCCAATACCATGTTGTCTTGATGATGACAGCTTTGTAGTAGAGGCTAAAGTCTGGGATTGTGATGCCTCCTGCTTTGGTCTTCTTCGTCTTCAATATTACTTTGCCTATTCAGGTTCTCTTGTGGTTCCATACAAATTTTATGATTGCTTATTCTAGCTTTGAGAAGAATGTTGGTGCAATTTTGATTGGGATTGCTTTGAATGTGTAGATTGCTTTGGGTAGTATTGACATTTAACGATATTTATTCTTCCAATCCATGAACATGGAATGTTTTTCCATTTCTTTGTATCTTCTTCAAATTCCTTCATAAGCTTTCTATAGTTTTCAGCATACAGATCTTTTACATCTTTGGTTAGATTTATCCCTAGGTATTTTATGCTTCTTGGTGCAATTGTGAATGGGATCAGTTTCTTTATTAGTCTTTCTGTTGCTTCATTATTAGTGTATAAGAAAGCAACCGATTTCTGTACATTAATTTTGTATCCTGAGACTTTGCTGAATTCATGTATCAGTTCTAGCAGACTTTTGGTGGAGTCTATTGGGTTTTCCATGTATAATATCATGTCATCTGCAAAAAGTAAAGCTTGACTTCATCTTTGCCAATTTTGATGCCTTTGATTTCCTTTTGTTGTCTGATTGCTATGTTAAACACTATGTTAACAGTGGTGAGAGTGGACATCCCTGTCGTGTTCCTGATCTCAGGGAGAAAGCTCTCAGTTTTTTCCATTGAGGATGATATTAGCTGTGGGCTTTTCATAAGTGGCTTTTATGGTGTTTAAGTGTGTTCCTTCTATCCCAACTTTCTCAAGGGTTTTTATTAAGAAAGATACTGAATTTTGTCAAATGCTTTTTCTGCATCGATTGACAGGATCATATGGTTCTTATCTTTTCTTTTATTAATGTGATATATCACATTGATTGATTTGCGAATGTTGAACCAGCCCTGCAGCCCAGGAATGAATCCCACTCGATCATGGTGAATAATTCTTTTTATATGCTGTTGAATTCGATTTGCTAGTATCTTGTTGAGAATTTTTGCATCCATATTCATCAGAGATATTGGCCTGTAGTTCTCTTTTTTGTTGGGTCTCTGTCTGGTTTGGGAATCAAAGTAATGCTGGCTTCATATTATGAGTCTGGAAGTTTTCCTTCCTTTTCTATTTTTTGGAACAGCTTGAGATTATCTCTGCTTTAAATGTCTAGTAGAATTCCCCTGGGAAGCCATCTGGTCCTGGACTCTTATTTGTTGGGAGATTTTTGATGACTGATTCAATTTCTCCACTGGTTATGGGTCTCTTCAAGTTTTCTATTTCTTCCTGTTTGAGTTTTGGAAGGGTGTGGGTGTTTAGGAATTTGTCCATTTCTTCCAGGTTGTTCAGTTTGTTGGCATATAGTTTTTCATAGTATTCCCTGATAATTGCTTGTATTTCTGAGGGATTGGTTGTAATAATTCCATTTTCATTCATAATTTTATCTATTTGGGTCATCTCCCTTTTCTTTTTGAGAAGCCTGGCTGGAAGTTTATCAATTTTGTTTATTTTTTCAAAAAACCAACTCTTGGTTTCATTGATCTGCTCTATAGTTTTTTTTAGATTCTATATTGTTTATTTCTGCTCTGATTTTTATTATTTCTCTTCTTCTGCTGGGTTTAGGCTGTCTTTGCTGTTCTGCTTCTATTTCCTTTAGGTGTGCTGTTAGATTTTGTATTTGGGATTTTTCTTGTTTCTTGAGATAGGCATGGATTGCAATGTATTTTCCTCTCAGGACTGCCTTCGCTGCATCCCAAAGTGTTTGGATTGTTGTATTTTCATTTTCATTTGTTTCCATATATTTTTAAATTTCTTCTCTAATTGCCTGGTTGACCCTTTCATTCTTTAGTAGAGTGTTCTTTAACCTCCATGCTTTTGGAGGTTTTCCAGACTTTTTCCTGTGGTTGATTTCAAGCTTCATAGCATTGTGGTCTGAAAGTATGCATGGTATGATCTCAATTCTTGTCTACTTATGAAGGGCTGTTTTGTGACCCAGTATGTGATCTATCTTGGAGAATGTTCCATGTGCACACAAGAAGAAAGTATATTCTGTTGCTTTGGGATGCAGAGTTCTAAATAGATCTCTCAAGTCCATCTGATCCAATGTGTCATTCAGGGCCCTTCTTTCTTTATTGATCCTATGTCTATATGATCTATCCATTGTTATAAATGGAGTATTAAAGTCTCCTGCAATTACCACATTCTTATCAATAAGATTGCTTATGTTTGTGATTAATTGTTTTATATATTTGGGGGCTCGCGTATTTGCCGTGTAGACATTTATAATTGTTAGCTCTTCCTGATGGATAGACCCTGTAATTATTATATAATGCCCTTCTTCATCTCTTGTTACAGCCTTTAATTTAAAGTCTAGTTTGTCTGATATAAGGATGGCTACTCCAGCTTTCTTTTGAGTTCCAGTAGCATGATAGATAGTTCTCCATCCCCTCACTTTCAATCTGAAGGTCTCCTCAGTATAAAGTGAGTCTCTTGTAGACAGCAAATAGATGGGTCTTGTTTTTTTATCCATTCTGATATCCTATGTCTTTTGGTTGGAGCATTTAGTCTATTTACATTCAGTGTTATTATAGAAAGATATGGGTTTAGAGTCATTGTGATGTCTGTAGGTTTCATGCTTGTAGCGATGTCTCTGGTACTTTGTGGTCCTTGCAACATTTCACTCACAGAATCCCCCTTAGGATCTCTTGTAGGGCTGGTTTAGTGGTGATGAATTCCTTCAGTTTTTGTTCATTTGGGGAAATCTTTATCTGTCCTTCTATTCTGAATGACAGACTTGCTGGATAAAGGATTCTCAGCTGCATATTTTTTCTGTTCATCACATTGAAGATTTCCTGCCATTCCTTTCTGGCCTGCCAAGTTTCAGTAGATAGGTCTGCCACTACTGTTATGGGTCTACCTTTGTAAATTATAGCCTGTTTATCCCTAGCTGCTTTTAGAATTTTTCTGTATCCTTGTATTTTGCCAGTTTCGCTATGATATGTGTTGCAGAAGATCGATTCAAGTTACGTCTGAAGGGAGTTCTCTGTGCCTCTTGGATGTCAATGCCTTTTTTCTTCCCCAGATCAGGGAAGTTCTCAGCTATGATTTCTTCAAGTACACCTTCAGCACCTTTCCCTCTCTCTTCCTTTTCTGGAATCCCAATTATGCATATGTTATTATGTTTAATTGTATCACTTAGTTCTCTAATTCTCCCCTCATACTCCTGGATTTTTTTATCTCTCTTTATCTCGATTCCCTTTTTTCCATAATTTTATCTTCTAATTCACCTTTTCTCTCCTCTGCCTCTTCAATCCAAGCTGTAGTCACCCTCATTTTATTTTGCAGCTCATTTATAGTATTTTTTTAGCTTCTCCTGACTGTTTCTTTGTCTCTTGATCTCTGTAGTAATAGATTCTCTGTTGTCCTCTATACTTTTTTCAAGCCCAGCGATTAATTTTATGACTATTATTTTAAATTCATTTTCTGTTACATTGCTTAAATAGTTTTTGATCAGTTCATTAGCTGTCGCTACTTCCTGGAGTTTTTTTTGAGGAGAATTCTTCCATTTCATCATTTTGGGTAGTCCCTGGAGTAGTGCAGAACTGCAGGGCTCTTCCTCCATGCTGTCTGGAGTAACTTGCATTGGTGGGTGGGGCCGCAGTCAGACCTGATGTCTGCCCCCAGCCCACTGCTGGGGCCACAGTCAGACTGGTGTGTACCTTATCTTCCCCTTTCCCAGGGCAGGGCTTTCTGTGGAGTGGTGTGTCCCCTGTCTGGGCTACTTGCACACTTCCAGGCTTGTGGTGCTGTTTCAATGGGATTTGGCCAAGGGCGTATTAGCCAGGGTGGATTCGCAAGGTGCACAGGGGCAGGAGGGGCAGGTTTCCCTCCCTTTGCTGTCAGTGGTCCCCTGCGGGAGGGGCCCTGCAGCACCAGGAGGGAGGCAGGCCCTCTGGAGGGGTGGATCCACGGAAGCACATCTTTGGGCATTTGTGCAGTGCAAGCAAGTTCAGTGATGGGATTTTTGGAATCCCCTTTGGAATTTTGGCTGGGGGATGGGAGAGGGAAATGGCGCTTGCCAGCACCTTTGTTCCCCCGCTGAACTGAGCTCTATCAGGGCTCAACAACTCTCTTTCTTGGAGTCCTCTCACCCTCCCCACTCTCCAAGAGCAAAGCTGTTGACTTTTAACATTCCAGATGTTAAGCCCTGCTGGCTGTCGGAACTCACGCAGTCCAGCCCCTCCGCTTTTGCAAGCCAGACTCCGTGGCTCTGCCTTGCTGGTCGGGCTGCCCCTTCACTGCCCAGCTCCCTCCCGCCAGACCGTGTAGCGCACACTGCCTCTCTGCCCTTCCTACCCTCTTCCGTGGGCCTCTTGTCTACACTTGGCTCCGGAGAGTCCATTCTGCTGGTGTTCTGGCATTTTTTTTGGGTTATTTAGGCAGATGTGGGTGGAATCTAAGCGATCAGTAAGATGAGGTGAGCCCAGCATCCTCCTACGCCACCATCTTCCTCAAGTCTTGAAAGCATGTCATTTTTTAGGAGTTTATGATTCAATTTCGAATTCATTTAGAGGCATTACATTGCTAATTATATCCATATCAAACATTACTTGGAAGAATTTATTTTTTTAATCAAAATTTTAATGTGTCTATGTGTATATATATATTATATTATTATATATCATATATTATATTATTAGGTAATATTTATTTGTATTTATGCATGCATGCATAGATATAAGATAAATATTCAAAGAATTCTAGATAAGCAAAATTTTGTATAATGAAATTATGGTAATCATCAAAGATAACATATCTGTGATAATACAAATTCTCATGTAACTGTTAATTCAGAGATCAAGCCGGGGACAATTGGTGCTTACCTTCCTCCCAGCCCACTGTCAAACAGGGGCATGCTAAAAGTCTTCTGTGTATGGAGAGAAGGTAAAGGCAAAGCCATGAGGTCAGAGGGGAAAAGGGTGAGTAATTCTGTCTCAGAAAGCAGGGGATGGCCTGTGGTAGGACTTAGCTTTCCCCAAATTCTCTCAACCCAAATCTGCCTGAATGAGAGATGACTTCCAGCTACTATGAGGAATTCTAATGTTGCTACTGACTAGTAACTTCCAATCAGCCCAGAACCTAGGTCCTCCCTGGCAATTACAACAAGGCACGCAAGAAACGCTAGAAGGCACTGAATAGCCAGGAATAGAATAAAGCTTGATCTATAGATGGAACTCAGGATTCCAGCAGGCCAGTTTGAGGGCCAGTCCCTGACAGTTATTTCATTAACCTCTTAATAGTGATTGACTCTTTGGACTACATTTATTGTACTTTGATGGAGTTGCACTGTATTGAGAAGAATGGCAAACCTCTTGTGAATTACACATTACCCATAATTTCCTGTGAGTTGTTGTAAATACATACGCCTGAGTCCACCCCAGGAAATTCTGATTAGTGTGTCTTAATGGAGACCAGGCGTCTGAATTTCAGAAGCTCCTTCCACTAAATCTGCCGCTTATCCATATTTAGAACCACAAGTGCAAATTATTGCTTTATGATGAACAAATTGTGTCTTCTCAACAAGATGGAAAATTCCTTAAGTTTTAAGACCTGACTTTATATTTCTCTTGGTTACCCAACAGCAGCTAAGTCAATGCTGAGCATATAATGCCACTCTAATAATGTGATGCAGTGGCTCCATTTTACAGATTATTTTCCAACCCAGTCACCTATCCCTGAGTATCTCTCTGTCCTGGAATAGAGAAATGAAATAGCTATAGTTACATATGGTTATATAGCTGTATATAACTATATAATTATTACCATGAAACAAGAGTTATATGTATAACTATAACATATATATATATATATAACTTTATATGGTGTAAGCCATTCAGCTATGGGAACCCTACCCAAGAGAATGGGATGCAATGAAGACAGTTTTCTATCAGCTATGGAATGTGATGAGAAGGCTGAGGAGCCTTGTACCCCAAGTTGTCACTGTAAAGAAAGCAATATTTAAGTGGTATTGAACACAGAGGGGATAAGGAATTAATAGACCATATGATAAGTAGTAAAAGTACTCAGCAAATGGTATGGAGTGGCCTGAAATGAGTAGAAAGATAGTGGGATGTAAAGCAGTAGCTAGAGCAGAAGAGATGAAAAAGTCAGGCAAAGGCTTTGGGCAAAGGCGGGGAGCATCCCTTCTTGGGCACTAGCAATGGGGGCTATTAATCCTGCAGTCCTAGAGGAAAACTGAATAGTGACCTTGCTCAGAACCATAAAACTGGTGAGGTCTAAGGCATGTCAGACTATACACATGAACATAATAGGGGATTCTTACAAGTTTTGATGAAAGGTAACTCCTACACTGAACCAATAGGTACTTCCTATTGGTTCATGAGAATTGCTGAGAATTGAAATAAGAAATAATCTATGTGCCTGTGAATGTATTCAATAGGTAAAAATATCTGTCATATTAATGACATATGTTTTATAGAAATAGTTTTTTTTTTCCCCAAAGAGCAATGTGGAATAGAGATTATTTGTTTCCTTTTTACCTTACTTTGTATTAAAAGGGAACTACGGGATAAAAATTATACTCCACAGACATGATACAACTTCATGACGTGTAAACATATTTGCTCATTTAGCTATTGTGCTTTGAAATATCTTTGTCTGTATGCTAAGAAACGAAATACAACATAGTGAGTCTCACAGCACACTTCAGTAGCTCATTCTTTCAATCCAACAAAGGATCCAATAATACTCTAATAAATAAATTTCCTTCTCTATCCTATGGGGCAGATTTTCTCTGTTGTGTTTTTCCTCCATTAAATATAAAAAACTAAGGCCTCTCCCACTGTTGTCAGTTTGTTTTTGTTGAACTTCAGAGTGGATCTTTAAACATTTGACTCTAATTTTTTGTTCCATGTAAATCGCATAGAATTATAATAACATGTTTGTATTGTAAGAAATAATGTTTGTTTCTGTATGCCTTCTACTCTTCACTTAATTGCAAATGATGTCATTAAGATTGTCTCTTTTCCATTCCTTTCTTTTCTTACTTATTCCAACCCATACATTTTTTAGTTTTTATTTATTTATTTTGAAAGCATGCAAGTGGGGAAGGGACAGAGAGAGAGAGGGAGAGAGAGAATCTCAAGCAGGCTCTGTGCTGTCAGCACAGAGCTCGAAACAGGGCTCAGTCCCACAAACCATGAGATCATGACCTGTGTCAAAATTAAGAGTCTGGCACTAAGCCGACTGAGCCACCCAGGCACCCCTTAACCCATATACATTTTATAAAACCTCTGAATGGGGAAGAGGAGCTATCTTGATATATGCTGGTTTTTAGAGGAATAGTGGCTATATAGACTTTGGTTAAAAATATTTGCAACTGTTTTCTTGGCCATATTACGTAGTCATAGTGTATAGGTTTTTTTTTCTACTTGATAGTTTCTGAACAAAGGAAATGTGGCTTCTAAGAGTATGGACTCTGGAGCCAGGCCTCCTGGATTCAAACTCTAGCTTTGTCGCTCATGCTTTGTGAACTTGAACAACCTGTTTAATTTCCTTGGGCCTCAGTTTTATCATCTCTGAAATGAAGATTTTTTACAGAAACTCACCACATAAGATCTTCAGGGGTAAACCACATTAGCATGATGAGATGAGATAATGCTTGGTAGACTCCTGCAGAGGGGCTGAATGAGGGATAGTCATGAAAGATCTTGCCATGATTAGCAGCTTGGAACTTCCATCCCCACACCCTATCCTCCAGGAAGGGGAGAGGGGCTGGGAATTGCGTTAATAATCTGTCATGCCTACTTGTTGAGACCTCCATAAAAATCTCAGAAGCATAGGGTTTGGGGAGCTTCTGGACTGCATAACACGTGGAGAGGCTGGTAGGATGGTACTCCTGGAAGATCATGGAAGTTTTGCACCCCTCCTCCTACACTTTGACCTTGCATCTGTTCCAACTGGATGTTCATCTGGATCCTTTATCATATCCTTTTATAATGAACCAGTAAAGATAAGTAAGTGTTTTTCTGAATTCTGCGAGCCATTCTAGCAAATTATCAAATTCAAGGAACCCTGATTTATAGCCAGTCAGTGAGAAGTACAGGTGAAAACCTGGGACCTGCCACTGGCATCTGAAATAGGAGAAGGGCAGCCTTTGTAAGGCTGACTTAACCTTAACCTTAGCCTTAACCTTAACCTTAACCTTAACCTTAGCCTTAACCTGTGGGATCCGATGCTATCTCCAGGTAGACAGTGTCAGAATTGAGTTAAATTATAGGGTACTTGGCTGGTGTCTGAGAATTGCTTGATGTGAGGAAAAAGTCCCAAACATATTGTAAGTATATGAGGAAAGGAGAAACACAGGAAGTAAGATTTATCAACAAAAACGCTATATAATTTTAGATAAAATATACTCGCCAAATGCTTCTCCTAATATTATTTGAAACAGTACATTCTTCCATAACTATAATTATCATTTGATTCCCCAAGATTGAGGACTTCCAGTAACGTGATGTTAAAAGCAACACTAGAATAACATGTCTGTAGGTGAATATTTAACATATTTGTCATACTTATCATAGGGTCAATTTCTATATGTGAGATTTGTAATCACAGCATATACATTTCTAAGGCTTCAGATGCTGCTACAGATTTGCCACTAATGGTTGTGACAATTGGACTTCCCCTGGTAGTTTACAAGAGAATATCTAGTTGTAGCCACTTGCTTACTAACACTGGGAATTTTCTTTTAAACACTTCGTTTTGAAAGAAATTTAGAATCACATAGACTTAAAAATTCAGTGTAGACAAGCTTGTGTACTCTTCTCCCATACTTATATTCTTTGGCATTTTATACTAGCGATTGAATATTAATTCTCCCTAACTTGGTACGCATGTTAACCAAGTGATAAAGAAAATGTTATTTATTTAAAGCGCCCGTAATTGAGAGGCGCCTGGGTGGCTCAGTCAGTTAAGCCTCTGACTTCTACTCAGGTCATGATCTCATGGTTCGTGAATTCGAGGCCAGCAACACGCTCTGTGCTGACAGCTCGGAGACCGGAGCCTGCTTCGGATTCTGTCTCTGTCTCGCTGCTCCTCCCCTTCTCTCTCTCTCTCTCTCTTTCTCTCTCTCTCAAATATAAAATAAACAAAAATAAAAATAAAATAAAATAAAATAAAATAAAATAAAATAAAATAAAATAAAATAAAATTAAATTAAATTAAATTAAATTAAATTAAATTAAAAAGTCTTCATAATCGAACTAAATGTTTCAGGTCTTAGAACTTGCTTCCAAAACCTCAAACAGCACCTGAACATGTTACAACAGGCAATTGTATAAAAGCCAGCTTTTAGACCATAGACTGGAAATGAAAGCCAATTATATGATCACATTTGTAACGTTGTGTTCAGTTCTAGAAAGCACACTGTAGAGCAAATACTGAAATGTTGAAGAAAGTGAGTAATGGATGAATGATAAAAGGGATAGATGAAACAGAGATGATCATAGGAGAAAAATAAAAATTGGAGGAGACATAACTTGATCTTAACAATTATCATAAAGTGATATTGGCATTTGTAGGAGTATGGTGCATTTGCAAAGATAATTATAGCCAATACATATACGTTATTCCAGGCATATTGTTTATTTCATATACAAATAAAATCTTCATTATTATTTTGCATAACAGAGAAAATACTCCATTGAGTAGAGGTGTATAAACAGGAATAATAATAGCATCTACCTCATAACAATTACATTCATCACCTAATGCAGTGCCCAGTGTACAGCTGATACTCAGCAAATAACAGCTACGTTATCTTATTTTTCTTCTTCTTCTTCTTCTTCTTCTTCTTCTTCTTCTTCTTCTTCTCCTCCTCCTCCTCCTCCTCCTCCTCCTCCTCCTCCTCCTTCTTCTCCTCCTTCTTCTCCTCCTTCTTCTCCTCCTTCTTCTCCTCCTTAGGCTGCATCAACATATTTCCATCCAGATCTTAGATTCCATTATTATAATTAGCATTTGATTTATATTCAATGAGATTATCATCAAAATGTCTCATAATTAATTTAATTCAGCTTTTCTTCAGCCTCCCTGAGAGAACTTTTTGATACGTCCTTTTCTTTTTGTCACTCTCTGGAGGAACAACCAAGCCAAAGAGAAAGGATAACAAAAAGTGGTAAAAGATAAAAGAAGAAACAAAGAGATTGAATAATCCAAAAACTAGTGAATGGCTTCCTGAGACATTCAGGAATAATTCTGCTTTAGGGAAGGAAAAAACAGACCATAAGTTATTTTGATGTTTCCACATGGTTGTGAAGGAATCATGCTGGACCAAACACATAATAATGTGTTTCTAATGCTCTTTCTTCCTTTTTGTGGAGCCATCTTTCCTATTTTCCAACTTCTTTCATGGGCAGTCATAGTCACCCTAGCTGTCTGGGATCTTACTCTAATCAATCTATCTTGGCACCAATGGAGTCCTGAAACTGTCTCATCTTCCCTGATAAATTACCTGCATTCAACCTTGTACTGAGTTGGAATAACCATTCTGATGAACTCTTGCTATGGCAATTCAGGTTTAATATGTTGCAAGTCAAGAATAATAGAATTAATTTGAACAAGTCCTTTCAGTCATATACCAAAGTAAATATCAATAATGGAAATTCCAAGCAAGAATGGGGGCAGGTAGATAATATTGGAGGTGTGTCTTAATGCTAGACATAAAATTGTGTATTTATTAGAGGAAAGAAAATTTACTTGGGAGAACGGCAAGTTATGTTAAGAATAGAATTGAAAAGGGGCGCCTGGGTGGCTCAGTCAGTTAAGCATCTGACTTCAGCTCAGGTCATGATCTCACAGTTCGTGAGTTCAAGCTCCGCGTTGGGCTCTGTGCTGACAGCTCAGAGCCTGGAGCCTGCTTCGGATTCTGTGTCTCCTCCTCTCTCTGCCCCTCCCCTGCTCATGTTCTGTCTCTCTCTGTCACTCAATAATAAATAAATGTTAAAAAATATTTTAAAAAAAGAATAAAATCAAATAAGGTACTGTTGGTGGACAAATAAAGCACGCACAGGAAGGGAAAGAGAGAGAGAGGGAGAGAAAGAATCCCAAGCAGGCTCTGCACTGTCAGTGCACAGCCCGACATGGGGCTCAGTCTCACAACCGCGAGATCATGACCTGAGCCAAACTCAAGCATTGGATGCTTAACCAACTGAGCCACCCAGGAACCTTGGTGGATAAATAATATTGAGTAGCCCCAACATAGGCATATTTAGTATGCATTTGGCAAAGGCCAGGTCTATAGTCAGAGTTCATTTGTTTCTCACTTGGTGCTGGGTGTTTTTCCACTGTTCTAGCTCTTCTGTGGATCTTGAGTACTTTGTATATTGATGCTTTCCACTTTAGACCAAAGTGGTATCAATAAGGAATCAATTTTGAATCTTTATCAATCTGACAAAGACTTGATATGATATCTGAATAATGGGAATTTGTCTGGAAAAGTGCAGGTCCTGAACTTTGCAGGAATCAAGACCTTATAGCTTAGATCATCCCAAGTGCACACACACTCCCTGGAAGCTATCCCATGAAGAATTGGTAACTGAGTACTATCAATACCTCTTGATAAAGATAACAGGTGCCTATGCTTAATTTAGTGCTTTGAGGGTCAGGGAAGGATAAAGCTGTCAAACATAATTCCTCATAATTTTCTGATTAATTAACTTCACTGTAATAATTCCAGGGCTGAGTCCCTTTCCATCAATGATATAAAGATCTCTTTTTAAACTAATTTGCTGATGCTTTAATACAAAGTACCAATGTAGGAACACATAACCAACTGCCTAAAGTTATTTCAAAATATAATTTCACCCAAGAACAATGAAATGGGGAAAGCTTGACTAATGAATAAATATAATAATAGAACAAAAAATCACCATACAGAGAATTAAGTTTAATAAATTATTCCAAAAGAAAAGCCCGGGAGAATTAATATAATAAAGCTATTTTTTTATATTGTAGAAATGAATTTCCCTATTTTTTATGCAATCAGTTGCCAAGTGTGGAAGAAAGAGTAAAAAACAAAACAAAAAAAAAAACCCAACTATATCAAAGGTTATATAGTGTTTATAACAGAGCGCATGTTCAACAGACTGATGAGCCTAAGAATTTCAAGCAATTAAAATATGTGATGGGGGAGGGTCTTTCTCTGAAATTATCAAAGGTATTTAGACTTAGAACTTTCTAATAGGTAATTATAATTTCTTCATAGCTGGGTAAGTTGACAGGCAGGTTGGAAGAGTTAACATGAATCTCTTACAGGAGTAGAGAAATAGCAGTCATGTGGGATTGAGGTGTCCACTGCCACCATCCTCGCGACTCTGTACCTCAATAACTTGATCAAAACTCAAAGTTTTAGTGAGTTTTGGAAGTGAAACAAGGATGAATGCCACTAAAATAATTGTTATAAGAACATTTCCAAAGTAAGTATAAAAAACTTTAGTATGTGCCTGCCCTAGGAATTTTTGTCTTTTGGCCATCACCATCCTATGGTCTGGTCAGGAGTCAGATAGATTCCTTTTTTATTTTCATTTATTTTTTCATAAGATTTTAAAGCTACCTTTCTCTGGTGGTGTAGTAGCATGTGATTTGGTTAAGCACTGTAATTTACTTTTTTAAAATTTTTTTTCAAGTTTATTTATTTATTTTGAGAGAAAGAGATAGAGCATGAGTGGGAGAGGAACAGAGAGAGAGAGAGAGAGAGAGAGAGAGAGAGAGTGAGAGAGAGAATTCCAAGCAGGCTCTGCACTGTCAGCACAGAGACCGATGTGGGGCTTGAACTCATGAACCTGTGAGATCATGACCTGAGCCAACTCTGATGATTAACCAGCTGAGCCACCAAGGAGACTCAAGCTCTATAATTTTCTTAAGAATGTCATGCCTGCCTTCCATTAAAGTCAGCACAGCAAAGCTACCTACTTTGCTTGCCTGCTTTGAACATTCTCACTCCAAATTCTTGCCAGAAAATGTAAACTGCTATACCCTATGGCTCAGTTCTGATGAGGAAATTCAGTGACTGCCCAAAGAACTTTAAACCTACATGTCTCTCTAATTTAGTGTTCGATGCCATGCCAAGGTAAGATGGTATTAAAAATAACGTGTTATTTTTAATAAAGTACTGAAACTTGCAACTTATTTTTTTAACAAATTTGAAGGATTCATCAAACTAAACAATTGGGGAGAACGCTCATCAACATTATTGAGTTGTTCTTTTACCTTTAGAACCGGTTTTGCTCAATTGCTTTTATGTTGTCAGTCTGATTGGAGAGAATAAGACACATCTCTAAAGATGTACTATTTTATTTACTGAAAATGCTGTCAAATACATCACACAATATCCTTTTTATGAGAACCCAGGGAAACAATTTTTTAGATGTCAATATCAAGAAAACATGTCTTCTTCTGGTTTTCTGGTATGTTCTAATAAGATAAATAACTGTATTGACTCTTTTTTGACTAAAGGAAAAATGTGAATTAAGGCCTTGGTCTCTTATTTAACATTTAACTATAGAAAATTTCAAACATGTGCAAGATAAACTGAACAATGCATTGCACTCCCATATATGATTCATCAATCTTCAATAATTATCCAGTCTTTAGTTTTTGTTTCATCTGGACCATTTCCCACTCCCCATAATTGTCATTATAATCACAATTATTTTACTTCAAATATACATACCTTGCACTGCATGCATATTAACTATATACTTTTGATAAGACCGTGTAACCCAGAGCTTTATCATGATAAAGAGCATTTCCATCTCCCTTCCCAACCCATTACTTTTAATGATTAAATAGGTCCTTATGACATTTAAATCTGTTTTACTTGCTTCCTCCCTCATCCACTTTCTTAGTTCCCCTTTATCCAGATACCTTCTACTTATTTTTACCTTTTTATATTATTTATATATATTTAAACTATTTTTATTTCTTTGAGTAAAGTGGTTAAATAAATTCAAGAAAAGGGGAATTTTAAACGGGTTATGAAAAAATGGATATAAGTTGACATATCTTTAAAAGGAAAAGTTGTTTCTAAAAGAAAGAAAAGAAAAAGTTATTTCTTAAACAACTCTGAAAGTCCTATAATAAAAATGAATGTGTAGAAAAATGTAGGCATGTATTTTTCCAGGAAAGCTGTTAAGAATTTATGGAATTATGATGTAAAAGCATATTATTACCCTCAAAATAAATTTAAACTTAATTTAATAAGCAGTTAGACTCAATTTAATGACATTTGGAAGAAATCAAATTTCTAGAATTATGTCCTTTTATATAGCCAGCTCATGCTAGAACCATTTGCTTTCATTTTTAGTGGTTTACCCTTTGATCTCAAAATCTGTACTTGGTATAATAGACTACATCTTTTCATGACAAGGCTTGTTGCTTATGATTAGTTAATACTTTCTAACTAAGGTAATGGATCACGTTGGTTCATGAATTTTAATAGTTTATTTACAAAATTTCAACATGATCTCTTTATAACATAACTTTAAATTATCTAGATCAGAATAAAAATTGCTTCTTAAAATGTGGTCCTATAAACTGCTTGCTTATGTTGGTTAATAATGATGAAAGCAAAACCAGAAACAACCTGTACAGTAATTGCTATGTACCAGCTCTATTCTAATTGCTTGAAATATAATTTATTAAATTTTCATAAAAGCTTGTTCAGATATACGCAATTATTATATATGCATTTTATAATGGAGAAATTCCCTATGTGGCTTAGAGGTTAAGCATTTAATCTCTGGAAACAGGTGGTCTGGGGGGTGGTGTGCAACACTGACTCTTACTAGCCATATGACCTTAGTCAAGTGCTTTTGTTGTCCGTTACTATGTAACTGTCAAGCTAAGTAACTTACATGAACTCTCTTTCTTTTTCCTCCCCCTCTCTCTTATATATAGTGTTTCTTGCTCCAGGGATTCACCATGTAGCTTGGGCTTCATAAAGCAAGGTGATTGCAGGCTATTCACAAATTTATGTTTTATAACATAGATATACATAAACCTTACAACACAATGTTATCTTTCTTTGTCATCAATATGTAGCACCGCTGGTATGCATGCATCATCTAGCCTCCTTAATTAACTTTTGTCTTATTTTTTTAAAAAATCCACTATTTTAAGAAATCATTTTCTGAAAGGTAAACATTTTGTTTTAAATCTTTGAATGAAGAATACCTAATACTTTAATCTCAGATATCCCAAGGAAATATCTTTTCTGATGTCTCTTATGAGTACATAGTCTCTGTTGTACCAAGCTGTCTAAGTGAAACAGTATAGAAATTTATTTACCTAAAAATTAATTAAATAAACTAATGTGTATAGATGGCTGAAAATATAATAGCAAAATATAAAACAGAGATTGAAAGAACTTCATGAAAATAATAAGAACATTTCATAGCTTTTTCTAAGGGAGTAAATGACTAAAAATATCTCAGGATTGAAAAGAAAATTCAGGTTATGTGTAGCCACCTCCATGTGGACCACAAGAAAAGTAAATCCGGGGCAATATAGAAGTTTTCTGGGTACTGGGAATTTCTTGGATATTGAAGTGAAAGTGTATGGATATGAAGGAAAAAAATTATAAAATCTGGGAGCAGAAAGCCTAGGTGGCTCAGTCAGTTAAGCGTCCAACTTTGACTTTGGCTCACTCAGGGCATGATCTCTCTGTGGTGAGATCCAGCACCTCATCAGGTGCTCGAGATTCTCGAGATTCTTTCTCTCTCTCTCCCTCTGTCCCTCCCCCTCCCTGGCTCACATATGCCCTCTCTCTTTGTCTCTCTCAAAATAAATAAATAAGCATTTTAAAAAAAATCTGGGAAGGAAATATGGGATTATTTTGATTCCACAGTGGTCCATAAGTAACTTGATAGGTATTGTGGACATCAGCCACTGAAAGGACACGGTGCTATCACCAGGAGAGGATAAGGTTTTCCCACTTGTACCTCACTATGAACTCCTTCTCAACCCATGCTTCTTTTCATATTCCAAACACTGATTCCGTATCTGCAGAGTTTTTAGGACATCAGGGTGAGTGGTATAGGAACCACTAATTTTCTTTAACAACAATTTAAAACAGTTTATGACAAATTTCAGCTTCTGCCTCTAGGTTTACTCAGGGAACCTCTAAAGGGATATTTGTCATCCTTTTTATCTTCTTTATTGTACTTTGAAAGGCAGGGCCAACAAAACCCCTCTTCTCGTTCCCTTTTCTTTCTAGCTCTGCATTGCTGAGTGTGGTAAAAGAAAACTCATTCTGCCCCTGAATTCCCCATCTGATAATAATGGTCTTTGGAACATTCTGATCAATAATCTAATATTTAGCAAGTCATCTATTCTTTTTTTTTACTTTTTTTTTAAAGTTTATTTATTTATTTTGAGAGAGAGCAAGTGGGGGAGAGGCAGTCAGAGAGAAGGAGAGAGAGAGAGAATCCCAAGCCGGTTCTGCGCTGTCAACACAGAGCCCCATGCGGGGCTGAATCTCACAAACCGTGAGATCATGACCTGAGCTAAAATCAAGAGTCATACACTTAACCGACTGAGCCACCCAAGTGCCCCAGTAAATCATCTATTTTTAATTTAAACTTATACTTAAGAAAACACAAGAAAATATTATCTCCCTTTTTTTCTTTATTCAAGTGTAAATTACATTAATTCAGTATTGTTTTTGCTAACATTGCAGCAAAGTCAACCCTACTCAAAAGTTTATACGCATTTGCTTACATAGTATGAGTACTGCCACGTGACCGCACCCTCACCTTAGTACCTATTGTTAAAAGATAAACTGAGACATTTGAAAAATGTAAAGAATTTATTTGAGCAAACATCTATTCCAATTGGGCAGTGCCAAACCAGAAGTGGTTAGGAGTGTTCCACTCACAGGCGCTAAGGGCAGTTGTTGGAGCACAGAAGGGAAATTATTTGATTGGCTATAGTGTCAAGCCTACTTAGCTCTACGTGACTAGTGATCCCTAAGTTTTGATTTCATAACCTTGAGACATTTACTGGCTTAGATTTTGCTTTGCTTACTTACACCCGCCACAGCATTAGAGCCATCTCAGTCTAATTGCCTCCTTATTTAATCAGCTTAACACAATTATACTGTTTCTTACTTTGAGGTTCCTAAAAACAATTAGTGCAATTTCACCAGAAGTTTCCTATTAAAATGCCAATTGTTAGCTGGGAGTAAAAGTGGGAAATTTAGGAGGATCTTCCTGATATATATTAGTGCAAAAGAGTTTACTTTTTAAAAGGCTAATAAAAAGATCCTGCATATAAAGTTTCTGCCTGGGGAGTGTAAGGTGAGGATAGATTACACACAAAATGTAACTTCAGTGTTCGCTAGCCTATGGATACAAATTAGGTGACAAATTGGCTAGTGACCAAATTTTGAGGGCCACAAGCCCCTATGTGCATGACTGCTAACCTCAAGATGTCCTTCACCAACAGACCACAGGGGGTGCCTTCTCAGCATGCACACAAGACCAAGCAAGCACTCTACAGCCTTCTGCCACTTGGTGCCCTAAACAGTGTTCTTGCAAGTCTCTTCGGCACCCAGCTGGCCTTTTACATGCCATCTAGCCTTGCGTTAGTAAGAGGTCATGTATTCCTTCAATTCCATTGGGCCACTCAAGACACAAAGCATTCTGGTAGATTTTCAGATGATGGCAAAGAGAAAATATGCCAATCTTTTGTGTACCCACACTCAGCGGACTTGCTTAAGTCTGATTTTTCTTACATCATACACAGCCATTTTATCCTCAAGATACTACTTGTGTGCAGCTAAATTAACTCAGAATTGGAGGAATTCTAGAATCAGGTGTCCTGCTGATCTCAAAACTATTTAAACTCTCTTTAGCCTGGCATTTTCTCCTTCCTTTGTGATGCAGTTTCTCTTGCATACCCTGTAGTGCCTGCAGAACTGTAGTTTTTTGGCAGCTGGTCTCTCTTCTACAAATTTTAGGTATGTGATCTTAGGTCGAAACATGGTACAATTTATTTTCTCCCTGTAGGAGGCTCCGTGAAAGCCATAGAAAGCAGTGGATGTAGACAGACACTTACTTGATTTTGAAAGAAAAGATGTTGGGGCGCCTGGGTGGCGCAGTCGGTTAAGCGTCCGACTTCAGCCAGGTCACGATCTCGCGGTCCGTGAGTTCGAGCCCCACGTCGGGCTCTGGGCTGATGGCTCAGAGCCTGGAGCCTGTTTCCGATTCTGTGTCTCCCTCTCTCTCTGCCCCTCTCCCGTTCATGCTCTGTCTCTCTCTGTTCCAAAAATAAATAAACGTTGAAAAAAAAAAAAGAAAAGAAAGAAAAGATGTTGGTTAAATTCACATGCTTATTTGAGACCCAGTCTACACCCCATTTCCATAACTACTGGAATGGTCTTTAGAGATGCAGTCTTATAAATAAAGAAAATGACACCTAAAGCAGCCAAATAAATTTTAAATCTCATAGACATCAGCTAACAAGAGTCCTATGTCATCTCCACTTTGCTTGATCCCTTAGAATACATAAATTCACATGAAGGGCAGAGAGTAAAAAAGAAACAAGACAGAGAAGAGGAGGGTTATGTGAGTTCGTGTTTACAAAAGGGCCGCCATTAGACTGTGAGCTTAGCTTCTTGAAAATGGGGAGGGAAAGGCTCAAATGGAAGGAAAATCATCACTACTTCAGAATTTTAAAAAAGATATCCATTAACATAAGTATGTCAAGGACATAAAATAGAAAAGCTTCTATTAAAAAAATTATCACTAGATGGTTATAGGTATAATAAAAGAATCACTGCTACTTTAAAACATAGCTTTTAATTCAAATTGTGCCTGAGCAAAATAGAATTAGGGCCAAAGTCTAGCCCCCATGGTATATATCTCAAAATTTCATTCAAAAAAAAAAAAAAAAAATGGAGTAGGCATTTTAGACAATGCTCATCTTTATAGCACTGTTTTCTTGTTTATTTCAGTCTTTCTTTTTCCCTTTTTGCTATATGTTCTGCTTTTCTCCAAGACCATGTCCATGTACTAAATAAGCAAATGTGGTTTCACTGATACCTCAACATGTTTCTACAGACCCATGTAAAATAAAAGAGGAACAGCATAAGATCGTGGTCTTTATGTTCATTTTGACAGAAAGAATAAGAATCCCCACTCAAAAAATGATTTCACCATAAAAATGTTGACAAAGCAAGGTTCCTCCCATGGAAGACAGCCTACATTCCCACCAGTAACAATTGTTGAGATCAACAAGAAAGGGATTAAGTGAGCATTTGCTTAAAGTTGTTTTCAAATAATAGTAATGCCACCTGAGTGAAAACACATTGCCACCTGAGGGAAAATAGCTTCTCCACTGCCATAAAATATGAATTTATGTGGTCACTTGGAATTGCATTAATTCACTATAATTGGTAGACAATATGCTCATGTGTTACGGACTGAAAATAACATCAATACATTTATGGCAGTGAAAGTCTGTTTTTTTCTTACTTCCTAATCAAATTAATTATATATTACAATTTTATTGAGATTTTATACTTCCATTTTTCCTCACTTAATGAATCTTTTATAATCTGTAAAGTAAATTATAACTCATGAATATCTGATTTTAAAAACAACTGAAATCACTAAGGAAGAGAAAATAAATATGTGTAACTCCTTATTCAGACATTATTTGCATGCACATTTATAAACATGAATGTTTATATATAGTATGCTAAATGTCTATGTACTAATATGAATGCAAGAATGGATACAATTATATGGCTATCAACCAGGAAAACATTCAGTGCACATTATACTTTGTGGAATATATTTTGCCTGGATGAGTTGAAACAGATTGTATAATAAAATGAACATGGCAAAAGTGGGTTTTAAGTCAGGAAACAGAACAGTAAAGCAATTTCCTGAGTTATTTAAATGCTTTCAATGAGAAATGTCATTACATACTTGAGTTACACTGGCATATAATTACATGAGCATCACAAATAACAATGTCTTACTAAGAAAAACAGAAGTTATTATAGAAAAATTATTTCCCATCGTGAATCTTCCTTTTAAGCTCAGGTAAATACACACAAAGAGGATTTGCATGTTTTCAAAATTAATGCTAGTCATTAAACCATCAATTATTATGATTTTTAAAAGTTTTTTAGGGTGCCTGTGTGGCTCAGTTGATTAAGCGTCCAACTTCAGCTCAGGTCATGATCTCGAGTTTGTGAGTTCGAGCCCCATGTCAGACTCTGCTGACAGCTCAGAGCCTGGAGCCTGCTTCAGATTCTGTGTTTCCCTCTCTCTCTGCTCTTCCCCTGCTCATGCTCTCTCTCTCTCTCTCTCTCTCTCTCTCTTTCTCTCTCTCTCTCTCTCTCTCGCTCTCTCTCTCTCTCTCTCTCTCCTTCAAAAATAAATAAACATTAAAAATTTTTGTTTTAACAGTTTGTTTCTAATTACATTAAAAAAATCTTAGTCTCAGTAATATTGTATATTAACTTTGAAATAGCAATAATTATTTACTGAAAATTAAATTCAATTAATATTTTTAATTGAAAGTATTATAATTATAGAGAAGGTAGCAAAGCCATAGATTACATTTTTAAAAATTACCTATTGTTCTTTGTATTAAAATTAGATATTTGCTGGAATTGCACATTATGTATAACTCTATTGTATAATTATAAATAATTTAGAATGTCAAAAATCACAAGTGACTATTTCTCCCACCCTAATGACAAAGAAGATCCAGATTCTACAGAATTATAACTTTGAGTCCATAAGGAGCTGGGGTCACAGGGTAATCAGATAAAGTGAATTCTTAGGGGTGACAAGACCATCTGAGTAGAGCAGGATATATGAGTTGTTTTACCATTTAGTAGAGTATTGGAGGAATTAGAGGTAGTCACAAAAGTGGATAAGAATAAAAGAACCATTATTTTAATGGATTTTTTTTAGTATGAAATTTATTGTCAGATTGGTTTCCATACAACACTCAGTGCTCATCCCAACAGGTGCCCTCCTCAATGCCCATCACCCACTTTTAATGAATTCTTTAAGACCATTACAGAGCAGAGTATCAGTTTAGAATCCCTGGGCGTCCCAGATACAAAAGAAGTCAACCAATAACAAGTGACAAACTCTTTTCCCTTTGTTTCCAATGGTGATTACAAGAAAGACTGTGCATAGGGAAAAGACATTAGAAAGTTCCCCTCAGTGGTGCACAGAACTTTTTTTGTGTGTGAAGCAAAAAATTATTCGGCACTAGAAACGTGAAAGAAAGCCCTCTATCTCCCCCTTCCAAGAAAAGATTCACTGCTTTAGAGCAAGTAGTAGCAACACAGTCATCTGCTGCTGTGGGACAGGGAGGAAACCTTTCCACTCCTTGATCCTATGCAAAAGTTGGCTGCTGCTGCTGCTGCAAAGAGAGCCATCTGCCACTGGAGGAAAGGCAGAAAGTCCACATGAGACAGGACCTTCCACCAATACAAAGTGGATATCTGAAGCTGCTGACGGGGTTGGGGGGTTGGAGACACAATAGGATACAGCTTATACCAGGTACAAAGCAGAGCCTAGCTGCCATCACATGGGGGGGGGGGGGGGCAGGGGCAGGAGGGTAGGAAATAAGAATGCTTAGAAAACACCACCACTGAAACTGAAAATGAAGCAAGAGAGCAATTCCTGACTCCCACCTGACCAGGAACTTGACACAGAGTAATAAGCAACAGCAGATTACCAGGGAGGGGGAAGAGTGAAGAGAGAATCTCTCCATGGTACCTGTGTGCAAGGTGTTCCAAAAGCTGAGGGTGGAGCATGAGTAAGATCAGCTCAGAAAAAAGCCTTTATGCCCATATGAAGCACAAGGTAGTCCAAGCCCACCATTGAAATGTACCATAACTTTTGACTTCCCCAGACTTAACAACTAATGGCCTACTGTTGATCAGACACCTTAATGATAACATAAGCAGCCAATTAACACGTTTCATATGTTATATGTATTATATATTGTATTCTGTTTTGATTTATTTAAATTCAATTAGTTAACATACAGTGTAGTCTTGGCTTCAAGAGTAGAACCCAGTGATTCATCTCTTACGTGTG
This sequence comes from Herpailurus yagouaroundi, assembly GCF_014898765.1. NCBI lineage: Eukaryota > Metazoa > Chordata > Mammalia > Carnivora > Felidae > Herpailurus > Herpailurus yagouaroundi. The sequence continues at coordinate 91,475,499 of NW_024412388.1, forward strand.
ACACCCAGGGATCATCCCGAAAAGTGCCCTCCTTCATGCCCATCACTCATTTAGGCCATTTAGTCCCCTCCAGCAACTCTGTTTGTTCTCAGTATTTAAGAGTGTCTTATGGTTTGCCCCCCTCTCTGTTTCTATCTTATTTTTCCTTCCCTTCCCCTATGTTCATCTGTTGTGTCTCTCAAATTCCACATATGAGTGAAATCATATTGCATTCTTAATGATAAAGTAGACTAGAGAAAAGAAAATGTTAAGAAAACTATAGGGAAGAAAAATACATTTACAGTACTGTATTTATTGAAGAAAAAAAAATAGTCCACATATAAGTGGACCCATGTAGGTCAAACCTGTGTTTTTCGAGGGTCAACTATGTAATGAGACACAAAACAACACACCAACAAAAATGATCTATTGTCAAGAGAAACAACAGTCAACAGAAAGAGAAACAGAAATGATTTAGAAATTGGAACTATCAGAGAAATACTTTTAAATGGATATGATAAATGTGTTAAAACTTTAATGGGAATGGTGACCAACAAGTATGAGCTTTGGTGAATTTCAGTAAAGAAATGAAATGAAATCTTAAAAAAAGATGAAACAGAAATGCTAAACAAAACAAAATAAGGAATTGGAGGTGATGAAACACTGCAGTGGAGGAAACAGCACACAGAACTATGCAAAGTGAAACAGAGGGAAAAAAGAATAAAAAACAAGCATTCCTTCTATGTCTATAGGATAAATATAAAACAGCCTAAAAAATACTTATAGCTGGATTCCTGGTAGAAAAATAAGTAAGTAACAGTTCAAAAGAAATGTTTCAATAGATAGTGTCTGGGAATTTTCCAAAATTGATTTAAAAAGACAAAAAAGCACAGATCCAAGAATCTTAGAGAATGCAAGCAGTAAGAATACAAAGAAAAATACAAATATGCTAATGGAAATATAAAATCTTGAAAGGAAAAAAAACATTTATAAAGAAGTAAAGTTAGTATCATCAGATATTTCATCAAAAACTAGGTGACATCAGGGCGCCTGGGTGACTCAGTCAGTTAAGCGTCCAACTTCGGCTCAAGTCATGATCTTGCAACCCATGAGTTCGAGGCCAGCGTTGGGCTCTGCTGACAGCTCAGAGCCTGGGGCCTGCTTCGGTTTCTGTGTCTCCCTCTTTCTCTGCCCCTCCCCTGCTCATGGTCTGTCTCTCTTTCTCAAAAATAAATAAACATTAATTTCTTTAAATAGGTGACATCTTGAGTGTAGTAAAAGCGAAAAGTAACATCTTTAAATAATGAACGATAAAATTGGCAAACTACAAGTATATACTCAGAAAATAAACCTTTTGGAAATGAAGACAAAATAAAGGTTTTTCAGAAATACAGAAACAGTTAGTTGGATGACATCAGATAGCAACTGCAAGAATTGTTCAAATGTTTTTCAGATGAAAAGAATATGATAGATGGAAATTTGGATCTAACAAGCAAATTAAAAAAATCAAATGTGGGAAAATATAAAAATATTTTCTTACTTCAATGATTTAAAAAATCGCCTTAAGAGAAATATAACAACATTTTGTAAGTACGTAGAATTTATAAGCAAGTAGAAATAAAATGTACAGGGAAAAATAACAGAGGATAGAATGGGCAGCAGAACATATACTGTTGCAATTGACAGTCATAACTGAGATAAGTTAAAGATGTACCTAGTAATTAGGAAAGAAAAGTTTTTAAATGGTGCAACTAAAAAATCAGTAGTGATAAAAGGAAATAGAAATTACTATGTTGACATCCAGTTTCTGCTGTGGTGTGTAAAGGACTTGAAAATAATCACCTCCATTTTTTGTCCTCCAAAAGCTGGACAAGCAGAATTCAATCTTTTCTCAGACTCCCTCGAGAATGGAAATGACAGGGCAAACTGCCACCCCCAAATCTGGAGATAAAGGTGAGTCCACAGTGTAACAACCAAAATTTGCTCGTCTAGAGCACAGGACATTGAGACACAGAAATTGCAATTTTGATGACTAGTTGGTGGCTGAGTGCACACTATTGGGAAAGCAAGAAACTCCTGGGGCAGCAATGTCATAGGTCCCCACGCTTTTGTGGGCGTTATGTCCAGTAACGTCACCAGATTCTCATCCCGAAGATCTGAGAGATATCCCCTCAGTGGTCTGACAGATGAAGGAGAAAAGCAATCTTTGTGAAACAAAGACAAATGATCCAGGAAGAAAAATAATATCTACATCCAGTATTGGAAAGGATAAAGAGAATTTCACCATAGTTTCTACAGTCAGTAAAAATGATAAGAAGGGGATATTATGAACAATTTATGGCAATAAATTTGATTTAGATTAAATGGAAAAAAAGTAACAGTTTGTCAAAGCTCAATGAAAAAGAAATAAAATGAGTAGCTCAGTATCAATTAAAGCAATTAAATAGATCAGTTGAATTTTTAACTTAAAAACTTACCCACAAAGAAAACCCTAGTCCCAGATGTCTTCACTAGTGTATTCTACCAAATATTTAAGAAAAAAAACATTGTACAAATTTGTTCCAGAAAATAGAGGTGTAGGTGATACTTCCCAATTCATTTTATGAGGCTAGTTTTTACCTTGAAATAAAACCTAAGATATTACAAGAAAAGAAAACTATAGACAAATATCCTTAGTAAACACATAAATAAAAATCCTTGGCAAAATATTAACACAGTCCATCAAATGGAATTTATTCTAAGAATGAAAGGCTGATTCAAAATTCATAAATCAATGTAAATTCCTATGTTAACGCATAAATAAGGAAAACATGTTAATATGAAAAGTTTCAAAATAAAGATTTGGCAAAACTAAGCAGTCATGCATGCCAAAAAAAAAAATGTCAGCAAACTTGAAATTAGAGAAAATTTTCTCAACTTGATATACAACCTATAGCTCATACTTGTTAATAAATGGCTGAATTATTTTCCCTTAAGATCAGAAACAAGCTAAGAATGTCTGGTCTCACCACTTCCTTTCAATATTTTGTTCCAAGTCTTAGAAAGTGCTATATTGCAAGAAAAAGAAATAAAAGTCATATAGACTAAATAGAAGTAAAACTGCCTTTAATTGAAGGCAACATGATCTCACTAGGAAATGATCCCAGGGAGTCTACAAATAAACTACTATAACTAATAAGTGAGTTTAGCAAAGTTGTAGGATACAATGTCAGTTTAAAAACTCAATGCACTTTTATCAACGTTTATTTATTTTTGGGACAGAGAGAGACAGAGCATGAACGGGGGAGGGGCAGAGAGAGAGGGAGACACAGAATCGGAAACAGGCTCCAGGCTCCGAGCCATCAGCCCAGAGCCCGACGCGGGGCTCGAACTCATGGACCGCGAGATCGTGACGTGGCTGAAGTCGGACGCTCAACCGACTGCGCCACCCAGGCGCCCCTCAATGCACTTTTAAATATTACCAAGGAGTGATTGGAATTGAAAATTTAAAATCTCATTTACAATACCATCAAAAATCATGAAATGATTTGGTATAACACTAACAAAACATATGTAAGGCCAATATGTGAAAACTACAAAATTCATTGCTGAGAGAAACTAATGAAGATTCGATTAGCTGAGAGCTATATTATGTTTGTAGGTTGAAAGATTCAATAGTGTTACAATACCAATTGTATTGATCTGAGTTGATCTACAGATTCAATGTAATCCCGATTGTACATGATGATTGTATTTATATGTATAATCAAATCAAGTTATATTTTTAGACGTTCATGGTGTAAATCCGGATAATTGTTATTCTGGTCACAGTGGTTGAAATGGGGCACAAGGCAGGCACTAAGCTCCTGGGAACGTTCTTTTTTTTTTTAACTATTGCTGTTTACAGGAGTGTTTTTGCTTCATGAAAATGCATCAAGTTTGATACTTTAGATATGCTCTTATTCTTCTATGTATATTATTTTAAAAAGTCTTTTAAAATGAAATAAAAAAGAAGGGCACTTGGTAGCTCAGTCAGTTAAGCAACCAACTCTTTATTTTGGCTCTGGTATGATATCACAGTCTGTGGGGTCCACCCCCCCCCCAATGTGGGAGCCCGCTTGGGATTCTCTCTCATTCTCTGCCCCACCCCTGCTCACGTGTGTGCATTCTCTCTCACTCTCTCTCAAAAATATATAAACTTTAGAAGAATAAAAAAAGGGAAGGAAAAAGAAGACTAGTGGTAATTATCTCATGAGATACTTGATTAGCAATAGCAGATTGTGAAACAGAAGAAGGCATTAGACAACAGTTTTTCCATCTGTATCCAATTCAATGCACAATACAGTGGGAACCTGCAGTGTGCAGGTAAAATCACGAGTGGCAGACCAAAACTAAAATCTTACCTTCCAAATATGTGATGTCCTTGTTACCCTGAATATTTTGAAAATAATGCCTGGAGTATTCCCAATTAGCAAAAGTGCATAATAATTTCTCAACCAATATTTGACATTATTATGATTCTAACTCAGAATGTACAGCAGGCACATAAGCCACCTACACAACCCTTTAAATCACTCTTTGCTTCAATTTGATGCCTATGAGGTGAATAATTCAAAAGCAAGGAGAAATTTTTGAGACTTGGTTATGTTTTTAATTCTTTAATATTCTGCATCTAATTAATAGCATACAAAACTTCAACCTTGCCATCTACACATTTGTACAAGAATTAATGCCATACAAAGCATGTCTTAATACACAGAGCTATAATATTTTTTTTTTAATTTTGTCTCCACCTTGGACACAATTATTTAAAGTTATTGCTCTGATCATGGGAAAAGTTTTTTTTATAAGTGGGATTCAATTTAAGTGAGACTCAAATCAAGCCCTATCCTTTTTAATAAACAGGGAGTAATATTCAAAATTAAGTAGACATTAAAAAGAGGGAAAATATCATGGGACAATCTTTAAAAGATATTTAACTTGGATTACTTGGTTTCTAGAACAAAATTGTTATAATTCATTTTTAATGCCCTGTGGTAAGCAGATTTGTCACCATTATTATAATTTAGTCCTGGGAAACATTATTTAAACTACAAAAATAATGGCCTCCATTCAAATTTTAGGGCACAGGGCTTGCAATACTGGTTATGCAACTAAAAGAACCATTAGATACAGTAAGGGAGATATAAAACCAGAGGATTTTCATTTTAAAGGATTTCATTAAAATCAGAGGTGAAATAAATATAGGTGGCATTTCATTTTCCTAATAGATGTTGTAGGGAGAAGAGGTCTCTTTTGTTTGTCCCTATCCTCTTCCTCAAACCGCACTCCCTGGTAATCAAGGATAATGATTCTGTCAATTCCATGTGACTAACTGGCCAAAGGTAAGTTCAGAGACAAGGCCAGACTGTCCTTTATTCGGAACCACTTTTCACAAGAAAGCATGCATCCAGGTAAATTCTTTTTTGCCTAGAAGCAAGATTGTGGTGATGTGGCAGAGGGTCCCTCCACTACGACTTAACTCTATGAGGATAGGCAAATTGTTAAAAACCTCTGTGCCTCCATTTCCTCATCTATAAAGTGAGAATAGTAATGAGGTTATTGGGAAGATTTCACTGCTTTAAAGAAAGTGCTAAGCGCAGTACTTAGAAGATAATAAACATCAATAGTGGGTATTAATATTACTACTACTTAGAGTTCAGGCATAAAACTCTTGCTTTAGCCCAGTTTATTAAGAATTCTGTAGTGGGTTATTGGGAATTAGCCTAGGTATTAGCCTCGTGATTCCTTGATTCCTCATTTGTTATTGTTCAAGGGTGTAAACAGCATGTCACTTGAGACCTCGATAGTGAGGAGAGTAATAGTCCTGAAAGGATTTGGTATTTCTAGGTTTCTTAAGCAAATATTAACCATCAGTACTTCAAATACTAAATCCCCAACTGAAGCATATGTACAGCAGAGACATAAAGCTTTATGATCTGGATTCTACTAAGATTTTTAAGCTATGGTACCTTTAAGTTTCTTTTTTAATAGCTGTTTTTTAATTGAGGTATAACTGACATATAACATTTTATCAGTTGCAGGCATACAGCATGGTTCTATATCTATATACATTGTGAAATCATCACCACAATAAATCTAGTTAACATTCATTACTATACGTTGTTATAATTTTTTTCTTGTGATACAAACTTTTAAGATTTACTCTCTTAGCAAATTTCAAATATGCAGTACAGTATTATTAACTATAGCCTGCGTGCTGTGCATTGCATCATCATGACTTAACTATTTGACAACTGGAAGTTTGTACCTTTGGATATCCTCCACCCACTTCTCCCACCCTCTACCCTGCACCTCTGACAACCACCAATTGGTAATCTGTATCAATGAGCTTGTTTCTGTTGTTGTTGTTTTTAATTCTACATGTAAGTGAGATTATATAGTATTTGTCTCTCCCTGTCTGACTTATTTCACTTAGCATAATGCCCTTAAGGTCCAACCATATTTTCACAAATGGCAAGGTTTCATTCTTTTGATAGCTGAATAGTATTCCACTGTGTGTGTATTTGTGGTATATATATATATATATATATACATACACTAATTCAGTGATAGACACCTAGGTAGACACCTAGGTCTTTTTCCAATGACTCCATATCTTGGTTATTTAAAACAATTCTGCAATGAACATGAGAGTGCATATATTTTTTGAGTTAGTGTTTTTCTTTTCTTTAGATAAATACCCAGAAATGGAATTGCTGGATCATAAGGTAGTTCTAGTTTTAATTTTTTGAGGAAACTTCATATTGTTTTCTATAGTAGTTGCACCAATTTACTTTTCCACCAACAGTGCATGAGGGTTCTTTTTCTCTACATGTTTGCCAACACTTGTTTTTGTTTTTGTTTTTCATGATAGCTGTTCTAACAGTTGTGAGGTGATATCTCACTGTGATTTTGATTTTCATTTTCCTGATGATTAGTGACATCGAGTATCTTTTCATGCACCTGCTGGCCATCTGTGTGTCTTCTTTGCAAAAGTATATATTCAGATCCTCTGTCCAAATTTTAATCGGATTGTTTGATTTTCTGCTGTTGAGTTCTATGAGTTCTTTATATATTTTGGATATTAACTCTTTGTCAGATATATGACTTGCAAGTATATTCTATTTTGTAGGCTGATTTTCATTTTGTTGATGGTTTCCTTTGCTGTGAAGAAGACTTTAAGTTTGATGAAGTCTCATTTGTTTATTTTTGCTTTTGTCACCTTTGCTTTTGAATTCAGATCCAAAAACTCATTGCCAAGGCTGATGTCAAGAAGCCTACCATCTGTGATTTTTTTTTCTAGGTGTTTTTTTGTTTGTTTGTTTTCATGACTTACATTCAAGTCTCTAATCTATTTTGAGCTAAGTTTTGTGTATGGTATAAGACGGCAATCTAGTTTTATTCTTTTGCATGTGGCTATCCTGTTCCCAACATCATTTATTAAAGAGACTGCCCTTTGCCATTATAAACTTTTGGCTCATTTGTTGTAAATTAATTGACCATATATTTGTAGGTTTATTTCTGGGCTTTCTATTATGTTCCATTGAACTATGTGTCTGTTTTTATGTCAATATCATACTGTTTTGACTATTATAGCTTTGTAGTATGGTTTGGGATTATTTCCTTAATTTCTCTTTCTGATAGTTCATTATTAGTTTATAGAAATGCAACAGATTTTTGTTATTGATCTTGTATCCTGCACCTTTATTGAATTCATCTATTAGTTCTAAGAGTCTAGGGAAGAATTTTTAGGGTTTTCCATATCTGCAAATAGTGACAGTTTTACTTCTTCCTTTCCAAATTGGATGTCTTTTATTTCTTTTTCTAATGACTCTAGCTAGGATTTCCAGTACTATGTTGAAGTAGTGAAAGTAGGTATCTCTATCTTGTTCCTGATTTTAGAGGAAAAGCCCCTAGCTTTTTTCATTGTTGAATATAATATTAGTTGTGGGCTTGCCATACATGGTCTTAATTATGTTGAGGTACTTTTTCTTTATACCCACCTTGTAGATAGTTTTTCATCATAAATAGGTACTGAATTTTATTAAATGCTTTCTCTGCAAGATGATTATACAATTTTTATTTTTCATTTTGTTAATGTGGTATATCATGTCTTATGATTTGAGAATGTTGAATCATTCTTGCATCCTTGGAATAAGTCCTACTTGATTATGTATTGTTGAATTTATCAACGTTTATTTATTTTTGGGACAGAGAGAGACAAAGCATGAACGGGGGAGGGGCAGAGAGAGAGGGAGACACAGAATCGGAAACAGGCTCCAGGCTCTGAGCCATCAGCCCAGAGCCCGATGCGGGGCTCGAACTCACGGACTGCGAGATCGTGACCTGGCTGAAGTCGGACGCTTAACCGACTGCGCCACCCAGGAGCCCCAAGTATTGTTGAATTTAGTGTATTGTTTGAATACATTATTTAATGTATTGTTTGTATTTTAATGTGTTGTTGAATTCAGTTTGCTAATTTTTTGTTGAGGATTTTTGCATCTATGTTCATGGGAGGTATTGGTCTGTAATTTTCTTTTCTTGTGATGTTCTTCTCTTGTTTTGATATCAGGGTAATGCTAGACTTGTTAAATGAATTTGGAAGTGTTCCCTCCTCTTCTAATTTTTGGGATAGTTTGAGAGGGATTGATATTAATTCTTCTTTGAATGTTTCGTAGAATTTACCAGTGAAGCTGTCTGGTCCTGGATTTTTGTTTGTTAGAAGGTTTTTACAAGTTTCTTAACCTGTCAGGGGCCACCTGAGTGGCTCAGTCAGTTCAGTGTCCAACTCTTGAGCTCAGCTCAGGTCTTGATATCTGCGTCCTGCATTCACACCCTGCATTGGACTCTGCCCTGGCCATGAAGCCTACTTAAAAAAATTAGTAAGTTTCTTAACCTGTCAGTATCACCTGTCCTTTTCTATAAGATGAGTACTGACAGCAGTCAGGACAGAATCTGGAATTTGATGTGTATGCAACCAAAGGGGTAATACACATGGTGATTATCATTAACATTATCAGTTCCAAAGAGAGTTTGACACTTAAAAAAAAAATACACAGAGAGATTTTAATTTATACCTATTAAAATTAGAAATGGGAATCCAGAGAAGAACACAGATCCTCCATAACTCAAAGTTAAAAATTGCTGGTGATGAAAAAATCCATACAATGATCACCCTTTGGTCAAGTTTAACATTATACCATAGCAGAATTGATACCTCTGCTGGGAGTTCTGTGGAGTCATTTCAGAATTTTGGTGTAATTTCCAAGTGTACCTTCACTTACCTGGAGACACCATGAAACCCATACTTGTGTCTGACTATTTATAGCATACAATGAAACTAATATACAGAGTAAGTCCTAAAGAAGTCCTTTCATACAAGATGCAGAAACTTAAGCAGCCATAAGATGTTACAGACACGAGGAGCTTTAGAGATACACTCTGAGTTTCCTTACACAAACTCATAGATTTGTTTTAACTACATAAAAGAGGTAGGGCACCTGGCATATGGTAGCTATGCAGTAAATACTTGGTCAGTGTATAAATGAGTGGTTGAGTGAAAAATGAAAAAAAAATTTTTAAAGATACATTGGTGACAAATCTCACATTCACATTTCCCTGTAAGTTGTTTGAAGTGTAATAAATTTTTACTTGCTTCAACATGTCTTTAGGGCTTCTCCTTTATTTTGGTGATTTATAACACATAACAACAACAAATTAATTACCAGTGCAATATGTATAATTAAAGTTCTATATTAATGTTCTTGAGACATGAGAATATTTTTCATCGTTGTTTCCCCTGTGCTCAAACTTATTGATCACATTGGTTGCTGCTTTTTTTTTAGTAGAAATAAACCAAAATCAAATGTGCATTTATTCTTTCCCACCATGATTTCTTGGTCCTAAGGATCATTCCCTGCATGCATGTTATAATTCAGTTAATGAAATTTTTAACCAGTACTTTAAGCAAAGTTTAAAGAGAGTACTTACAAGGACTTTGACCTTCTAATAAATTCCTTATTGCTTCTCAGGGCAAGAGATCCTCCAAATTTATGTAGAATAAGCTCATTCAATGAAAAACACCTTGAAGATTATACTCCATCCCACTTACTGGGTGGGGCACAGCAGAAATCAAGGCAGGTTCTGTCCTTGACTTTATGGAGCTTAAAGTCAAATCCTAAAACTCTCTTCCTACCCTTTTATTCAGAACTCTGTTTCCTAACCAATCTGGGCCTCTGAATTCTTGGCCATGGCCCACATATTTCATCTCTAAAAGTGTTTTTGGTCTCTAGTCATTAAAACAAATTCTAGGTAAAAACACTAAAAAAAGATCTCCCCAAATCTATGGAAATAAATCTACTCAAGTTTCAGAAACAGATGAAACCAAACTAGAAATGAGGACATTTTTGTTTTCTCTTTTCTGTATTCTAGTGAAGGACATCAGCCTGCTATATTCGAAATAAATTTGTGATTCACATTTTAATAGTTAAAAACTCTGCATAAATACTGTGACTGCCTTTTATTCCAAATATATACCTAAATCGCTTTTCAGATATGTATACTGACCTATGTTTACTGTGTTTATTTTCAAAGTGGAAATATGACCATTTTTCAAATGTGTACTTGACCTCATATAATGTTACTCTCCCTGTTTTCAAATGTATGTTTAATTATTTTATACATATCATTTATAGATTTTATTATCTACTTATGAATGTGAGGTCCTCTCTTATTTAAGAATCCCATAACACTTTTTGGAAGATTGTGTGCATAGGGGGTGAGGAGTTGATCCCATGTGTAGAAAAGAAAACATGACAATGGTATGTGAAGAATTGTCATAGTCAACTCCACCTCTTGCATGAGGATGTTTTAGCAAATAGCACAAGTCATATTTCAAAAAAATTGAATCTCTACTTTTAGTTTTACTCATATTAGGATTCTTCAGAAAAACAGAAACTAATATATATTAACACAATATATATTATAGAAACTAATGTATATTGTATATACATTATAAGGAATAAGATCATGCGATTATGGAGGCTGAGAATTCTCATGATCTATCATGTGCAAGCTGGCAACCCAGGCATGTTGGAGGTATGGTCTCAGTCCAAGACCAAAGGTCTGAGAACTGAGCACTGATAGTGTAAATCCCAGTCATTTGTAGGGGCAGGAGATCAATGTTTCAGCTCAAAGAGAAAATTCTCCCTTCTGCCTTTGTTCAGTTTAGGCCCTCAACTGATTGGTTAATGCCCACTCACATTTACCACATCTACCAATTCAAATGCTAATCTCATCCAGAAATGTTCTCATAGACACACCTTGAAATAATGTTTAAACAAATATGTGGCCACCTTGTGACCCGGTGAAATGAACATACAAAATTAACTATCACAACACTCCTTTTTCTGCAAGCAGTTACCTTTGTTCTTTTTTATTGCAGACAAGTTCACGTGGAGAAAGATGTGGCCACCATAACCTCCAAAGTACGTGCAGCTATCACAGTTTTGTGGAAATACTGTGATTTTAATCTCTTATCCAGATATTCAAGGAACTAATTAACTCACCCTAGGTAAAGTGCCCCAAACTCATATAATCTATTGGCACCTAGATTCAGTCACCCATAAAAGGATGTGAATGTTTCCATAGGAACACTTGAAATTGGAGATCTCTCAAAATCAAAGATAGTTAACATAAAAGGGGATATTGGTCATACCACCTAAAATGGATTTCCTATATAATTCAGGGATACCTCATAGTTCTGAGACTATATTTTCATGTCTCAATGATCGCCATAAGTTGGTGTTTCTCTTATTCTTCCCTTGATTATCTGAAATTTTATTTGTGCATCTGAAATTCAACCTTGCCCCCTTTTCTTTTGCCTATCCCAAACCAATCCCTTCTGAACTCCCAAGTAGAGTTGAAATCACTTGGTGAACTTTTCATGGTGTCCAATAGAATCATCCACCATGATTCTATTGGACATAGAATTTTTTTCTAGCTCGTCATGGTACTGTCTTCTATTGCTTTAACTGCTAAGACATGTTTTGCTGTTTCCATATGGGGGTATATCATGTACTTATAACCTTCATTAACATAGCCATTGTTTTTGATGAGGTTTCCAGTATCAGAGGCTCTCTTTACACAAACTGGATTTAGAGTCATAGTCTCTGGTCTCCATATGGTTTTGCTATCTATTCCTGCTCCCCTACCCAGAACCTACCCCCTGACTCCTCCAATCTTATTCTGATGCATGCGTAGATAGGATTCAAGATTCACTTCACTTAACCTTGGATCAGATTAATAAATCATTGTTTAATGATCTGAATTAAACATAAAGTGACCCCATTCCTTTTCATGTGTTTACCAAGAGGTAAGTTTTTATGCTTAAATTATTTTAGCTGAATCCATTTTTAGATCCATTGTGGATTATGTAACAATTTGCAATATTACACATACACAACTTCATAACACACAAGGGGCCTTTCAATAACATATGGTCAGAAAAATAAATTATAAAATAGAAATGCACAAATAAAATCAAACCAAGAAAAAAGTGAATGAAACTGTTTTATAGCAGTGACAGTAAGAAATTGAAAGTGTCAAAGTTTTTAAATTAATTATGTACCTATATAGCATGTTACACAGACAGTCAAAATAAAGCCAGTTATTTTAGATTTTAAGAAAGTAATAATTTTCAAATTGTAAGTTAGAATAACCTAGAGAGGATTGTTAAAATTCATATACTCAGACCTGATGAGTGAAGATTTTGACTCAGCAGGATTAGTGCAACGTGGTCATCAGGATTTGAGAACCATAACCTTGAGGGAGGCTGCTGATCTCAGATCATCCTTTCTTTTCTTTACAATCTTTACTATAATAGTTAGGGTTAAGCAAACCCTATTACTTGTGTGTAATCACATCTGGGCTTAATTTCCAACACAGAATTTTATGACTACAGAAAAAAAAAAAAGGTAATTTTTTGAATGACTAAATTCCAACATCAGAATAAGGATCATGTATAATCACTTCCCTCTTGGAGTCTTAGAAATGATTCCCCCTTTGAACTATATTTTGTAATTTCCTGAAGGGGATAATGAGCTATTCCCTCACAGAAGACACTTAGAGATATTTATTATTAAGAAATAATGAGTAAACCTGGTTAGATCCTGGGTTCTAGAATGCTCGTGTGTGTGCAAGTGCACACACACACACGGAGTAGACCATCCTCCTCAAACTTTAATGTGAGTGCATTATCACCTGTCTTGTTAAAATGCAGATTCAGATTCAGTGGGTCTGGAGGGGGGCCAGGGATTCTGCGTGTCTGTCAACCTCCCAGGGGATGTAGATGCTTTCTGTCTCCATCACACTTTGAGTAACTAGGATAGAAACTATATTTTCACACTATATGCTTTAAAGCTTATTTGCTACATGAGATTATTCTTCCCACTGATGGTAGGGTAAACCTTACATGAATATAATCAATTCTTAGAGGAGGAGAAACATTTCTTTAACTATAAAAAAGCTGGAAAGCTGGGAGAGTTTTACCAACTTTTAAAAATATATGCATTTGTTACATTAATCAGTCTACCAGAGTCAGCTTTAACTAATTTGGAGAAAAAAAAACGCAAAGAAATAACATATAACAAAGGACATTGTATTGGTTTTCTGTCTGCATAACACATAACCACAGACTGGACAGCTTAAAATAATACAAATTGTTAACAAATTTCCTTGGATCTGAAATCCAGGTGAGGGTTAATTTAGGATCTCACAAGTGAAGTCACTATGTCAGTTGAGGCTACATTCCCTTCTGGAGCTTGGGATCCTCTTTTATTTTATTATTTATTTAAAGATTTTTTTTTTTTAAGTTATCTCTACACCCAGCATAGGGCTTGAATTTACAACCCCAAAATCAAGAGTCACATGTTCTACTGACTCAGCCAGCCAGGCACCCCTGGGATCTTTTTTTAAACTCACCTGGTAGTGAGCAGAATTCTTTTTTTTTTTCTTTTCTTTTTTTTTTTTTTTTTAAGCTATGAGACTAAAACCTTGTTCTCTGGTTGACTTTGGAGGTATACAGGGAGGGGACAGCCTGTCGTAGTTACTCATCACCTGGCCCCTCCCTTGGCCTCTCCTGCTTTGGATATTTCTTACTTCTGTTGTTTCTGACCTCTAGACTGAGATTAAAGTGTTTATGTGATTAAGTCAAGCCCGCTCAGATAATTGAAGAAAAGTCAATTGATTAGTGAGCTTAATTACATAAGTGATACCCCATTATATTTGTAGGTGCTGCCTGCATTCACGAGGAGAGAATTACACAGAGAATATTCACCAAATCTTGAGAATGTTGCCAGGGTGAAATCCCACCTACGGAGGACATATATTTCTAAGAAGCAGTAACATTAATCACCCCCTCTCTTCTCACACTTTTATTTAGACATGATTGCACTCTATTAAATATTTTTTTCATAACCTTTCAAAAATTTTAGTCAACTCCATACAAGGATAGATAAAAGGCATTGGCTGATTTATTTCCACCCAAAGTATTTCAACATATTACTGGAGTTTTTAAGGTGTAACCTTTTGGCTGTGTTTTTAATGCATTAGAGATCTCTAAAGTCACAGCTTTCTCTCAGCTCTTTATCTACATAATATCCGTGATGGTCAATATTGTTTTAAAGTTTATAACAGAAGAAGCCCATGTAAAAAGTAACAATTTACATATTTATAAAACATTTTAAACATATTATATCTTTGTAATAGTAATATGGAATTGGTGTTATAATTTAAAGATAAGAAGCCAGACTTGAAGAGATGAAGTGACTTTTCCAATGTTCTTCCAGTTAGTAAATGATGAGACCAAGTAACCTCATGCCAGTTTCGACTTCCAAGTCGAGTGCCCCAAGTTCAGGGTGACCTGTCAACCCACAGCACTACTCTAGAAGGATTGGATCATTAGATTGAATGACTAGAATAATTAACATAACTGTTAAAGGTGCCCCAAAGAACAGGGAGGCTTACACACCTAAGAGAACATGGCCCGGGAAGAAGAGAAAATTGCGGTACATGGTGATCACCTGTAATCAGTGCCGTCAGAAGAAGATGTTAGAGCTGACACAGAGATCGATAGTCTAAAAGCTTTGGCCAGCCACGTGGCTAGGGGCAGCTATGGTGGGTCTAATAAAAAGATGATTGTTATATGCACTGGGAAAAATACTGTTGTGATATACTGTATCTTAAAAGAGCATCTAGAAAAATACAGTTTTCATTTACCCTGGAGAAGATAATGGAGTGGTGTTTTATAAATGGAAGGAAAGAACAGTTTTTTTTTTTAAGACAGAAGGAATGAAAAATATATGTAGGCATTTATAATAAGCATGTAAGTATATAAATCATATATATTGGCATATTATACTTTTAGCCATATATCCATGTTTTCATTTACTTTACTATAAATAAAAACATTATATATTACTGAAAACCCAAAAATAGCATCATTGAAAAACATGAAAAGGAAAATATATGAATTATTTATTGTACAAATTATTTTCTAAAACATGGAACATAACAGTTAGACCTAATCAACTAGACCTATACTATTTTATCCCTGTTATTAAAATTTTTACCTTTTCTCTCATCACTGATGTTTAGCGTGGATTTTACTTTATGGATTTCTTTTAACCATTACCATTTAGTACGTGAAACAGATTTAAACCAACGAGTACATAAGTTCTTGCCTAGGACTAGGCCATGACAAAACAAAATGTTTACTGTAAAGAATATAATATTATAGGAGTAGTTTCTAAGAATAAAATTAAGCTACAATAACAACCAGAAAGTATCTTACACCTTGGCTTTTACACATGAGCTTATTTAAGCTTAAGCCAAATTACACTATGGATCTGTTCTAACATAGGGATAACGTCAGTGAAAGATGAACAATAAGAATATAATGGGACTATATATAAAAACACTAAGGTTTGTATTCATTTAGGAGGAAAATATTAAGAACTGGTGAGTATAGTGATCAGACAAAGAGAAATGAAAGAACTAGAATTAGGAACTGTGCAGAACTCTATACATTTATAGAATGAACTTGCTCTGCCCCATTGTATCCACTGGCTACTGCCTCACTTCATGCAGATTCCGGCTCAGAGGTCGCCCCATCTGAAGCCACACTCACCCACCTGGCAACCTTGACCCTGGCCCTCCCCAACACTCCTATTTGGCTCTCACTTCCCACTAGAATAGAAGCTCAAGAAACATAGTAACATCGTCAGTTCTGTTTCTCTCAGCAGTCACTGCACTTACTAAGTTACTCAGTATTACTCACTGAATGATTCAATGGGAACACAATTGGTTACAAATTGATTAAAATGGAAGAAAAGCTCTTCAGATGCAGCAGAGCAAAAACAGTTCTGAGCGACTCTTCACTGGCATCTAATTTTTTTCCTTTGCAAATGCTGATTGCAAACCATCTTGTATATTTTGTGCTTTGCCATCACACAAATTTCAGTTTCGATTTTTATTATCATGACGACTAAAGGCCATGATAATCCAGAAACCTAAGTTTAGACCAGGGCTTTCATGTTGCTAAGTATTAATTTAATGACCTTTAATTTTTTTATCAGTTTTAATCAACAAATTAACTTACCACACATTAATAAATTAATAATTTATTAGTATTTATTACTTCAGGTTTAAATAACAAATATATGTGTCAGCTATTAAAAACTTTGTATAAAAATTCTTACAAGGACAGGGCACCTGGGTGGCTCAGTTGGTTAAGCGTCTGAGTTTTGCTCAGGTCATGATCTCATGGTCCATGAGTTCGAGCCCCGTGTCAGGCTCTGTGCTGACAGCTCAGAGCCTGGAGCCTGTTTGGGATTCTGTGTCTCCCTCTCTCTCTGCCTTTCCCCTGCTCATTCTCTCTCTCTCTCTCTCTCTCTCTCTCTCAAAAATAAATAAACATTAAAAAAAATTCTTATAAGGAAAAGTATCTTTAGAATTCTGAAACTCTCAGCTCATTACCAAGTTTTTCCAATGAAATAATTATATTTATGGTATAGGTTTTAATAATATGTACTTAGAGTACAGTATCACTTTGGAGTCAAATAAACTTCTAGTGTCATCATATTGTAAAAATATAACAAAGTTATTGAATAAACTGGACTTCCTAATGCAAAATTGTAAAATACTTTTCTTCTATACCTTTGCTTCAAAAAGTTCTTTCTCCCTGACCATGGATAAAATATTAGGTAGATAACATAGATTTTTCACTCACATTCTATGGAAAGCAAATAGATTTATTGTTCGGATATTATGAATCCTTACTAATATAACCAAAAGTATATTCTCTCATTTGACTTAAAGACCATTTTACCCTCCTCTGCTTAGTTCTGAGTAAGACCAGAAGCCTCATGTGGGGACAGAGATAGATTTTTCTGCCACTTTCTTATATTACCCCTTTCCATTAACTAGCTCTTGTTTCTAGACCTTCCTCTTTAGGGCAAAGAGAGCAGCAGGATTTTTGTTTCTTCATTTTTATTTGTTTTAAATGAAAAAAATGGCAAAGTGTTTATTACCCGGTTTTAGGGAAAATGCCAACATTGTTGACTCTGACTTCCATGGGGCAGTTTTGTTCTTTCTTCTTAACAGTCCCTATATGCCCATGGATATAGTTTACCTGATGTCTTCAACATGATGATGCCTCTTCCAGCTGGGTGCTTACAACAGTATCTCAGTCTTTGACTTCAGGTAGTTCAGCACATACACCGGTTCTTTTTTGAAGTTACTTGATCTCTCCGGGAGGGCCTCTACAAAGGATTATTTTTATAACCACCAAAATCAGACTCCCTTTCTCAGATCTACTTAGTCCATGGCAGCATTCGGCATTCATGGTCCTTGCGTCACCATCAGTGGAAACCTGTTGTACCTCACAGTAGCTCTTTCCTGAGGCTGCATTTGCCCTAGGACTTTTTAATGAAGGTGTACCAGTCAGATTTTTTCCAGAGAAACAGAACCAATAGGATATGTATGTGTGTGTGTAATATATAATATGTAATATACATAATATGTAATGTCTTCCAGGAAACCTCAGGTTTTGCTCTTACGGCCTTCTAAGTGATTGGATGGGTCTCACCCATGTTATCAAGGGTCAACTCTTTTACTTAAAGTCAACCAATGGTACATGTTAACCACATCTGCAAATGCCTTTTCAGAACATTGAGATTCTTGTCTGATTAAATGGCTGGGTACTGTAGCCTTGCCAAATTGGCACATAATACTGACCATTACGGAAGACATCACACACTGATCTCTGTGCTGTCCTCAAATTCCTGAGAGCACATGTCAGATTCTTAACTGGCGTGAGGTACTACGAATGCCCCCCAAACACGGAGGAAGAACAAATGTACAGCCCTCCCACAACACTCCAAAGGGAGCCTTATTATCAGCTTCTCTATTTAAGTTTTAGCTTTTTCCATATAACTTAGAGAAGGCTTATAGGCCAATAGATGTTGAACCAGTTATGAACCCCTTCAAATACAAGTCCCATATAAATGACCAAGTACCTTGTTTTAAAATATAACCATATTCCGGGATAGAAGGAACATACTTAAAGATCATAAAAGCCATTTATGAAAAGCCCACAGCTAACATCATCCTCAACGGGGAAAAACTGAGAGCTTTTTCCCTGACATCAGGAACACGACAGGGATGCCCACTCTCACCGCTGTTGTTTAACATAGTGCTGGAAGTTCTAGCATCAGCAATCAGACAACAAAAGGAAATCAAAGGCATCAAAATTGGCAAAGATGAAGTCAAGCTTTCGCTTTTTGCAGATGACATGATATTATACATGGAAAATCCGA
>NW_024412388.1:91499373-91514335 GCF_014898765.1 Herpailurus yagouaroundi
GAAAAAAAAAGAAAAGAAATTCCACATATGAATGACATCATATGATATTTGTCTTCCTCCAAATAGCTTATTTCACTTAGCATTACACTCTGTAGGTGAAATAGGTAAAAGGGATTAGGAGTAAATTTATCTTGATGTGCACTGAGTAATATGAGGAAACGGTTGAATCACTATATTGTACACCTGAAACTAATATAAATTGTATGTTAACTACACTGGAATTAAAATTAAAAAAAAAAAAGAATAAAAACAATTTGATTACATTATCAATCGTAATGGAAGAAAACACCCTCAGTATTATTATAAAGGGCATTTATTTGAAAAACTTAAGCTCGGGGTGCCCGGATGACTCAGTCAGTTAAACGGCGAACTCTTGATTTTGGCTCAAGTCAGGATTTCACGGTTTCTGAGATAGAACCTTGCATCGGACTCTGTGCTGATAGTGCAGAGCCTGATTGGAATTCTCTCTCCTTCTCTTTCTGCTCCTTCCCTGCTTGTGCTCTTTCTCTCTGTCTCTCAAAATAAATAAATATACTTAAAAAAATAATAAATAAAAAATAAGCTAACATCATAATTAATGGTGAAAGAAAGACTACTACCCTTTAGGTGTGAAGAAAGCAAGAATATCTACACTTATCATTTTTATTAAACCTTTTGTTAAAGGTCTGAGTGTAAAATAAGGCAAAAAATAGACTCAAATCTAGAGATCAGACAGAAACAAGTAAAACTGTCTCTATTGACATGATTGTTTATAATGAAAGCCATAAAAAATCTTACAAAAATCTGATAGAAATACTAAGTGTATTTAGCAAGCTCACAGCTATAAGTTCAATGTACAAAAACAATTATATTGCTCATATACTGTTAGCAAATAGTTAAAAAAATAAGATCAAAGAAAAGCTCTCTGCAGTAGCATCAAAAAGGATGAAATATTTGGGAATAAATTTAGAAATGGTTGGCAAGACTTTTATTCTGGATACTGCAAATCACTGCTGGAGACAATTAAAGATAGCTAAAGAAATGCAGATTCATAGCCTGCTTATAGATCGGAAGATTCAATATTGTTAAGATGCCAATTTTGCTAAAACGTATCTTCAGATTCATTGCAATCCTAGTAAAATTTTAGCAATCATTTGTGTGGAAATGGAGAAACTACTTCTGAAATTTATATGGAAATTCAAAGGACCTAGAATATACAAAGTAATCATGATGAGGTAGAATACAGTTAGAGAACTTATACTAAAAGGTTTCACGACGTATTATAAAGCGAAAAAATCAAGATCACATGGTAAAAATGACAAGAATATCGATCAACTTAGAGAGACTCAAAAAAGCCCATATGTGGTCATTTGGTTTTCGACAAAGATGTCAAAGTAATTTAGTCAGGAAAGAAGTTCGGCTTTTTCATGAAAAATTAATTGGAAACATATCATGGAGCTAAACATAAAACAAAAACTTGTAAAAGGAAACAGGAATATATGTTTGTAACTTGGGTTTAAGCAGAGTTTTTCTTAGGAAGGCACAAAGAGCAAAAATCATAAAAGGAAAAAAATTAAGTAGATTTCATCAAAATTAAAAACTTCTCATCAAAAAACACCTTTCAAGAAAGTGAATAGGCAAGAGGTGCCTGGGTGGCTCAGTTGGTTAAGCGTCCACCTTTGGCTCAGGTCGTGATCTCGTGCTTCAGAAGTTTAAGTCCTGCCTCCGGTTCTGTGCTGACAGCTCAGAGCCTGAAGCCTGCTTCAGATTCTGTGTCTCCCTCTGTGTCTGCCCCTCTCCCGCTTGCACTCTGTCTTTCTCTCTCTCTCAAAAATAAATAAACATTAAAAATAAAATTAAAAAAAAAAAGAAAGTGAATAGGCAAAACACAGGCCTATACAAAATAATTATAACACATATGCCTAACAAATACATCAACATATATAAAAAACCCCTACAAATCAAGAATAAAATGACAAAACTTTTCAATACATGGACAAAGACTAACAGACTTTACAAAAGTAGTTACACAAGTAACCAACAAGCATGAGAAAAACTGCTCAACATCAGTAGCCATCAAGGAAATGCAAATTAAAGCCACTGTGAGATGCCACAGTCCATGAGCCAGAGTGGCTAAAATTAAGACTCACATCATTGGACATTGGCAAGGTGGTGGAGAAACTCATTCTCTCATACATTGTTGGGGAGGACGCAGAGTGATACAAGTTCTTTGGGGAAAGTTGTAGCACTTCTTTATAAAATTAAATACACACTTATTTTCTAATCCAATAATTCCCAGGTATTTACCCAAAAGAAAGGAAAGCTCATGTCAACAAAAAGACTTGTATAGGAATGTTTATACAGGTTTTATTCATAATATGAAATAGCCCTGACGCTGGAAGTAGCCTTGGTTTCTATCAACAGAAATGGAAAAACAGTGTACTTACTATGTTAGTACAATGAAATATGAGTCAGCAATAAAAAGAGCAAACTACTGATACATACAATAACCTGGTTGAATCTCAAAACCATTATTCTGAGTGAAAGAACCCTTGCACAAAAGAACATACTTTGCAATCTCTTTTATATGAAATGCTAAGAAAAGCGAAAGAAAAAGTTTTAGTAAAAAAAAAAAAAAGCAGAACCCAACACAACAGTAATCATAGCTGAAAAGGCAGGGGTTTGGGACTGACTGGGAATGAATATGAATAAATTTTATAGGCTGGTATTTCAATAATTTACCAGTTACACAGGTGTACGTATTTGTCAAAATTCATTTGACTAGCATACTTAGGATTCTGGCATTTCACTCTATGTTAATTTTACCTAAAGTAAACAAAGAAAGAAAACCCCAAATATTAACCTTATAAGTATAAGCATGTTGAAGGGTTTAGATATAGTGATGTCTATTTTCTTTGAAATAGATAAAAATAAGATGAATTGATGGATGGACAGATGGATAGATATGTGATATGAAATGAAATGTTGATTGTAGGATCAAAGCAGGGATTAATATGGGTGTTTGATGACATTTTTGCAACTTTTCTGTGCGCTTGATACTTTTTCCTAATAAAATGTTAATATAAGGTATAGAGAAAAGAAACAGGACATGTTACAAACTAAATGTCATTGGAGCATAACATTTGTCGAAAGACCACTAGAAACATTCCTGGGAAGTAAAATGGATTTTATTTGTGAAGGAAGTTGTGTGCCATGCTTTCAATTTTTACGATATCCCATCATCTGTGGGAAAATATTAATGCAACATGCTCTGATCAACTCATTGTTTTTTTAAAGTTTGTTTATTTGTTTATTTAGAAAGCAGGAGTTGGGGACGGGCAGAGAGAGGCTGGGAAAGAGACAATCCCAAGCAGGCTCTACTCTGTCAGCATGGAGCCCGATGCAAGCTTGGAACTCACAAACCATGAGATCATGACCTGAGCTGAAACCAAGAGTTGGACACTTAACCGACTGAGCCACCCAGGTGCTCCAAGTCAACTCAATTTTTAATTGTTTTTACACCATACTTTCCATATACTACACACTGTCCATCCCATCTGTTAGATCCTAACAATATAACTGGAAAACAGAAAAATGTAGGGGATGTATTCTAATAAATGGAAAACTAGAAAATGATGTTTTATACATGACAGTGCATAAAGGACAAGGAACTTTATAAATACCTAGAGTTCATGCCCCACATGGGAAATTTTAGAGAAAGAATTCTGCCATCTGTTTAAAGGATAGACTGGAAACCTTTGCAGTAGTCCAAGTGAGGAGGAAGATCACGAAGAAAATTGATAGTAAATTGAAAGGGGGCATATCCTAAAATGTGACACCATACGTCCAGGTCCACTTACCATTAAATAATTCACCGTTGTTTTAAATGACTTGATCCAGGGGGCACCTGGGTGGCTCAGTCTATTGAGTGTCCGACCTCGGCTCAGGTCACGATCTCACAGTTAGTGAGTTCTAGCCCTGCAATAGGCTCTGTGCTGACAGCTTGCAGCCTGGAGCCTGCTTCGGATTCTGTGTCTCCCTTCCTCTCTGCCTTCCCCCGCTCACACTCTGGCTCTCTCTGTCTCTCAAAAGTAAATAAACATTAAATAAATAAATAAATAAATAAATAAATAAATAAATAAGTGACTTGATCCAGGAGGGTGGTGTCAAGAATAAAATGAGTCCAGGGAAGATGAAAACTGTATTATAGTTATAAAAGCATTTAATAAGATCACAGAGAAAGATGGCTTGTGATTGCTATTTATCGCCTAGTATTGAGGCTGGAATGTTGGAAATTCCATGAAACCTAACCCAAAGCTTAAAATCGCTATGGTTATCCTATCGTTCATGCCAGCCACCCAAGGTAATCTTTTTTTCAGTCATTTTTCTGAATGGATCAAATAATTCAGACCACCCCAGTGAAGTCTAATTAGGATGAGCTTTTAAATTTATCTGGGGAAAAATGTTCAGAGCTAATGAGGCATTGCAGGGAAAATAGACCTAGCCGTAAGCAATCTCCGTAAGAAGAGAACATTTCAGCAGCCTAATTCAAAGACTGCATTGTGTGTGCATTTGTATACAAGAGAGGTTTTTTTCTCTTCAACTTCTCAACCTTAAACCAGATTTCTCTTGAAAGAAGGGAAAGTGTTAAGATGACATGAAAATTTTAAGAAAAGGGCAGGCAACATTCTTCTATGAAAAGGCAGTAACACTCTTTTCTTCATAAATACAGCCCCTCAAATGTTTGAAAATGTAATCACATCTTGTAGCAACTGAAAATAAAATCATGCTGAAAACTGAAGAAAACATTCTTAGGGTATGTATTTTCATACTTATTTTATATAAGGAAAAAGCAGGGTTTTTTTTTTTTTTCCCCTGGATAAGATGCAGTCTGAAAGAATATTTTAAATTGTGTTAACTGATTCTATTTCAGGTAATATTTGAAGCTATGAAATACTGATTTATTGGTAACATCTTAAGGAGAGTAGCTCTCAACCAACAAACAGTGGAGATTCATTTATAAACAAGCAAACGCCCCTGCTTCACAGGTGAGGTTAATCTCTGGCAGGTGTTCTGCACTGGGTCCCAGGATTTCTCAGCTGAAATAACTTCAGTTGTCCACAGTGGTGATTTACAGACCCTTTATTAACAGCCCTCCCTTCCTTGAAGCCCTTTCTCACTTCCCTACCGTTGTTTGCAGAAGTCACTTCCTAAATACCCTACTTTCATGTGAATCTTTGTCTCGGTGCCTGCTTCGGAGGAAACCCGGGGAAGACCAGCACGGTATGTTAATTTTTAATACACAGCTGGAATCCCCTAGCCAACATGTTTGCTAGGATCTTTCTTGTCTTAATAAATGAGATGAATCTTTATTTTAATTTTCTCATATTATCTTTACCTGGTTGTTGGAATCAAATTAGAGTAGGCTCCTGAGATTTACAATTATTATATAGTTGCTCATAATACAGTTTTGTTTTTAAATATTTTGTGTCGAGATTTTGTTCATTTGTACCAACTCTATTTTTTCTTGTTTAGTCTTGTCAAAGATATGCTTATCTTTACAAAGAACACATTTAAAATTTTTTTCCCTGTGGCTTTGCTCTTTCATTGATTTCTGATTTTATCTTTACTCTTTTGTGTTTCATTGAGTTTCCTCTGCTGCCTTCTTTTCTTTTTTTTTAATTTTAATGTTTGTTTATTTATTTTGAGAGAAAGAGAGAGAGAGAGAGAGAGAGAGAGAGAGAGAGCGCACAAGCAGGGAGGGGCAGAGAAACAGGGAGACACAGAATCCGTAGCAGGCTCCAGGCTCTGAACTGTTAGCACAGAGCCGGAGGCAGGGCTCAAACTCCTGAGCTATGAGATCATGACCTGAGCCAAAGTTGGATGCTTAACCGACTGCAGCACCCAGGTGCCCCTACTGCCTTATTTTCTCATTTCTTTCCTTGAATGCATAATGTACCTGCTAAACGACATGGTGCCCCTCTATGATGCTACTGTACTGCTAAACGGTTCTGGTTTTAGCTTGTAGAAAATAGGCAACGTGGTAAAGACAATTTCCTTTGGTTGTGATTCTAGTAACCTAGGTGTTAGCAGGGGAGAAAGTAAGCCTGTACCTGTTTTCCTTACCCCAGCTTGGCTTTTGGCTTCTGTGGCATTACCTATCCAATCCCTGCTGTTGCTATTGATTCCTGTCAGTAAGGAGGGCCATGGTAACACAAAGTGATGCAGAGAAGGGGGGCAAGCAGAAATGGAAAGTTTTATTTTACTTTACCCTCTTACCACCACCACCTCAGTTACCACCTGTGTCTGGTTGCAGCTATCCATCCATAAGGAGCCACACACACCCACACTAGTTTATGATAACCTTTAGTCTTCCCAAAGATTTCTCCATGTTTTGTTAGTTCTATATGGGGTTTTTTTGTTGTTGTTTTTTTTTTTGTTTTTTGTTTCTTGTTTTTTATTTATTTGTTTGGTTTTTTGGAGAGAAAGATCCAGAAGGTTCTCCACCTCCTCTGACAGAAAGAAGTCTATTTCCAGAATGGAGTTTGTTTTGTTAGCTTCAGATGTTGGATGATTATTGGTTTAATTCTAGCATGACATCTTGCTCTTTACTTCCCCAACCTCCCTTGCAGATAGTTCTAGCTAGCCCTGTGACCCAATCTGCCCAATGAAATAAGGGGAGGTATGCTGTGGGATTTGTACAAATCTTTATATTTTCCAAACAAAGGATCTGCTGCAATTTTTTCCTCATCTTGAATATAGATGTGATGTCTAGAAAAGTTACAGCCATTTTGTAATTGGAAGGGAAAAGCCTAAAGAATTGCAGAGTCTAAACCTGATGTCTATTAGTTGTGGTTTCTGTTACACAGAACAATGCAAATTAATAACTTCTTACTATGTTTGATAGTTTTTTAAAGGAAAAGAGTATTTGGGAAATACATATGAATCACACAATGGTTATCCTAAATAAATCATTCCAGTTAAACCTCATGGAAAGCCCACACGTGGTTATACACTCCTCCTTTTTTATTAGAAAATTGAGGCTCATAGAAGTGAAAAACCTTTGCTGCGGGCTAAAACTTAAAGGCAGTTTTGTATTTTCCAATACACCATAT
The DNA here is from genome assembly GCF_014898765.1 of Herpailurus yagouaroundi. Lineage (NCBI taxonomy): Eukaryota > Metazoa > Chordata > Mammalia > Carnivora > Felidae > Herpailurus > Herpailurus yagouaroundi. The sequence continues at coordinate 91,506,468 of NW_024412388.1, forward strand.
TACCCACCCAATCTATCTATGTGTCTATAATACCTAAATGAATCTACTGGGAGCGTATGTATGTATACACTGTGTGTGTGTGTGTGTGTGTGTGTGTGTGTGTGTGTGTGTGTGTACACATACTTTTAAAATAACTCCTATCCTGAGGAGACTTATTTGTATAAATGGCATTTGCTTCTGGTAAAACTGTAACTCTTTTATAACTCCTAATTCCTTTGGTTCTCAAGGTTCTTTGTTTTGTTTCATTTAGCATTGAGAATACACTGTCATAAGGCAAAGCCCCTTGTGTGGGCAACATCTTAAATACTTTCCAGCTAACAGATAATACAGTATCAAAATCTAGCTCAGAGAGAATGGAGCCCAAGCTAGACACTTGGCTATGGTTCTGAAAAGGGAGGTTAAAATGTCCCAAAGACAGCCTTTGTCTCCTGTGCTATTCTATCTGAGACAGGCCCTGGGGATATTATTAGTCTCTTTAACATCTGTGAGGGAATTAAAGTTGGAACACAGGCCAGTGGCCTCACACTAGGGAAGTGAGATATAATGTGCGACCAGAAATTTAAGCTACAGAAAAGATGCTGTCATGCCTTTCTTTTAAATCCACTCTCTGTGTAAAAGAAACCAGGCTTTGTCACTGGCAATGACAAGAAACAGAGGCAGATCCAGACTATGTCAGACTACAGCAAAGGCATTAACCAAAGCACCCACAGTGTTATGTAGCTTTGAGCTATAGGGAATAATGAGTCTCAGTCTTGATTTGTTTTTGAAGAAGCGAAACACTTAAGGAGATGGTAAATAGGCTTTGTTTTTAATTTTCCAGCTTCGTGCCTAGATCAGATGATGTAATCTTTATTCTCCTTAGAATATTTTCATCTATTTCTAATGAATTACGGAATATCCTAATTTTGGAGCAGAGGTTATTCTTGTTTATTGCTGCCTTAAACAATGAAGGATGCAAACTTGACCACAAAAGACCTTGATAATTAACTCACAGAGAATCATAAAACTTCACCTCTGGTAAGGACCTTCGAGATCACAGAATTCAACCTCCATGCTTTACAGATGAATTAACTGAGATCCAGAGAGGTTAAATGACTTTGTCCAAGGTCACGGTGCTCATCTATGGCTGCACTGGGACTAGAACCAAGAACTTCTGAAACCGCTTCATTGCAATTCTTCCCACCCTGGGCAGCTTTCGTGTGATAAAATACAAATAGGCAAATTAAAAGACCCTAAACCAAAAGAAAGCCGGGTCACAGAAATTCCCAAATCTTCCCAAAGGTTAAAAGATTTGTGGAACGACCAGCATTGCAATGGCACATTCACACCTGAGCACGCGCACACACACACACCCCGCACCCATAAACCTATGTTAAGGTCTCAAAGACATACCAAGGTATTTTTGGTGGAGTCATGCATATGCCAGTATGAATCATAAAGAAAGGGTATTCCAGTAGATTGATTTAGTGCAGGGTTTTGTTCTTCTAAAACACATGGTTCTCTTTGGAGATTACAAACTATATAGCTTTGTATACATTATAAATAACATATACATATTTTAATACTTCCATTAAGGAAGAATAGTAAATCATAACTGCTTTGCTACTGGACTTTAATATCTATGCCAAGGAAATGCCCTCATTATCCTGCTGTTTCTTAGATTGTCCTTTATCATTTTCTTTGCTGGAATAATCACCTAAAATATAACCTTGGAAAAGTACCTTGCCTTTCTTAGTTCTAACTATTGAAAAACATCCCTGGGTAAGTAAGTACATTATGCTCATTTATTTATTCTTACAATCCTTATTCTCAGACTGCAATGAGATGCCTCTAATTCTGACTTCTTTTAGGTCAAACTCTCTCATTTCCCAGAGTGGGAGCTATAAAGGTAGGGACTGACTGACCTTCTTCTTTTGGTATTTTGGACCCAAGACACACTGTGCTGGGCCATTTAAGACATGATCAAAGCTGAGCCAGTCTACCCCTCCCACTGGAGAGAACTTATTGACAAAGGAAAGATTCAGTGACTAATACTACTAACAATAACAACAAGAATTTACATTCATGGGTGTGCTGTAGATTACAAAGGACTCTCCATGTTTTATCTCCTTTAATATTCACATCAGTTCTGTGAGGAAGAGTTCCATGTTCAGGTTAAGAAAGTGTCATTATATTATAATTTATTATTACTTATACAAATAAATAGTTCATATAAATTATTATTTGTGAATTAATTACCCTGAAAAATCTTCTCAGAAGCAATACTTGCAAATAATGTTTATTGAGTTCCTCTTATATGTGTCAGTGAAAAAATCTTAGCACATATCAAGATAACTTCATTTTTTTTATATGAGCAGACTAAGATTTCACAAGTGTTAAGTCACTTATCCAAGATCACACAGCTAGTAAGCAGTGGAGCTATAACTGAATTCAGTCAGTATGAGTATAGCCCCTGGTTAAAAGTGCAGTTAAGCTGTGAATATGGAAGGGGGAAAACAGGCAAGAAGAGGAACAAGAAACAATTATACTTATTGCTAATATAGTTACTATTACTGCATTACTATTACCTAGGAGTTTCCTGTTGGCAGCCATGTTGAAAAGGAAAGCATGGTGGATTCGGTGATTTCCTTTTTCTGATTCTTTCAAAAGGGGAAAGATGCTGCAAAGAATTTCAAATAGATATACATGTCACTGGAATTGAGTGATAAAAAAGGTTTTCTCTTTGGTGATCCAATGTCCACAGACATGGGTGTGGGTGCTGGGTATATTCCATGGCCTTCCCTCAACGCCTTTCTGTGCTCCTCCATCTTGCTGAGCAACTGACCTTTAATAACCAGTTGTAATGTGTTTCTTTGCCCTCTGCCTTCTGTTCAGTTTGTCCAGTGGAGAACTGGCAGGAGATGTGAGTGCTAGCTGTAGGAGAGTGAGGTCACAGTATTTATTCTCCTCAGCTCCCTCCTTGCTGGGTCGCTATGAGTTGGTTGTGTCTCTCTGTTATAGACCACTTCTTAGGCAGCCACCTCAGAATTCTGCTGATTGTTCCTTCCCCAGCCCTTCAGACATAGGGTAATGGCTCCTACCTGTTGTGAGCCTGAGGACTACACTATCCCTTGTTGGGTTTCCCAAACTCTGTCCACCTCTTTGTGAATAGTCCCTTTATAAAACACTCCTCCAACTTGTCTATCCTCCAGGCCACATAGCTCATAAGTGTGAGTTCCTGGTCATACTTCAAATGTAACTTGTCTGCCTCTGGAGTCTGTAAACTTTCCCTTACCACATGAAAGTTCTATTACACTATACATATTTCTCACTGATAAGGAAGGACTGTCCACTTGCCTTTTAAATGTGTCAAATGTACTCAGTCTGTAACATGAGAGTCTCCTTACATTCAGCTTTCCAAATACTTATAATTAAGTATTTGCTGCTTCATGTATTGGACATGTATTGGACACTTCATGTTATTGCATTTAATTTAGGACTCTTGCATTTCTCCAGTTGTCTGACAAAATCAGCAGGACTTTTCCTAGAGTTACCTATCTACCCCATGAGCTTTTATGTCAACAGTGCTATTTTCTATCCATGGCAAAAAGCGCTTAATAGAAAACAGTAGCATTATGGAACGTGGTATACATTTTATATCTCTGTAGCCTCAACCTCTGTTCTGTTTTTCCTAAGCCACTTCATAAATACATACTTTTGTTTGAAGTAGAAATCAGATGCATGATATTAAGTAATCAGTCATGCCAATTTTTAAATGTTGTGGTTATAGGATTCATAAAAATTTCCTGGGACACCATTTCATTCATTAATAAATGAATACTGGTTTCACTGGTTTTAACATCCTTGCTACCTTGAACAAGAGATTTCTTCTGTGTTTTCTTGATTTTGCTAATGGGGAAAAGTCACTAGAAAGTTAGGTCTTTGAAATCAAAAGTCATATCCTTTTAGTACAGAGAACCATGTAGGAGACATTCTAATAGCAGGGTAAGAACCAAAGATGAAACAAGGTTATCTCTACCACAAATTTTATTTGAATCTAGTTCTCTTTTGGCAGCACAGACTTGGAGGTATGGAATCTGTGTCCTCTCAGGGTAATCACTAAAATAGATGTCACTGGCAATAGAATAGATTCTACCACAGCTGTCTCAAACAAGTACTTCAAAATCATGCTTGGTAATAAGAAGCCCAAATGGGAGACTCATACAGAAGCATTACTAAACACATTCCTGCCTTCTAAAAGTGGGTCATTAAGGAAGGCCAGATCTATCAACTCCACCATAAATCAAATTAAAATTTGTCATATTTAAGATGAATCAATCCTTGATCCCTGGACCAAGCAATCTCAGAAATTGATGATTTAGTTATGTCTTCCCTTTTTTATAATTGATAAAAATATTTTTTATTAAACAGTAAATTGAATTAGGTTACTATGTATCCAAATGTGCTTAAAGTCAAACAGAATTAGAAAAACCTTTTTGATATTCACCATCAAGAAAATATTGCAACTCATCCTGTGCAGAGCAACTCATAACTGTGTGTGTGTGTGTGTGTGTGTGTGTGTGTGTGTGTGTGTGTGATTGATTGCACAATATTTATTTGATCTGCCTTTCTTTTGAGCTCCTGCTGTACTGTTTATTTCAGATCTTACTCAAGGGTTTTCTTAGGTTAAAGAAACAATTGATGTAAAGTTGATGAGGAAACCTCATGGGTGTGTTTGTATGTGTTTGTGTGTGTGTGTCAGGAGTTTTGTGAAAGCCACATTTTCATCTTCAGCATTCAAAGTAAAATAGACCACTTTAATGAAAACATAACAAAAAACCTTTATTGGCTCTCAGTGGCAGCACAACTTAAACCTTTTCTGATTCAGTTACTGTTTGCATATTCTAGTCCCAGGTCATAATGGTCATAACTGTTATGTTCCTCTTATATAATAATGTTGCTGTTCTCTAGGAAAATATTGGAATAAAATAACCATACCTGAAACCTAGATTTTTCACCTGCAGATTATATGCACATATTGAGAAAATTATTCACCCACCATTCCATGTTTTTAAAGTATCAGTAAAGTAGTCTAAAAATCAGCTAAATCCTACCACCTCAAAAGATCAGTATTTTAAATGAATTTAAAGAGGAAATGGCTATTGGAGACTTCCTAAATTAAGATACATGGTAGGAGCTTGATATTTGTCTTTTACAAATATATTATTAATGAATTTCTTTTCTGATATAGTTTCCATGTCTAAAATATTGAATTTTATTTTTATTATTATTTTTAATCTTTTCTAAAAGTAAGAGGCCACTCTGTGGCACTTAATAGATAGTATGTCTTCAATGTGAGTTAATAGAAGTGACTTAGGGAAAAATATGAAGTGATTGATATTAACCTTCATCACCCCTTGCTTAACAATCTTATAACCCATTATCAATCACCCCCACCCCAAAATATATACTATGAGCATGATGCTCTTTATAGAGAAAGAATTTTAAAAAATCATGGACATCATTATAGGGCTTTCCATTATAATGTGTTTTAGAATGCTATATCTCTCCATCCATTACAGTTATCATAATTTATAACTATGTGTTAATTTGGATAAGTATTCATATTCCAGTTATCTATTGTTGCCTAACAAAATGCCAAAATTTTAACAGGTAGAAATGACAAAAATGTTACTACATTTAATTTTATTTTATGGGTCAGAAATTCAGACAAGGCTTGTTGGGTGTACGTTTTTCTGCATGCCACAGACTGGGGCCACTTAGTGGTATTCAACTGTTGTCATGGCTAGTTGGGAGGGGACAAGATGGTGAATCACATGACCTTGGAGTCAGGGAATGGAAGACTGGGCTCAGTTGAGCCCCCTTCTACTCCATGTAGACTGAGGGCCCCTCAACAAGGTCTATACTGCAAGATAGTAGGATTTTTTTGTATGACAGCTCAGAGCTCCAAGAGACCAAGGTAGAAGTAATCTAGCATGGTGCATTAAATATATTAAAGAATGAATAAATATTTGTGATTGAATGAATGTATCTCCTAGAAATATTTTCGTTATACTAGATAACTGAAAACAAACTCCTAACTTAAAGGTATGGTTAATTAATTTTTAGTGTCAAGGACATTATATTAAACCACAGGCAATTAATCAATGAATATGGGCTTGTGGATGAGATACTATTGATTCACTTGACAACAGCAAATTCTCCATTTGAGCACTGATAGGTAACAGTGCTTGGGTACTAGTTACATGCATTACACTCTTTTGGATCCTGCAGATAATGTAAGAGGAAAAGGGACTCAAAGATTCCTATGTCATAAGCTATATGAGGAAAGGGACATGCTATACTGCATGGTCTAAAGTATTTGTTGGGTAAATAAGTGAAGCACTCTCAGTAAGTGTAGATTTTTTTATGGTTGAAGAGTTGGTGCCATTATAAATAGATATGTTATCATTTTTCTTTCAAAATAAAACAGTGTTTTGTTAGGAAAATATACAAAGATTCTAGCACTTAAAATATTTAGTCTTTCACACAGTTCTGCATATTTTTATTAGATGGTAAGTTTAGGTGGTAACTCACCCAATCAAAGAAAACATATTAAACATAAAACTAGTTCAAAATCAGTAAACTCAATTGTTCAACCTCATTATAAGATTTTTAACATTGTATATTTTTGCTTCCTTTGTTGTAGATTAATTGACCATATAATTGTGGGTTTATTTCTGGAGTGTCTATTCTGTTTTATTGATATGTCTATTTTTGTGTCAGTACCATACAATTTTGATCACTCCAGATTTATAATATATCTTGATATCTGGCATTGTGATACCTTCAGGTTGGTTCTTTCGCAAGATTTCTTTGGCTATTTGAGGTCTTCTGTGGTTCCACACTTTTCTAGTTCTGTAAAAAAATGATGTTGCTATTTTGATAGGGATTTCATTGAATCTGTAGGTTGCTTTGAGTAATATGGATATTTTAATAATATTAATCCTTTCAGTACTTGAGCATGGAATATTTTTCCATTCATGCGCATTGTCTTCAGTTTCTTTCATCAGTGTTTTATAGTTTTTGCAGTACGAGTCTTTCACCTCTTTGGTTATGTTTATTCCCAGGTATTTTTGCAGTACGAGTCTTTCACCTCTTTGGTTATGTTTATTTCCAGGTATTTTATTCTTTTTAGTGCAATTGTAAATGGTGCTGTTTTTTAAATTTCTCTTTCTGCTACTTTGTTGTTAGTGTATAGATGTTACCAATCCTACCTCTTTACTGTATTTGTCTGTTACTTAGAGTTTTTGGTGGAGTGTTTAGGATTTTTGTGTATACTCTCATGTCCTTTGTGAATAGTAACAATTTAATTCTTTACCAATTTGGATGCCTTTTATTCATTCTTCTTGTCTGATTGCCGTGGCTAGGACTTCCAGTAATAAGTATGCTGAATAAAAGTGATGAGAGTGGACATCCTTACCTTGTTCCTGAGCTTAGAGGAAAAGCTCTCAGTGTTCCACCATTGAGGATGATGTTAGCTGTGGGTTTTTCACATATGACCTTTATTATGTTGAGGCATGCTTTCTCTAACCTCATTTTGTTGAGACTTTTTATCATGAGTGAATGTTGAATAGTGTCAAATGTTTTTTCTGCATCCATTTAGATGATCATATGATTTTATCCTTCATTTTGTTGATTTCTATATTATTTGTGAATGTTGAACCATCCTTGCATCCCTGGAATGAATCCCCCCGATCATGGTGAATAATCTTCTTAATGTATTGTTATATATGGTTTGCTAATATTTTTTGATGGTTTTTTCATAGTTGTTCATCAGGGATATTGTCCTGTAGTTTTGTATGTGTGTGTGGGTGGGGGGGGGGGGG
>NW_024412388.1:91514435-91682969 GCF_014898765.1 Herpailurus yagouaroundi
TCTTAGTTTGGGTATCAGTAATGCTGGCCTTGTAGAATGTATTTGGAAGCTTTCCTTTCTTTTCTTCTTTTTTTTTTTTTTTTTTTTTTTTTTGGAATAGTTTGAAGAGAATAATACCTATTAACTCTTTCAATATCTGGTAGAATTCTCATGTGAATCCATATGATCCTGGACTTTTACTTTTTTGTAGTTTTTTGATTACTGGCTCAATTTTCTTACTTGTAATTGGTCTGTTCATATTCTCTATTTCTTCCTGGTTCATTTGGAGGATTGTATGTTTCTAGGAATTTATCCATTTTCTCTAGGTTGTCCAGTTTGTTGATGAGTCTGCTAAGGATTTGTCATTTATGTTTACCTTTTCAAAGAACCAGTTCATGGTTTTATTGATTTTTTTCTCTATTTTTCAAAAGAAAAATAAATGTGAAGTATAATGACATGACTTGCAACTTTGAGTTATAGTCATAAACAGCAAAAGGGGAAATACTTGTGCTTCATTAATCATTCAAAAACTAAAATTGAAATCAAAACCAAAAATAAAACTAAATAGCACATCAGTTTATGTTGGGGAGCATTAAGAAAATAGAACAGCATGCTACTTCTGAGTACTTACAAAGTGTCTAACAATACCTCCTGGGGTGCCTGGGTGGCTTAGTCGGTTAAGCATCTGACTCTTGATCTCAGCTCAGGTCATGATCTCTGGGTTCCTGAGATCGAGCCCTGTATCAGGCTCAAGCATGGAATCTGCTTGAAATGCTCTCTCTCTCTCCCTCTCTCTGCCTCTCTCCCACCTGTGCGAGTGCTTCCTCTCTGTCTCTCCCTCCCTCCCTCTCTCTCCCCCCCAACAATAAATAAACCTAAATAAATAAATAATAATAATAATACCTACCATATATTGAGTACTTATGATAAATCAAGTACAAAACTATGCTCTATAATTCATTGTTCAAAAGAACCAGTGAATTATTACACCCATTTTACAGATGAGGAAACTGAGTCCTATGGTTGTTCACTTATTTTCCCAATTCATACAGCTAATAAGTGACAAGCTAATATTTGAACTTTAGTCTGGTTAGGCCAAAATCTATCCACCTAACCATCTTAGTGTACATGTGCTCCTGTGAATACCTTTTTTAATTCAACAGATAATAATTGAGTGGTTAAGAAGTATAAGTCATAGTTCAGTTGCTGACAATAAAGACAGGAACAAACAAGACCAAATCCTGTTCCTTTAAAGCTAACTACCTAGTTTGGGGAGAAATAGAATAAACAAGATATGTACAAAAGTCATATTGTTATTAGGGTTATGAAGAAAAATAGAGCAAGTGAGGGGGATATGGAGTATTGACATTGAGGCTGATAGTAACATAAGGTCAATGACTAATATCTTTGCTGAAATGTTTAAAGTATTTTTCACGTCTATGCTTTTAGGATCTTGAAATTCCTTTTAGGAAGATACTAAGTTCCTAGATATAATGAAAATTAAGTTACTGTAAAGGGCTTTGAACCCATTTATCCCTCCAGGTACAAAATAGGTTTAAACTCAGAAGGACAGTGTATTTCCTCACATAGTAGTCAGCTCTGCAACTCCCATGAGGCCAAAGACATTACCTTAGACATACAGAGTGTTAAAAACACAGGAAGGGAGAATGTATTTTTTTAATTGTTTTTAATGTTTATTTTTGAGAGACAGAGACAGAGCAGTAGAAGGGCAGGGAGAGAGAGAGAGGGAGACACAGAATCTGAAGCATGATCCAGGCTCTGAGCTGTCAGCATAGAGCCCGATGCAGGGCTCAAACCATGAGATCGTGATCTGAGCTGAGGTCAGACACTTAACCGACTGAGCCACCCAGATGCCTCATGAGAATGTATTTTTTTTTCAACATTTATTTATTTTTGGGACAGAGAGAGACAGAGCATGAACGGGGGAGGGGCAGAGAGAGAGGGAGACACAGAATCGGAAACAGGCTCCAGGCTCTGAGCCATCAGCCCAGAGCCCGACGCAGGGCTCGAACTCACGGACCGCGAGATCGTGACATGGCTGAAGTAGGACGCTTAACCGACTGCGCCACCCAGGCGCCCTGAGAATGTATTTTTTTTAATTTTATAAACCATCTTAAGGGATGAGTATGATCAAATTAAAATTACTTAACTAATGTAGAGCAGAACATGGTTGTAGATTATAGGTTTGGTCATATACTTATTATACATTATTTCAGATATGAATATATTATGTCACCTATTGATAAATATTATATTGGTCAAAATGTAATATATTTTATGGGGGCGAGGTTTTACAAGAAATGGATTGCTTCAAAGTTAGCTTAAACTCAAGACTAGGGTTAGCTCAACAAAACCAAAGGGGAAGATCAGACAATTCCAGGTGTCTCACTGGATCAGCTTGTAGTCCTCCATGGGTGACATTAATAAGGCTCAGCCTCAATGAGCCCCACATTCTGATGCCTCTCAGACTTTCAAACTTTCAAGAGGCAGACCATGAATGGCCAAGCTTGCACCAGGGATGTCCACCTAGAGAACTGGGTGATCTTGCAGAGACCTGGCCAACTGGAGAGTTGTTCATGGTCTCTAATTCAGTGGGTGCCATGTTGTTTGTTTTCACTCACCATAATTTCTGCAGTGCCTGACATCGTGCTGGTATGCAATGGACAATTAATAGGCATTACTTATAAGAATATTTCTCAGGTCTCAATGTAGCCACATACTATTACAGCCTGTTATGAGCTCTGGCATGTAAGAGTATAACATATTTGTTCTTTTCAAAAAGTTGTATTGAATCAGGTAGTTCTAGGAAGATTGGTTAAATCCAAGCAAGACGCCTCTTTTCACTGCTTCACAATTCATCTATCAAAGCATCCAAATATTCAACATTGCCTAAAAACCCTTACAGCTCTTGAAGCCTTTCTATGTATTGGATATTTTCAATCAAGGATTTAAATGTGTTTATTAATTGGCTAAACACAACAACAATAATATTCATGTTAATGATACAAAACCCAGTAGTGAAGCAGAGTTACTGAATGCATATGAAGATATAAGCATGGAAGCAAAGGATGCCCGGAGGAGCACACACCTAGTTTGGTGATTTGTCTACTCTGTGGAGATCAGTCTTGAGATTCAGTTCTCCAAATGCTTTGTGCAATGAAAACAGCAATCTGCTGTACTGGATACTGTAAATACTGGATCCTCAGTAGCCCAGACTCATGAGAACTGCAACTGCCTATCAATATAAGGACCACTAAAGAATCATAAAGACAGCTATGGAAAGGGCTGTAATAATCATTTATTTTTTAATTTGGCTTTATAACTATTTTGGTATTTTTTTGCAAATATGAAAAAACCTAGGGACAGGAAATCTTCCCTCTATTTACAGGTGAAGAAACTTAAGTCTAGAGAAGCTCACAGACTTCCCAAATTAAGCATAAAGGCTTATCTATAGAACCAAGATTCAAAATCTTGTCTGACTTGGCTCTGAAGCCCATGTCCCTTTCTTTACATCATTATGCTTCCCGTATTTTAAAAATGGGACTTGAGATGTTAATATATATCTTTAAAAGGGTGCCAGGAGACATGTCACAAAATCAATTTGCCAACAGTTGAAAAAGAGGAAGCTACTGAATAACCTGGAACCAGACCATCTGTTTGAGGAGCAAATCCTAGAGACTAACAGTGACATCCATCCTGCAGTTATACACACTCCTGAAAAACCGAAAGAAATTATTTTTACCAATGGGGGGGAAAAGTTGCTCAAATGCTTACAAAAGACATCATCACATTAAACTGTAACCTTAAATAAAATATTCTTGACACCTGCACACTAAATTTGAATTCTTGTGACAAATATTTTAGGTGACAAGAAATCTAATAATAACATCAACCACTATGACTTCATCCAGCAAATTCATTCTTTAGAAATTTTGCATAAGACATTTTCTAATTGTTGTAACCTTATGTTATCTTCTTTATATAGAAAGGTGAAGAAACTGTTGCGTGGTTGATGATCTACTTGAGAATAGGCTATGTCTTTTACATTGTATAAAATGAAGCCAGCGTCTAACACAGTACCTAATATAGGACAAATATTCAATAAATGTGGAGTGGACACTTTGCCATTATATGGGATAGATTTGGACTAATCAAGTCACACTGTTGTGCCCTGCCACTGATGGCATTAGAGAGCCAGCTACAGAAGGCCACTGTACAGATAATGTCCATGGAGCCACCGGAAATTGAAATCCCACCAGGTGTGGATTTATCTGTGGTTATAAACCACGCTAGCAATACTACCAAGGCCTTTAGAATGTTTTACCAATTAGCTTAGGCATGAAAAGAATATAGGACATAGAATCAACTGAAAGTGTTACTCAGTTTGAAGCATTTTACAAATATTAGTAACGTTAATATTTTCACATGTATTTCCTAAAACTATGTTTCCATTAGTATATCTGTTTTAACACTTTGGCAACATGGTCCAGATTCTGTCAATTAAACTGCAGTTTTCTATATGGGGGAGTGTTCGAAAATTTTGAATTCATTTCATCTGAATGTTGTATAGCAGTATAACCGTAACTGAATGATTCTGCTGTCTTACCTCTGCATTCTAGAGCCTTCACCCTGGTTTTTCCCACTGAAATTTTGAGAAGGCAAAGGTAGACCAGAAAGAGTACTGAGAAAGGATTCAGAGGACCTGAATAACTGCCATATGCTCAAGTTCTTTTAACTTTGGTTTACATACTCATTGTTTAACTGTGAGGATCAAATAAGATGATGTGCTTCATAAACAGTCAAATAAATAGAAGTTCATCTTATTGCTGAAAATCAGTTCACCATTTTGATGCTTTTTTCAGACATCAATGGCAGAATCCCAGATGAATTTGTTTTTACCACATTTACACCTTATAGGTATTGGCTTAGGTGTCTCTTCCCTCCAGTACAGGCAGTGAGGTTTAATACTTTAGTGTCTCTGCAAATGCTTCCGTTCAATTAACCTACCTGTCAATCTTTCAGTAGGTATTACTAAGTTCCATAATAAGTGCAAGTTACGCCAGAGGATGGGAACACAGTGGTGGACTAAATGCCCTGTCTGTTAACCTCACACAGTAAATACACCATCAAAATGTGGCAAAGTCATTCTTTCCTACTCAGTGCTTCTCAATGAGGTAAAGTCTTTGGAATATGAGGAAACTGAATTATAGTTGAAGAGCAGTCATATACAGCCAGACTCTAAGAATGTCTTCCTCCCAGAACTATTATTTCCACTTTTTTGCTTGCACACTCTGATGAGATTTAAAAAAAAAATAGGCAAAACATCCAGGTTGACCAAACTGTTATTCAGATAGTCTACATTATAAAAACAACATCGCTGGGATCACCTGAATTTTTCAATCATCATTAGATACTATTTAGAAATAGCCTAATAGCTTATGTGGAACACATATGAACCTTCAGATAGGAAAAGGATTAACTATGAACGTTTATGTTAAAATAATTACCCCCACTTTTGTTCATCGCCAAAAATGTCTGATTCTATGCACATGCCCAAAAACTCTTGGTTTCAAAGCATGATGATAATTCCTTCAACTCACCTTGATCTAGAAACAAAAAAATATGCCAGAAATTTTGTTCTCCCTGGAATGTGAAGGGCACTGATGACATTAATGACATTCTGTGGTATGTCAAACCGATAGAAAAGCAGGAAACATCCGACAAAAAGACTCCCATCCCTAAATGGCAGAAATTATTGAAACCACAGGACATATAGCACTCTCTCTGGGAGCCTTTATCAGGGAACGGTTGGAGGTGGGCTTTTTGGAGCAGCCTGTAGTTAGCCCTCTATTCATGCTGGTCAGGTCTTTTACCAAGAGAGTTTTACTTTCAGTATTTATGTAGTACAGCAGGCAACTGTTTACCTCAGGGCATGAGAGTCAATCCAGTGCTTCAGAATCTGTGCCACTGGCAGCTCTGTTGCCCATGGAAACAAAGGCTTCTTTAGAGGGAGGGAGGGAGCTCTGCAAGGGGCAAAGCAGAAGATAATCTCATCAATTTGGCTGGTGCTATATTGGAAGGTGTTTTTGCTGCATGAACAACAGCCATAAAAAATTGTACAGGATTACAATATTTTATAATCATTTAAGAACTTGTTTTTGAGATCTCTAAATTATATACGGCATTAAGTTCATGCTCTTTTGAATGAATTTTGGCTTTAAGTAGAAGCATTTAACTGGGAAGGGCTTGCACACTTTGTCCTACCTTGGCAGCAAGAGGGAAATGTTGATCTGAATTCTTGTCTGACATATAGGGGAAGGTTCTCAGATTGTGTCATTTAGAAGAAAGCTTTGGATAATCTGGATGAGGCTGGATGGACCACACTGCATGGCTTAAAATGTCCTGCAAGTGGCTTGGACTAAAATCTCACAAATGCCTTCTATCTTTTTCCCAACATTCAAAATATAAATTAAATCTTCTGTTAGAGTCCATTATTAATAAACATTTCTGAAGATTAGCAGCTTGGCCTTTCTAGTGCCCTTGTTATTAGCTCACTTTGTGCCCAGATAGCACAGTGGAAGATGGATTACAAAAGAGATAGAGAATGAGAAACCACAACAGTATGGCCGTCATCTAGTGAGTAACGTAGAAAGTAATGGGGACAGGAAAGAAAAAAAGGGAAAGAGGAAGAGGGAGAAATTTGTATTTATTGAGCACTTGTTCTGCTCAGGGCCAGAAACTTTACATAGGTTTTCTTGTGTAAACATCATAATAAAACTGAAAGACCTATATCGTTGTCCCCATTTTAGATACTGGGGGGTTGCAAAGAGACCTGTGGAGATGGACTTAGTAGGTGTCTAAATAAATACAACTGAAGGAAAGTAACTTTTCAAAACTGTTACTGAATACTCCTACCAAGTCAAATTATAACTTTTTTTTTTAATTTTTTTTTTCAACGTTTATTTATTTTTGGGACAGAGAGAGACAGAGCATGAACGGGGGCGGGGCAGAGAGAGAGGGAGACACAGAATCGGAAACAGGCTCCAGGCTCTGAGCCATCAGCCCAGAGCCTGACGCGGGGCTCGAACTCCCCGACCGCGAGATCGTGACCTGGCTGAAGTCGGACGCTTAACCGACTGCGCCACCCAGGCGCCCCCCCTTATAACTTTTTAAAAAATTACTGTGCCTAGAGTACTGAAGGCATAGATGATGGTCAGGGAACAGTCATATTTTTTCAATAAATTATGTTCTTCATTGAAATCAAAATATGGCCACCTACATTATGTGATATGTTCTGGGCATAATGTCAAGACTGGTGGAGATTGGGTTGTGAGAATTTTGACTCAACATTATTCTTAAACATCTTTATAATGTGATTTCACTTTACTTGAAATTCAGACTTGATATCCCCCCAAAGACTAGAGTAGACCCAACTGTATTTTACATCAGAAGAGTATCTATGAGAACAAATAAGACATAAAATAAAACTTCATTTTCTTGAGACAAAGAAAGTATGTGAGAAACTTGGTGATTTCTTGGTATGGCTCTGGTTATGGGACAGGCAGACTCCCTGGATTCAAATCTGGGCTCCGCTACTTACTAGTTGTGTAATGTTGGATATGTTACTTAATATTTCTGCAAACCAGCTTTCTCACTTCCGATCTGGGAATTCTATGTCTCCCATAGATTTGTGATTAAGATATATTAGGCAAAATTGTTTTGAATATTACCCTAGTTTCATATTGTACGAAAAATTATCAAAAGTCTCTGAGTCACTGAAGAACATGGGTAATAAATAAAACAACACGCACTAAAAATCAATTTAGTTCAAGATGCATTCATTGGTACCTATTGTGTGAGGTAGGTGATGACATATAGATATACAAAGACAAATCGGACATCATCTATGGCCTTGAGCTTATCACCTAGGGAAGAGAAATAGACCTAAATTATTTTAATACAAGGTAGTAAAGCTATTGGAGAGAGCTATACATAAGATGCCAAAGGATGACAAAAGAGAAATAGTTATGAGACATAAGCTTCCTGGAGATGAAAACTAACCTGAAGCTTAAAGAATGAACACAATTAATAAAGGCAAAACTTTTGGTAAATGTACTGTAGATAGATCAGGTCCAAAATCAACCTTAAGGACATCCCAAGCAGGACACCTGGGTGGCTCAGTAGGTTGAGCATCCGGCTTCGGCTCAGGTCATGATCTCACTATTCGTGAGTTCGAGCCCTGCGTCGGGCTCTTTGCTGACAGCTCAGAGCCTGGAGCCTGCTTCAGATTCTGTGTCCCCTTCTCTCTCCACCCCACCCCTGCTTGTGCTCTGTCTCTCTCTGTCTTTCAAAATGAATAAACATAAAAATTTTTTTAAAAAAAGACCTCCCAAGCAACAAAATGTAGGGAAATGTAAACAATATAGTTTGTACAAATCTTTAATTATGAAACCAAAGGGATTGGATTTCATCCTGTAGATGGTAACGAACCAATGAAAAACCTTAAAAAGGACCGTAATTTGAACACCTATTTTTCTTAAAGATCCCTCTGGCTGTAAGATGGGGATAGATTGGCTGATGAGGTGGGAAGGAAAGGGCACGCTGAAGATGAAGAATTGGGTTAATTAGCTATTTCACTATTTCGTGCTAATGAGGAGAGTCTGCTTGAATTTGGTATCAGATAGTTGTAGTGCAAAGTAGGAAATAGATTTCAGAAAAATTTAGGAGATGAGAGCAAAAGGATTTGGCAATCAGTTGGATGTAATGAATAAGGAATAGGATTCAATGGTAACTCTAGGTGAATGGTGATACTTTTTACAAAGCTATGTAATGTGGGGAGAGGTAAGAAAATCTGGAAGACAAAACTACAAATTCTTTCAAAAAAGACCTGTAAAATAGCAAACATTTCTACAATGTTTGGGTGGAAATGTATAACAAGAAGTTAGATTGTTTCAGGGCTGGGACTATAGAAATACATTTGCTTCTCATGTACATATATGGGAAAGAGTTTCATCTAAAAGAGAAGAGGATGGTATCAAAAGAGTCTAAGATTTAAGTGGGAAGAATCATAGACCATGAGAATGGAATACAAGAAATCATTTAAGTGGTATGCAAAAGAGGTACTCAGAAGAGAACTTCATAGGAGTTTCATAGGAGAAACTTAGAATTAGAGGTCAGAGGGGGTAAGAGGATAACTGGTCCCACAGAAGGCAAGTAGGAGTTTCAAGAAAATCAAAGAGATTATATATCCATCCAATAAAAGTTATTGTTTTTGTTCTAGGCCTTAACTCAAGGAATATAAAAGTTGAAACATGTCCATGGGCTGTTGACCCTTGCCAGAGCAATTTCAGTTTGCTTGGCACAAAAGCTAACAGCTGTGAGCTGCATTGTAAATGAGAAATGAGGAAGTGGGGCCAATGAGGGCAGATTACCTTTTCATGGAGAAGAAGGCAGTCAGGCTGTAACCACAAGGAGATACAAGGTCAAGGCAGGCAAATTTGAGATGAAAGAGCTCTAAGGACAGTTACAAGAAAAAGAAGCATGCACTGGAATGTAGATGTTTGGAAACAAAGTGATAGTGGAAACTAATAAAAGGTCATAAAGGACAAGAGGAGTTCTATTTGGGAATAGGAAAGGCAGGAGGAAGAGAGATACCTCACCTTTGAGAATGAAAATGGTACAGAGCTACTGTGTCCAATTCTATCTGAAGCTTAGAATCATGCTGTTAGTTTACTAAATCAAATTCCCAATATTATCTCCCCACATAGAGTAAATAGTTTAAATAAAGTAGGTAAGTAAAACACAGAACTTTGAATTAATATTAATATTGGATTGTAAGTGAAGATGGACAAAGTAGTAGTGGGGTGTGTGTTATGAGGAGAAGAGAGCTAAAGGAAACCAAACCTATTTCCTCAAATTCCTTGATGTTGTCAGTGAGCTATTCTTTCCCTTTGTTCACATTCTTTGGAATAGACAAAGGATGGAAAGCAAACAAAACAAGTATTTCTAGAAATTTCAAAGTTTTTCTCAAAATTTATTGATCATTTGCTATATTCAAAGCACTCTATCATGGGAAGATGTTAAAAAGTTAATGAAAACAGAGGCCTAGCCCATTCAAATTCATGATCTAGTCAGGTAGAGAGGTAACTATAAAAACACCTAAAGGGTAAATATACTGTCACCTATATAAAAGCTTTATCTTTTACCTCTTTAAAAGCAAAATAGAATCTAGCTATTTTAGAATACTACTTTACTTGAAGGCCTGAGATACTTGAAACTCTTGAAATGTCATTTGATGTGTAGATACATTTGACATACATTAAAGAAGAAGTAACCTAAGAGGTTTGTCAGGCCAGAGGAAGTGCGACTTTCTGGCCTGAGAGGGATGGCGAAAGCCATTGGAATGATTTATTGATAAGTGGTGATGTGCAGCTGTAGTTCAAAGAAGGGCAGAGGCAGCTCTTAATAATAATAATAATAAAATTCATTCCAAAGGTATCTTGCATTTTTTTTTATTTATTTCACAGATAAAAATAGGATGTATGCAGGGAGAATTGCTTTTCTTGAAACAAGAACTTTTACAAAGTGAAAAACTTGAAATTAGATCATACATCATCATGAATAAGATAGCCTAGCATGTTCTCTACTTGCAACCGTGCTGCCTTGGTAATATGCCTGAACTTGACAGAGCTGTTTGTGGAAAAGTAAAGATTATCTTCCTCACATGACATTGTTTCTTGCTTGGACCTGTGGAGGGAAAAAAGTCCTTTATTTTCAACTCTAAGATTATTTTCAGATTAGTAAACAGTGACACTACACACAAAGCTAGGCAGCCAAGTTGTGGAATATTTAGGAAAAATATTGTGTATGGTAATCTGTTTAGTATGTCTTAGTGGTAGGATTTATTTCCCAAAAAAAATGATTTCTAAATGTATAATATTTAATGTAAATGCTTACTTTTACCAATTTATCCCCATAAAATACCCAAGTAAATCTACCAAACGGCGTGAGTTCTAAAGTTCTTTGTGAAAAATAAAGTTTGATAGACTCTGTGATTTTCAGTGGAAAATCTGTGTTTGTAGACTCTGTGATTTTCATTGGATCATGCAGTAAAATAATCAGAACAATAGAAGGCAGAAAGTACCAAAGTAAAGTCAAAGAGATTTAAAAGTATAATAGAAGAAAGTATACATATAGAAAATATTTATGTAAATTCACCTATGTGCATCTGATTTGTAATTTGCTGTTAAGGGTTTTGAATTTAACTTTTTAGTTAATCCACGAGAATCCTATCTTCTAGAGAGGAAGGCATGCTGTGGAGGGCATCCTTACTTCCAAACAGATCTCTCTGGTGTCTACTGGATTTAGCTCACCTATAAATCAAAGAAACATGGAGAGTCATAGCAACTCCTCTATCCTCTACAGGACAAGCTACTCAGACTGGACTTATTGGAGAAATTTTCACCACTTGCTGATTATCTAGCATGCTAAGCTTGATGGTCTGTCCCAGATGGAAGGATGGCAACCCAGGGTCATGTAGAAAATTGGATCAGATATGTATTCAGAGACATTTGGGGACCCAGGGGTAATTTAATTCAACTTTATGTTCTCTTTCACCATTTCTCTCTGTTGCGGACTGTGTCTGCCCCCAATTCCTAAGTTGAAATACTACCCCCCCTGCCCCGCCCCTGCCCCGCCGCACTGTGATTGTATTAGGAGGTAGGGCCTTTGGGAGATAATTAGGTTTAGATGAAGTCCTAAGGGTGGAACCTTCATGAATGTGATTAGTGCCCGCAGATGAATCATGAGAGAGCTTGTGTCCAATCTCTGCCCTCCACCACATGAGGATGTAAGGCGATGTCTGCAGTCTATAACCTGGGAGAGGGCTCTCAACAGAACTCAGCCATGCTGGCATCCTGTTTTCAGACCACCAGCCTGCAGAGCTGTGAGAGATAAATTTAGATTGTTTGCAAACCATCCAGTCTATGATATTCTAGTACAGAAACCTGAACAGACTAAGATACTCCTTGACTTTTCTTTCATTTTAATTCTTCTGCATTATCCAGACACTTTTTTTGGCTGAATTCATATATACACATTTATGTGTTGAATTCCACATCCTCCTGCACCAAAACTGTTGGTTTTATTTCTTTTTGCTATTGAAATTAATTCAGCTGGCCTAAATCAATTTATATTGTACCTAAGATTTGTGGATTAAGTGTCTCTGATACAAGGATATAGTGTATTTTTCCTTGAAATCATCTCAGATACAAGCACCAGACAAAAGCTCACTGTATGTCTTTATCCCATTACTTTGTACCTCAGTACATTAAAATTCAGGTAGGATCTGTATTTAAATATTAAGGATAAATATTTACAGGGAGACTAGCTGGTATGCTGAGCAAAGTTCGTAATGTTTAAGCTAAAGGGGGGCTTTTCAACAAATTAAAGTATAGGTTCAAATGGCAAAAATCATACCTTGTTTTGTATTTATTATTGGTATTTCTTATCCCTAAGAAAACAAATGGTAGTAATGCGTGTGTGTGTGTGTGTGTGTGTGTTTCAAAGACAAAGTAGATTGAGTTGATCCAACATGAAGCCTAAGAGAGAATATCAATACTTATTCAAATAACTCCATAGATGCTTTTCCTATAAGTAATGGAATAGATTTTAATTTATAATGACGGCTTACCACAGATCATTATTGAAAAACAGATCTTGTTATCTGTTTTCTGTTTACTGCCTGTAGTGAAACGCAAATGTCTAAGACTGTTGTGTCACAGCCGCTTCCTTTTAGATGAAGCTAACATAGGTATGATTCTGCCTCTGTCAGACAGTGATAACCATAGGCTTTTATGTTGCAGGAGAGCTATCCTCCTTCACAGTTAAAATTTTAAACTTTGAAAATCAAAGAAATGCTGGTGGTTGTTGTTTTTTAACATTCCCAGTAGTACTAAATACATGGGTCAGAAAAGTCACAAATTCTACAATGCAGTCAGTAGTAGGTTGTATTACTAGGTTTTTGTACTAGAGCTAGTCCTGAACTCCACACAGGAGGTGATAGAATATGCTAGAGAAAAAGGCCCAGGAAACAAAAGCTAAGATAGGAAAAGACCTGACAAACAATGACAGAGAAGGACATACCAGAAACTGCTGGTTTTTACATACACACACACACACACACACCAATTCCCCAATAATCCAAGAATAGCAAGTTATTTCATGTTTTGTGTATATTCTCAACCCTCCCCGTACACTGTTTTTTCCCATCTGATTATCAGCCTCCCGCTTGCCCAATTCTTCTTGAGAGTATAGCCCTTCCTTCCCATGCACATATTTATGTGTCTATACCTGATAGAGATGACATTAACATATCCATCTGGCATCCTGAGTGTAGCCCTCATGGCCACAGATGCTTCACAATAAAAAAAGAAGTGGGACTCTATTAAAGTTGCAGGGATCTCTATGAGATATCCAAAGTGGGCAGCCATGTTGGAGCTAGAAGGCTGGTCACATGGCACCTCAGCTGTGCTTCAGATTCAACTTCTCTTCCCATGTTGACATCTAGTAGCTGAAAGTCTTAAGCTAGTTTTTCTGTTCTGGTTGCTGAGCCCAAAGGACAGGAAATCATTACAGGGAAAACATTTCTAGCAAAGGTCACTTTAATAGAAAATTACATCAATCACCTTGAAGAAAAAAAAAAATTTCAATTGATGTCATCTGTCCATGGAATAACATCCGTTTTAGTTACTGACTTCAGTTTTTAAAAGTTAGTCTAACTTTTGGACAAAGCACATTAAAAATTAACCAGGACTTCAACAGTGATTTCAATCTTTTAAAAAGGAAGAGATGGTTATTAGCTATTTCATGTCAGAAGCTAAATGGTTACCTACTTAGAAAGGGAAGAGAATTTTTTTTTTTTTGGATGTACTCCCAATGGAATGCTAAAAGGAGGAAATCTTTCAGAGTCAGAAGATCAAGTGTTTACTTTTTTAGCATACTTTCTTACATGATTGAAATTTGGCAGATGCACACCTTAAAGATGGTGATATTTTTTTCTATGTATTTTAAGTATATGCCATTTACTTCCTAAAAATGCCTTACTTATTTTGCTTGTGAGTTTATGCAGAAGGAAGGAAGGGAATGAGGAAGGAAAGTAAGGAAAATTAGAATACGGCAAGTCAAATATATGACAAGTACAAATGTTGCAACTTTCTGGTTGCCCCTTCAACCCTGTAGAAGAGCTGCCTAGAGTCCGCTGGCCTGAAATGCCCACAGTCCAAAACAGATCCTTTTTCCCCTTTATTCGCCCCAAATGTTTTCATGGCTGAAATGGCTTCTCAATCATCTCCTATAAAAATGATATAGAATATTTAAGACTGATATTAAGTATAGGTTCATAATATAGGCAAGTTGCTGCAAATGATTCTATCTGAATGACCAGCCTTAAGAGGCCTGAGTGCCTCCAGCTCCCAAACTACACACATATTTCAGCCTTGGTCTCTGAGCCTCCCTTTCCCTTACAGGTAATTGAAGTGCAAAGTCTGAACATAGCACTTAGAAAAGCACTTGCTTGAACACAAACACTTGAACCTGCCCTATTACAGTGATTCTTAAAGTGTGGACCCCAGACTAGCAACATCAGGATCACCTGGAAAATCTCAGGCTTCATCTCAGACCCACTGAATCAAAAACCCTGGAAGTAGAGCCCGCAGTCTGTGTATCCGCAGTTCCTCTGGGTGTTCTGGGTGTATGTGAAAGTCTGAGAATCATGTGCCCCATTAGAAGCAGAGAATGGGTTCCCCCTTTCTCTTCTCTGCCCAGTAGCCCTGATCTCCTGAATATGATGAAAATGAGTTGGCTGGAGGTTCTAGGGCTCACCTAAAAGTTGTGTTTCACTGGCACAGGCTGCTTTTGATTCCTAAGGCCAGGTGCAGAAAAACCAGGTGCAGGCCAATGGCCATCAGAGGCAAATCCCTAGCAAACTTGCAAGGATTTATTCTGGGGAGTGTGCCTTCAACAGTTATCTGGAAGCACATTAATCATTATCATCTGGCATCTATACACTGAGCTGGGTGAGCTGTTTGATGACAATACCTCACCTCACATTGCTTCTTCAGAACCTTAACTGGGTACACAATAGTTACCAAAGAGGTAAAATGAGGCAACTTGCAAACTGTACCAAGGATGGCCTGTTTCTCCATATTCTTACTGTACTGTTTTCCTCTCTGTGTCTTGTGGCCAGGGGGATCAAGCCAGAACAAATGAGTTCATATTTCTATTATGAGGAGGTGAAGGCAGTTGGTAAAAAAAACCACAACCTCTTGGTGTTTAGTAATTAGTGATCTCCCTCAACTGGAGAAGCATTCTGAGAATTTCTCCTTTTGCTATAAACATATTTTTATTGCAAATGTCATTCCCACCACACCCCTAGAGACTTTTTCATATAAGAGCCTGTCATTTCATCAATTATTAGAAATCTTGCTCAAAATATCTTCTCTTCAATATCAGGTTTATTTCTCTTCTCTACATTTTTATGCTTTGACTAGATCATGTGAATGTTTTCTCTTGTGATATTATTTGAGGTCAAAAGCTAACATACCAAAGAGCTTTAGCAGACTTATAGCATATCTGCCAAAAGAAAAACTTCTGCTGTAGTAAATCTTTTTTCCACATTAGAAAGGAGTGAAAAATGCTGCTGAGAAATCTCTGTGCCAAAGAGATACTGTGGAATATGTGCTGTGGTGGGGTTTCACTGGTTTTTCTGGGGATTTACATGAATATGTTTTCCTATTGAGCAATATCATTCCCCAAATTGACAGAAAAACATTTGAATTCCAAACAAAATGAAAATTCCATTTTGGCAGCCAAAGTGATGTAGAGGCTTGGGTTTCTGCTCTTTTGGATCTGACCTAATGCCACCTTTATTTCCCTTACTGGGTTGTTGTGGTGGATAAGGAGTAGACTATGCCTTTGTAAGTGAGGGGAATGATTTTCTCTTTATCCTTCTGAGTTCTTAGTTGAGACCCTGTAATAAAAGTTCAACCATAAAAAAACCAACAGAAATTTATTAACACATATACCTCATGTACACATGGGAGATACCTGGGAAAAAATGAATAACTCCCCAAAGTAGCATAGGATTCGGACTGAAATACCATCTTAATACTGAAAGGACAGAGGGGATGTAGGTCTCTTAGGGGAGACTGAATGGTGTTTAGGGAAGATCAATGGGCCCTTACGAGAACAGGTGGGCAGTATGACCTTTCATGATAAAGTCTGACTGAGTGTGGTGTCAATTTCTTAGCCTCTCTCTTAAGATAAGAGTCAGTCTTTCCTGTTGATGAAACCCCCAGGGAAGGGATTTCTGACAAGTGAGTTTTTTTTTTAAGGATCTGTTTTGAGACATAGCAGGAGCATTTACAGAAACCTCTTCCTGTATTTGCTGATTTTCAAGTGCCTACAACTCAAGATAATCACTATACCAAAGGAGCATATTTTGGGGTGTCATATTCTCCTATGCTTCACTTTCCAGTCTTCTCTTCAGCTGGCAGAAATCTCAATATATTGCAAAGATTGTTCTTTCCAGATCTCTAAATGAATCTTCTGGAGGACGATTCATTCTTTTTGGTCTCACAGTGGGGACATTGATCCTTAGGGTGGAGTGTCCACTTTCCAGATTCGTTCTAAAGTTCCTAAAATCCAAATAATAACTAGTGTTAATGAGTGTCAGACAAATCTCTCCACTGCTGAATAGGTAGTTGAAGACCTTGACCCATAGGCAGACTGGGAAGTCCTGGCCACCTGTACTTTCTCCATCTATTGACTTATGTATAGTGAACTACAATCCTGGTCTGGCCCCAGGTGACCTCTATTTCAAACCTTGGGTAAGATTTCATAAATATTAGATTATGTCCTTTAAAAATTTAAGGAGCTCTCTCTTCTGGAAAAGAGACTTACCAAACACATTCCAGTGCACTGGTCATGTCAAAACATCTGCCAGAATATCTGGGTGTTCTCTATTCACCAAGGGGGAATGCTACCAATCTTACCTACCCAAAGGCCTTATAGATTCCCCCTGTTGGTGAGACTGCATCAGGATCCCAGTGTAACTTTTAAATATAGTGAGATATGCTTTCCTGTGGAAATAATCTATAATCCTAGTACAGATGATGTATGCTTTTCTTCCTTCCACACTCAACCACTAATGCCTTTGGAGAAACAAGATAGCTTAGAAAACAGGTATCAGCTGAACATTAATCTACTTGCCTTGACATCAGATAAAGGGCTGGGCTACCTAAATCAGAGACTTGAATTCATGAGAAAATTCAGTGTCCTTACCACTCCTGGGCAATAAACATGAGGATTTAAAATAGCGTTTCAACAAAGGGCCCTTCAAGGATTTGCCTTGAAATACGGTTAAAAATTCACATATAGAAGTGAATATTTTTAATGTTTGGTTTACAAAGAGGCTATCTTCTTTGCTTTCCTTATTTTCTAAATATGTTTTGTGCTGGCTCTTGAAAACCACATGAGAAAAGGAAATTTGTGAAAACGCTTTATAGATGTTGCTACGTTTTCTCTCTTAGAAATAATCGGAAAGTGAAAATCATTATGGTTACTCAACAATCTTAGTGTGGTGGGATAATAATCTGAGATATTCTTTTTCAGTTCTGTATTATTTCTCTTTTTTTCCCTTCCATTTTAGCAGTTAGCTGGTTCTGTTCCACATTGCCTTGCGGTATGTACATAAGTAGCAAAAGTAACATAAAAAGGACAGCTTAGTGGTTAGGAGTGAACTCCAGAGTTAACAAGTCCTCATGCTGAGACTCACTTTGCTATTTAATAGTGTGACCTTGAGTAAAATTTTTAACTCTGTTCTTCAGTTTTGCATCTGCTAAATGGAAATAATGATAGTATTTACCTTCTAAAAGTTGAATATTGAGATACTACTATATTTAAGGTAATTAAACTATGTTTTAAAATGTTAATGATAATAATTGACACTTATTGAGCACTTATTTTGTGTCAGACACTGTTCTCAGTTAATAATGATTCATTTAATACAGCCCTATGATACAGACGGTATGCTTCCACCACCACCACCATCATCCTCGAACAGACAAGCGAACAGGGCATACGATAGTTGATTGACTGAGGGTCTGATGGAGTTGGGTGACATCAGACCACTCCATTCCAGGCTGCTGCAAGTGTTTCTTTATTCTTGAAAGAGTTGCTAGCTGACAGTTGAATCCTGTACTTCTCATGGTGAATCATAAGAACGTAAAAGAAAAAGCCATATTCAATAGCACATTGAAAGTCTCTGCTTGTGTCACATCGCCATCAAGACGAACAGATAAAGGTGAGGAAGTAAAATCTGGTTGCCATCAAGTCATGACAAAAATGGGGAAGAACAATGTTAATGAGAGGAAGAGAATGAGAATTGAGAGCATTAATCCAATCTACCATAATAGTCTAACAGAGAAAACAGATATGCAAAGACGTATTTATAAAATGATAGAATGAAGTCACACTTAAAGTGAAGGTTGGACTATAAAAGTCAGTGAGTCAGAGAAAAATTGTATAGAGTTTCAAAATTTCCCAGAAAACTCTTTAGGAAGACACTTTTTTGAAGACTGAGTCACTCATTAAGTCGTATACATCAGGTTCCCCTTCAGTGTTGGAACAAATAGTTATTTTATTATTTGATCACCAAATCAAGTATAAGCTTGTATGGGGTCACAGTGAATAAACCCAGAATGGTGGGGAGATATTACCTTCTGAGATGCAAGTATTTGACAACAGTTAAGGGAACCAGTCTAGGAACTCATGCTCATTTAGGACATTTGCTTCAAATGGAATGGGATATGGTTAGTGGCTGTAAAATCACCCTCTGTTTAAAATCTTCTTCTCTCTGCTTCTGTTTCTCTCTCTCTCTGTCTCACTCTCTGTTGTTCTCTCTCTCTCCCCAATCCAAATCCATGCACACTTAGTTGAATTTGTATTTTTAAGTGAATGTTTAATGCAATAACTGAGGGTACATACTAGAAGGAGAAATAATTATGGGTTGGACTACAAATCCTTTCTGGAAGAGAGAAAGCCAATAGATGCTTAGCGAATGCCTACAAAGGTAGGGCACTGGGCTGGCATATACTATATGAATGACAATTAAGCTGAAACTTAAAAATGGTTGGGATTTAAATAGACAGAGATATGAAGGAAGGGTATTCCAGGTGGAGAGAAGAGTCTGAGCAAATGCACAGAGGCAGGAAAATTAAACAACCGAGACTAATCCCAATCCATAATAAATTAAAGAATATAAGTCAAGAATCAATTACCAGGGGGTTATTTTTACTGAAATATGTAATGTCATTCAGAGCTGATATTTACAATGGTAGAATGCTATTAGCACAGGAATTTGTTTAAACAATCATTAGGCCAAATTCTCTTTAATTCTAAAAATAACAGCTTTACCAATGGCTTAGGAAGTTATTTTCAAAATAACACCCCCATTTAAAAATTATACTTAAATCACTATGACACCTGACAACGTGTCATCTATTTAAATTACAAGTACCATTATTGAACAACAGATAGTATTCCAATAATAAATTGGAACGTTAGAAAAAAAATCAAGTTTGCAATAATTAAGGAAGCAGTCCTGGCATTAGGATTATAAACTGTGAACTGATTTAGAGGAAAATTACAGTTGCTATTTTATGGTCAGATAAATATAAAGGGCTACTTATACATCATTCAAATTGAAGCTTATAAACAAAAGCCAATTTCTCTACGTGATTTGTATTTTACCTAAAAGGTAGATATAACTCTGCATTTCTCACGTCTTCAGAGTGAATAATAAATCTAAAAAGTTCAAAATTTGAATTTCTTCAAGCATGAGGGTGGATACTATGGGCTATTAAAATATGTATAAGTGCAATAAATAAAATACCATATAAAGTTTTGTAACTGATAATATAACAGATGGCCTTACTGTAGGTATCCATTCTATGATTTGTAGGGCCATTTAATACATTTAATTTCCCTAAATCTCAACATCCTGGAAGTGAAGCTTGTTACTACCCACTATCTTTACAACAATGATAATTATTAACTCAACAGCACAAAACAGACTTCTATGAATCAATATTTCCTGAACTGTCAGAATCTATATGGCAATGTATCAGTATTATAGGTGTTTAGAAAGCAAGCACTTATTCAGTTCATGACCTATTTCTTTTCTTTTTTTAAACATTATTGTTTTATTTCTGATTTGAATGGAAATGTGTCTAGTGTTTTATTTTTTTTAATTTTTAATATAATCTATTGTCAAATTAGCTTACATACAACACCCAGTGCTCATCCCAACAAGTGCCCTCCTCAATGCTCATCACCCACTTTCCCCTTTCCTCCACCCCCGATCAACCCTCAGTTTGCTCTCTGTAGTTAAGAGTCTCATAAGGTTTGCTTCCCTCCCTCTCTGTAACTTTTTTTCCTTCCCTTCCCCCATGGTCTTCTCTTAGGTTTCTCAAGATCCACATATGAGTGAAAACATATGATATCTTTCTCTGACTTATTTCACTCAGCATAACACCCTCCAGTTCCATCCATGTTGCTGAAAATGGCATGATTTTATTCTTTCTTATTGCCAAGTAGTATTCCATCATGTATATAAACCACATCTTTATTCATTCATCAGCTGATGGACATTTAGGCCCTTTCCATAATTTGGCTATTGTTGAAAGGGCTGCTATAAACATAGGGGTACATGTGCCCCTATGCATCAGCACTCCTGTATCCCTTGGGTAAATTCCTAGCAGTGATGTTGCTGGGTTGTAGGGAAGTTGTATTATTAATTTTTTGAGGAACTCCACACTGTTTTCCAGAGCAGCCGCACCAGTTTGCATTCCCACCAACAGTGCAAGAGAGTTCCCATTTCTCCATATCCTCTCCAGCATCTATAGTCTTCTGATTTGTTCATTTTAGCCACTGAGCAGTGTGAGGTGGTATCTCAGTGTGGTTTTGATTTGTATTTCCCTAATGAGGAGTGACATTGAGCATCGTTTCATGTGTCTGTTGGCCATCTGAATACCTTCTTTGGAAAAATGTCTGTTCATGTTTTCTGCCCATTTCTTCACTGGGTTATTTGTTTTTAGGGTGTGAAGTTTGGGGAGTTCTTTATAGATTTTGGAATCTAGCCCTTTGTCCGATATGTCATTTGCAAATATCTTTTCCCATTCTGTTGGTTGCCTTTTAGTTTTGTTGATTGTTTCCTTTGCTGTGCAGAAGCTTTTTATCTTCATAAGGTCCCAATAGTTAATTTTTGCTTTTAATTCTCTTGCTTTTGGAGATGTGTCAAGTAAGAAATTGCTGTGGGTGAGGTCAGAGAAGTATTTTCCTGCTTTCTCCTCTAGGGTTATGATGGTTTCCTGTATCACATTTAGATCTTTCATCCATTTTGAGTTTATTTTAGTGTATTGTGTGAGAAAGTGGTCTAGTTTCATTGTTCTGCATGTTGCTGTCCAGTTCTTCCAGCACCATTGGCTGAAGAGATTGTCTTTTTTTCCATTGGACACTCTTTCCTTCTTTGTCAAAGATTAGTTGGCCATTCATTTGTGGGTCTAATTCTGTGTTCTCTATTCTATTCCATTGGTCTATGTGTCTGTTTTTGTTCCAATACCATACTGTCTTGATGATTACAGCCTTGTAGTAGAGGCTAAAGTCCAGGATTGTGATGCCTCCACTTTGGTTTTCTTCTTCAATATTACTTTGGCTATTTGGGGTCTTTTGTGGTTCCATACAAATTATAGGATTGTTCTAGCTTTGAGAATAATGCTGGTCCAATTTTGACTGGGATTGCCTTGAAAGTGTAGATTGCTTTGGGTAGTATTGACATTTTAACAATATTCTTCCAATCCATGAGCATGGAATGTTTTTCCATTTCTTTGTGTCTTCAAATTCCTTCATAAGCTTTCTATAGTTTTCAGCATACAGATCTTTTACATCTTTGGTTAGGTTTATTCCTAGGTATTTTATGGTTCTTGGTGCAATTGTAAATGGGATCAGTTCCTTTTTTTCTCTTTCTGTTGCTTCATTATAGGTGTATAAAAATGCAACCAGTTTCTGCACATTGATTTTGTAGCCTGAAACATTGTTGAATTCATGTGTCAGTTCTAGCAGTCTTTTGATGGTATCTTTCGTGTTTTTCATGTAGAGTATCACGTCATCTGTGAAAAGTGAAAGTTTGACTTCCTTCTTTGCCAACTTTGATGCCTTTTATTGCATTTTGGTGTCTGATTATTGATGCTAGGACTTCCAACACTATGTTAAACAACAGTGGTGAGAGTGGACATCCCTGGTGTGTTCCTGATGTTGGGGAAAGCTCTCAGTTTTTCCCCACTGACGATTATATTTGATGTGGGTTTTTCATATACGGCTTTTATTATGTTTAAGTATGTTCGTTCTCTCCTGACTTTCTTCGGGGTTTTTATTAAGAAAGGATGTTGTATTTTGTCAAATGCTTTTTCTGCATCTATTGACAAGGTCACATGGTTCTTATCCTTTCTTTTATTAATGTAATGTATCACATTGATTGATTTACGAATATTGAACCAGCCCTGCAGCCCAGGAATGAATCCTACTTGATCATGGTGAATAATTCTTTTTATATATTGTTGACTTTGATTTGCTAGTATCTTGTTGAGAATTTTTACATCCATTTTCATCAGGGATATTGGCCTGTAGTTCTCCTTTTTTTGTGGGGGTCTCTGTCTGGTTTGGGAATCAAAGTAATGCTGGCTTCATAGAATGAGTCTGGAAGTTCTCCTTCCATTTCTATTTTTTGGAACAGCTTGAGAAGAGGTATTATCTCTGCTTTAAATCTCTGGTAGAATTCCTCAGGGAAGCCATCAAGTCTAGGACTCTTACTTATTGGGAGATTTTTGATAACTGATTCAACTTCTTTACTAGTTATGGGTCTGTTCAAATTTTCTATTCCCGTTTGAGTTTTGGTAGTGTGTGGGTGTTTAGGAATTTGTCCATTTCTTCCAGGTTGTCCAGTTTGTTGGCATATAATTTTTCATAGTATTCTCTGATAATTGCTTGTATTTGAGGGATTGGTTATAATAAATTCATTTTAATTCATGATTTTATCCACTTGGGTCCTCTTCTTTTGAGAAGCCTAGATAGAGGTTTATCAATTTTGTTTATTTTTTCAAAAAACCAACTCTTAGTTTCATTGATTTGTTCTACTGGTTTTTTGAATTCTATATTGTTTATTTCTGCTCTGATATTTATTATTACTTTTCTGCTGGATTTGTGGTTTGTTTGCTGTTCTGTTTCTAATTCTTTTAGGTGTGCTGTTAGATTTTATATTTGGGATTTTTCTTGTTTCTTGAGCTAGGCCTGGATTGCAATGTATTTTCCTCTTAGGACTGCCTTTGCTGCATCCCAAAGGGTTTAGATTGTTGTGTTTTCATTTTCATTTGTTTCCATATATCTTTTAATTTCTTCTCTAATTGCCTGGTTGACCCATTCATTCTTTAGTAGGATGTTCTTTAACCTCCATGCATTTGGAGGTTTTCCAATCTTTTTCCTGTGGTTGATTACAAGTTTCATAGCATTGTGATCTGAAAGTGTGCATGATATGATCTCAATTCTCTTATATTTATTAAAGGCTGTTTTGTGACTCAGTATGTGATTTATCTTAGAGAATGTTACATGTGCAACTCAAGAAGAATGTACATTCTGCTGCTTTAGGATTAAAAGTTTTAAATATATCTGTCAAGTACATCTGGTCCAATATATCATTCAGGGCCATTCTTTATTGATTTTCTGTCTAGATTATCTGTCCATTGTTATCAGTGGAGTACTAAAGTCCCCTGCAATTACCACTTTCTTACCCATAAGATTATGTGTGTGATTGTTTTATATATTTGGGTGCTTCCAAATTTAGTGCAATGACTATTATAATTGTTAGCTCTTGTTGATAAACCTCATAATTATGATATAATGCCCTTCTTCATCTCTTGTTACAGCCTTTAGTTTAAAATCTAGCTTGTCTGGTATAAGTATGGCTACTCCAGCTTTCTTTTGAGTTCTGGTAGCTTGATAAATGGTTCTCCATTCCCTTACTTTCAATCTGAAGGTGCCCTCAGGTCTAAAATGGGGCTCCTGTAGACAGCAAATGGATGGATCTGGGTTTTTTTTTAATCCATTCTGATACCCTATGTCTTTTGATTGGAGCATTTAGTCCATTGAAATTCAGTGTTATTATTGAAAGGTATGGGTTTAGAGTCCTTTTACTATCTGTAGGCTACATGCTTTTAATGATGTCTCTTGCAAGTGGTCCTTGCAACATTTCACTCACAGAGTCCCCCTTAGGATCTCTTGTAGAACTGGTTTTTTGGTGATGAATTCCTTCAGTTTTTGCTTGTTTGGGAAAACCTTTATCTCTCCTTCTATTCTTAATGACAGGCTTGCTGAATAAAGGACTCTTGGCTGCATATTTTATCTGTTCATCACATTGAAAATTTCCTGCCACTCCTTTCTGGCCTGCCAAGTTTCAGTAGATAGGTCTGCAACTACCCTTATGTGTCTGCTACTACCCTTGTATGTTAAGGTGCCTTTATCCCTAGCTGCTTTCAGAATTTTCTCTTTATCTTTGTATTTTGCCAGTTTCACTATGATATGTCATACAGAAGATCGATTCAAGTCTGAAGGGACTTCTCTGTGCCTCCTAGATTTCAATGTTTGTTTCCTTCCCCACATTGGGGAAGTTCTCAGCTATGATTTGTTCAAGTACATCTTCAGCCCCTTTCTCTCCCTCTTCTTCTTCTAGAACTCCTATGATACGGATATTGTTCCATTTCATTGAATCACTTAGTTCTCAAATTCTCCCCTTGTGATCCAAAATTTTTTTCTCTTTTTCTCAGCTTCCTCTTTTTTCCATAATTTTATCTTCTAATTCACCTCTTCTCCCCTCTGCCTCTTCAATCCTCGCTGTGACCACCTCCATTTCATTTTGCACCTCCTTTCTAGTATTTTTAAATTCATCATTACTATTTTTCAGTTCCTTGATCTCTGTAGCAGTAGATTCTCTGCTGTCTTCTATGCTTTTAAGCCCAAAGATTAATCTTAGGACTGTTATAAGCAATATAACTGAACAAGAATTTAGAATATCTGTTTTGATCAATTCTTTTGCTGTCATTTCCTCCTGGAATTTGTTTTGAGGAGAATTCTTCCATTTCATTATTTTGGAATGTTTTCTGTCTCTTATGTGTTTTAAAAGCTTGTTAAAACACCTGTGAGCACTACTGTATTAAAGAGGGGTGATACACTGTCCAGGGCCTGGCCCTTCAGAGAATTTTTTTGGAGAGTGTTCCTTGCTCTCTGTTGTGATATTGGTTACTTTATCTCCCTACTCATAGTGCTGTTTTGGACCCTCCACCAGATGTGCTTTGATTTGTTCATTGAAGTAGCCCTATGGCCCATCAGGTTGTCCCAGTAGGTCCCTGGAAGTGCAACTCTCTCCTTTCCTCCTGGACTCTTGGGATTCAAAGTCCTTTGACTTCAACACTTCCTTGAGAGAAGAGGGAATTATGGATCGCCCTACTTCTCCACCATGTTGGCCCCTCTTCTATTTCTTATTTTCAAGATGGCTTTTTGTAATCTCAGTCTATATTTATATTGAGGCCGAGTCTTTTTGAAAATCGGCTAATCCTATTATTTAGTCAATGTCACTTTATTCTAGTTGATGTCCAATTATTTTGCCTCTGTAGCATATATAACAGAGGAGTACAAAATTCCACACTGAAAATTCAAAAACTTTTACTAAGAAGCTAACATGTTAGCCAGGCACTGTCCTAAGAGCTGGAATATGAAAATGAATACCATAATATCCAGGTTATGCCCTAAAGGGGCCAGTGGAAAGCTATAAGGAGTAGAAAAATGAGTCATAATGGAGACTAACTAGTCATAAGGTGATGGGAGACTAATTAATTGAGATGCTTAAAATGCTAAAGGCAGACAAACCCTGGGGTCATAGAAGGTGTCATTAAAGAAGATAATATACAAGCTACAATTTAAAAGAAAAGAGAACTCTGCAGGTTGACAAGCAGTGAGGAAAGGCACCATTTTCTTGGGTGCTCAAGGATCTCTGCAAATTTATAGACACAATTCCTCCCTTCCTCAACCCCCAGACCCCATATTCATCATTCCTTTTTTTCACCCTCACAATATCTCAGCAGGGGACGGTAACATAATACTCTAAAAATCAAACCATGAAGCAAAAATAAAATCTCACATTAGCTGTGGAACTCATCTTCATGATTAAGGTTTGGGGAATTGCTATGTGGAGCAGTATGTCCCCCAGCAATTGGACCACTGTTGTTGTGAATTTACAGTGAAATGAAACACGAAATCATTCTGTTACAGAACCTGGTCTGGATTACCTGGTGGAAAAACCAAGCAGCACTTGGAGATCTTGGAAGGCAGGAGTTTTATTTCCCACAGAGGAGATCACTCTCCAGTGGTCTGAGCCCCCTGTAAGCAGAGGGAACAATTTCTAGTCTGTTACTTCTGCATTCCACATGAGTAGTAATTTGGTGCATGTGGCAATTGGGGTAGAGAGAACCTGGGAGGGGAGTCTTTGGTCGGGGACTTGAATTTCCCTATCAGTCCTGTCGGCCATCTTATAACAGATTTTTCCCTATCATTCCCCACTTTGATACCCCTTTAAACAGATCTAGGGTGTATTAGAGGGCATCATCTTCATTTATTATGGGCTGGTCCTTTCCCTTAGTTCCCTGACTTGCTTTGTGACTATTCCCCACTGGTTTAGTCTCAAAGGAAGATGCAGGTGCCCCCTTTCTCAGCAGTGAGGAGGTCAAGTGCCCATCTGTTCTAGAGGGTAACTCCTGCCAGGGAAGTTATTTGGCTCTGCAAGGAAACTAGAGAGTCAACCACACATCAGTCCCACAGAAGAGCCTATACCTGCTATGTCAGTCCGTATTCCCATGGCTATTCCTGCCCCTAGGAGGACCGGTAGCAACACTGCTCATTTAGCCTGGGCCTTAGGGCTGAAGGTTTACAAATGCGGCCCAGAATAGAGGCAACCAATACCAATAAAACATCCTACCCATAAGAGGAAGGTGAGTGCGAATAGGAACCTCTCACTGTTTCCCCAGCTTTCTGGCAAATCTTTGCCAATCTGATGGCAGGGAGTAAGGACAGTCTATTTATTCTATCAGACTGGAGATTCCTAAGCTGTGCTTAGACCAGCCAGCTTCCAGGGTGTGGCTGGAGCAGGGCTGAAGATCCTAAGAATCTAGGACTCTCTGGAAGGGGGCTTTCAGTGGGTTCATCAGGCTTGGGTCAGTTTTCCAAGTCTGAGGCTCCTCAGGATTGGCCCTCTTGACTCTGGAGTGGTGGACCCATGAAGTGATGACTGTGACCCTGAGGACAGTAGGGGTGATCAGAATAATGGTATGAGGACCAGTCCACTATGATCTTTGACCCACACCAAGTCCCCTGGTGAGAAGGGGCATACAGGGGATAATTTAAAAGGGGAGAAACTTTGAGTTCTTGGTGTCCAACAGACATGCAGAAGGGCCAGGGGCAACAGATCCGGCCACAGGAGATCTATTTCCTGACAAAACTTGACTAAGGTTCCTTTGAGGGTGCGATTCATCCGCTCTACTTTCCCTGAACTTTGAGGCCAGTAAGCAGTCTGCCACAAATGCAGGCCCATTATCGCTATGGATTGTGGCAAGCCGAACCAGGGGAACAATTTCTTCTTTGACCTCCTGGTGGGGGTCAGGGCGTGGATAAAGGAGGGAGCTATGTCTAACTCCTTATTAGCTGCTGTCTTGGCTGCTTTGTCTATTAGATGATTCCCTTGTGCTGTAGGGTCATCTCCCTGCTGGTGTCCTTTGCAGTGTAGAACTGCAACTTCTTCTGGAATCCAGACAGCCTCAAGGAACTTTAGTATTTCCTCCTTGTTTTTGATGGTCTTCCCCACCGCAGTGAGGAGGCCCCTCTCTTTGTAGATTGCCCCCTGTATGTGTACAGTATTGAAGGCATACCAGAGTCAATGTAGATAGTATGACCTCTCTCGTGGTGAGGACCCAGAATAGGGCATGTAATTCAGCCCATTGTGCTGGCCATCCTATGGGTAGGGCATTGGCCTCTAAGACTTTATCGTGGTTGTCACTGCATACCCTGCCTTTTGAATGCCCTCTGTGATGAAACTGCTACCATAACTGAACAAGGGAGGTCTGGGTCCTGTAGTGCCTGGTGGCTTGGGAGTACTTCATCAGTCACCTCGAACAGTCATGATCTGGTTTCCCTTAGATGGTAGGAAAGTTGTGGGGTTCAGCATCCACACTGTTTCAAGAGTGACCCATGGATTCTTGCAGAGGAGACCCTGGTATTGTACTAGCCTGAGAGTTGTAGAGGAAGCAGTGTACTTTAGTATTCATGAGAGACATGACAGCATGAGGGACCTTGAAATTTAGTTCTTGTCCCAGGGTGAGTTAATCTGCTTCCTTAGTGAGAACTGTGGCTGCTAGTGCCCTAAGGCACTGCGGCCATCCTGCCTCTACTGGGTCCAGCCTCTCCAACAGGTATGTTGCTAGCCACTGCCAAGGGCCAGTGGTCTGTGTGAGAATCCTGAGGGTGACCTTTTCTTTCTCATGCACAAAGAGATTAAAAGGCTTTTCTATATTTGGGAGACCAAGGGCTGGTGCCTGTCTCAAGGTGACCTTTACCCCTAGAAAGGTGACTTCAGCCTCTTCTGTCCAGACAGGGGTTTCTGGATCTGGCCCTACCAAGAGATTATAGAGGGGTCTTGCTATTGTTGAGAATCCAAAAATCCAGTTTCAGCAGAATCCCACAGCCTCCAGGAATTTTCATAGCCCCCTCTTAGTTTGGGGCCCCTCTTAGGTGGTGATGACTTTCTTTCTCTCTGGCCCTAGTGCTCTTTTTCCTTGGGTGAGGAGGAAGCCTAAGTATCAGACTTACTGTTGGCAGATCTGTGCCTTTCTCCATGAGACCCAATACCCTGAGTCCGACAGGAGGTAGAGGAGGTCCCTTATGCCCTCTGTACAATTCTCTTGGGTCTTGCTGACAAGGAGGAGGTAATCCACATACTGGAGAATGGTGCAGCATGTGTCCTCCATGGGAAAGCTGGTGAGGTCTCCAGTCAGTGCCTCCCTCAAGAGGGTAGGCGAGTTTTTCAACACATGTGGGAGGCACGTCTAAGTCAGTTGCATATGACACCCTGTGTCTGGTTCCACCCCTTCAAAGGCAAACAAGGGTTGGCTCTGGGGGACCAAGTGGAGGCATAGAAGGTATCCTTTAAGTCTAGGCAGGTAAGCCAGCTGGCAGAGTCTGGGATCTGGCTGAGGAGGGTGTACGGGTCTGGGACCACCGGGTGCAAGGAGACATAGATTCAGTCTCAACTGGAGGAACAGGTTGAGCTGCACATTCACTCACACATTCAGACCAGAGGTTAATACATTCCTTCCCTGGGAATCCCTACCTCTGAGACCTCTAAAAGTTGTCTGGGAGGTCATCAGGCTCCCCCTCCATCCCGATGGGTGGGTCTGGCCCTATCAGGGGCCTCAGGACTTACCGGTATCCGATGTTGGGTCCCGGTCCTCACCTGCCAAGTCTCCTTGAGTCCAGTGGGAACGGCAGAGTGGGGCTGCCCTGAGGTGACCGAGCCAGAGACTGCCAAATATCAGACAGGGTGCGCCTTCTCTGTTGCGACTCCTCATTGCATCACTGCCTCAATGTTTTCCCAAACCAGTGGCAACAACGGGCCAGTGCAGTTGGGTTTCCGGGGAACCAAATGTTATGGAACCTGATCTGGATCACCCGGCAGAAGAACCAGGCAGCACTTGGAGATCTTGGAAGGCAGGAGGTTTATTTCACACAGGTGGGTTCAGAGGAGATCACTCTCCCGAAGTCTGAGCCCCCACCTAAGCAGAAGGAACAATTTCTAGTATGTTACTTCCGCATTCTGTATTAGTAGTAACTTGGCATGCGCAGCAAGCAGGGTGGAAAGAAGAACCCAGGAGGGGAGTCCTCAGTCAAGGACTGGAATTTCCCTTTCAGTCCTGTTGGCCATCTTAGGGAAAAATGTGTTATATCTATTCAAGACAAGTAAATTTAGTATTATTTTCATGTGCTCCCCTCTTGTTTTGGAGTCTCCTCTGTAGTCTCAGATTGGGGTTAATTACTGATGATTTCTCCCTTTGTATTCATAATTTTTCTGTGGCAGTTTCACACTGTTATTATTGGGACTTTCTTTTGTCCTCCTTAATTAAATGCTGAAAAGCTTCCAGTTGATTTCGCAGTCTGCTGAGGTAGCGAGATAATTTGCAATCTAAATAAAGTGTTCAGCATTGATTCAACTCTCAAGACCCACTCTCTTGCAGGCGATGTGTATGAGATGATGCTGTGGTGTTATTCATCTGTGACTAAAAACAAACAAACAGACAAACATTGACTTAGAATAAGGTTCACTATCCTTCAAACAGGACATCACTTCTTGGAGTTTGGCTTTCTGTGCTTTCTCTATAATTCACTCAGTATTGAAAACTAATTGTCATTGTCACATGGAGTCACTCATGCTAGAGGAATAAAACGCAGCACTTCTTGGGTGACAGTAATAGGCCCAAAGCAGCAGGTGGCAGCTGCATGTGTGAAGCAGTTGAAAAAGGCTCATGTCACCAAGGAAAATGGCCCCTTTGCAACATGACAGAAATCTCACTATATGTATGTAAGAGTCAGTGCTCTAAGAGGGTAGTTTAACATAGAGGAACACATTTTTGTAAGGTCAGCTTGAGAGAAGGTGTTTCTGAAAGAAAGAGGAGAGCAAGAGACAAAAAGAAAGAAGTAAAATAGGGATGCTGAGTAGCATTTGGTGGGTGTTTCTGTATGTGCTCAGATGCACTTGCGTTATTGAAACACAGCACCAAAGCCCAGGGCTGAAATTATTTGAAATCTGAAAGCATACAGACCTATGAAATATACATGTGGAAGTACTGTGGCTTTCTGACCACTTTGGGGTCTGTAATCCACTGGTGTAAGGCTAATTAAAATAATAAAATGAAGCCCACAATTCCCATTTCTGCTCAGAAGGGCACTGTGGGAATAATCAGAGCCTATATTTCCCCACAAACCTGTACAGATTAGGCACACCACTGGTTTCTCTCCACAAATCTTTTTAATCCATGGATACTTTCTCTGAGAGCTGCTTCCTGTTGGTGAGGGGGTTCTGTAGTGCAGCCTGTCATCTCTCGAATCACATGCTAGAAGCAAAAAGGAAATTGACTATTAGGGTGTGTTGTAAAGGAGGTCAGAAGCACTTTCAATGGAGGGGTTCTGAGTGGGTAGAGCATGCAACTCTTGATCTCAGGTTTGTGAGCTCAAGCCCCATGTTGGGTGTAGAGATTACTTAAAGATAAAATCTTAAAAAAAAAAAAAAAACCTGAAGTCCTGGGGCATCTGCGGGTGGCTCAGTCAGTTAAGCATCTGACTTCAGTTCAGGTCATGATCTCACAGCTCATGGGTTCAAGCCCCACATTGGGCTCTGTGTTGACAGCTCAGAGCCTGGAGCCTGCTTTGGATTCTGTGTATCCCTCTCTCTTCTCTCCTCCCCCACTCATGTTCTCTCTATAAAAAATAAATAAACATTAAAACAAATTTAAAATGAAACAAAACCTGAAGTCCTTTCAGTGGAAACATAACCATCTCCAAATCCATTTGGTCTTCATATGGGTACATTAGGGTTTTTGAGAAATCTTGTGATGCCTCCTTCAGTTTTTATGCAGCTTAACTTCATGGGGTATCACCCAGGGAAGTATTCTTTGAGTAGTTTCTCCGATCTCAGGCACACTAGGCATTATGAGACATAAAGAAATATAAAACTTGGTTCTTGCCTTCAGACAAGTTATAATTGAGTTAGAGAACAGAGCTACAACCAAAATAATGACAAAGAAAAAAATGAATATATCAAAACTGATTTAAATAGTACACTTCATAAGAAAACTATAGGTTTATACCAATTAAAAAGAGTCACTGAAGCTTAAAATCACCAAGAAAGGATGAAATCTACTTAAAGTGTGATCCACAGACCGGCAGCAAGACCAGAATTTGTTAGAAGGCAGGCCATGCGCCAGAGCTACCATATCAGAGATTTGATTTTAACAAGATGCCGGTGACTTGTATACACAATAAAGTTGGAGAAACATTGGACCAAATTTTGAGGTTCAAGAGGGATGGATTCCTAACTATGTTGTATTACAGCTGATGCCCAGTGACTAATCTCCCAGGATGGATAGGTGATAAGTATCATTAAAGAAGACAAACAGTCCATTGCTAAGCACTAGAGCATAGGGAACAATTAAGGGTATATATCAAGATAAAAAGGATGGGGGCACCAAGGTGTCTCAGTACTTTAAACATCTGACTGTTTTGGCTCCGGTAATGATGTCCTGGTTTGAGTTTGAGCTCCACATGGGGCTCTGCACTGACTCTCTTTTTCTCTCTCTCCCTCTCAAAATAAACTTTATAAAAATATAAAAAGATGTAGATATTTTTTTTAAATATCCAGAGAACCCCCACTCTGGGCATAAAAAAATAATACTTACATTAATTTAAAGTCTTCATTTGGCTTGAGAATATTGCCCGAACTCCTAGGGTGTGATACTTAAAATGTCATTTTAAAAGTGTATTTTTACACTTTTTGTAAGTGTATTTTTATTCATAAATCTCTATTAAATAACTAAAAATTATTTACAATACTTTAAATAAAAGGCTATCTTTTAGTATGCTTGTATAAAAATAGAAAAATTATAAATTTATGACTCCAGAACATAAACTAAAATAGATTTTAGAAATATTGTGCTTTCATCCGATTATTCTTTATTGATAAGATTCTATGAAAATTCTTTTTATATTAAATTCTCAAAAGAATATTAAGAAACTCATGACATCTCTTACTATGCCCATTAAAAATTAAGTGAGAAGTTAGAACTTTATAAAATTCAGACTGTAATCACCCAGGCTTTAAAAGCATGTCTGTTTAATTATATTATCAGTCTTCTCTAAATGGGCATAACTGTAATTTTTTAATTATTGAAAAATTCCAATGCAAAAATCAATAAAAAAGCACAGAAAACATTATGTAAAAATGTTGTATGGGTTTCTGAGTTATGTTTTAAGCTAGGAAGAGGCTGGACTAGATCAGTGGTTCTCAATAGCGGCAACTCATTTTAATAGCCTGGATAGCTTACCAAAAATACAATGACCAGGTCCTACCTGGTCCTACTATGTCAGAATTTCTGGATATGAGACTTCAGTATGTATTAGATGAAATAGGTCTGGCAATATTATCCCTTTGTAATTACATCCTTTATAATTACCTTTGTCACTTATATACAACCAATTTTGTTATTAGTATTCACATTTTATGGTAACATTGTTGGCATAAATCATACAAGTACTTTGGCTAGAAATAAACAAAAGACCCATTATGATAAAATCCAAAATCAATCTATACTTCATTTTTTGTTGATTCTTCAAGAAAGACAAAGGATATAGAGCTTTTAGGTCTTTATTAACTTATAACTTGAGCCCTATCTCTGATTCTACTCTTGGTGGTAGATACAGAGTTGGTGAAGGGGGAGGTTGATGATCCTTTGTAAGCACCCTTACCCTCTACTTACTCCATTTTAGGAATGAATGACAAGAATCATTTCCTTTGGGGGCAACAGTTTAGTGTGTCTGCATAATTCTTCCGTCAAACCAGAAATCAAAATTTTAAGGTAATAAAAATTAGTCATTATTTCTAATTTATTCAACACTATTTGCCAGATAGTTATGGGATATGACAGTGAAAATGGCAGGTGCAGTCCATGTGCACAAGGAGCATACCCTTTAGTTATTAGAGACAAAGAATAAACGGCACAGATAATATAATTTCAGGTAGTAGTAAGTTCTATGGAAACACAAAAACAGACCAACATGATTCTCATTGATAAGATGGGGCAGATGGTCAGGGAAGGCCTCTCTGACAATGTAACATTTGAACTAAGATTTAATTGCAAATAAGAGCCCTATATAGGAAGATTTGGGGAAGAATATTTCAGGCAGAGAAAATAGCTTATTGCAAAAACTGTAAGGTAGGAGTGAACTTGGCCTTTTCAGAGAACAGAACAAAAGCTTATACAACTAGAGAAGAATGAACAAGTATTTGACTAATAAGAAATCAAGTGAAAGAGGGTGGGTAGAAGCCACATGACATGCTACTTTAGTGGCCACGGTAGGAGTTTGAATGTTTGATCTTATATGTTCATTAAGGTGAGAAGCCATGCAATTTAAGCATTTGCTTGGAGGTAGGGTAGGAAGAGGGGTGGCAAGATTAGGCAGTGGGTGTAACATGTCTTGGATAATGAGTACCTGTGAATCTCTTGATTTTCACATTGATTTTTATGGAAACAAAGTATTTTGCTTTAAGTTTTGTTTTCTTGGAGCATATCATTAAAATGTAATGTGAAAGTTTTGCATTATTTTACATTCAGTGAAACAGACTCAGAGTTCAAAGAACTTGCCAAAGGCCACATAATTGATAAGTGGTAAGACATGGAGCTAAATTCAAGTTCTAAAACTTGGAGTTACATATTCGTTTTTTGGTGTCAAAAAAGTGAGAATAAAATGACAAAAGCAGGGGCTTTTTGGGGTGGGAGGGGCTCAGTGGGACTCAGGTCATGATCTCACAGTTTGTGAGTTTGAGCTCTTCATAGGGCTCTCTGCTGTCAGTGCAGAGCCAGTTTCAGGATCTTCTGCCCCCCCCTGCCCCTCCCCTGCTCACTCTCGCTCTCTCTCTCTCTCTCTCTCTCTTTCTCTCTCTCTCAAAATAAATAAAAATAAAACTTTTTTTTAAACTGACAGAAACAAAACAACAATAAAGAAACAACCCTTCCTATTTAGTAAATATTAGAATTTCTAATCTGAAGATCTGTACTCTGAAAACAGCCTATAAGAATAACATGCAGGAAAGCTGCAAAGTTCCAAATGTGAGAACTTTCAGTCTAAGGCAGTATGGTGATCACAATGGTGATAAGTCCTGACCTAACTCACCACTAAATTATCCATTCAAAACAAACACAGTCAATGTCTTGAACTAGGCCAACCAAAACGGCTCATTTTCAGGAGT
This sequence comes from Herpailurus yagouaroundi, assembly GCF_014898765.1. NCBI lineage: Eukaryota > Metazoa > Chordata > Mammalia > Carnivora > Felidae > Herpailurus > Herpailurus yagouaroundi. The sequence goes on from NW_024412388.1 coordinate 91,549,660, forward strand.
CTGGGAGGCAGCCTGAATATCTCTGTTGATGGGCAAAGCTTTTCAAAGTCCCAGAGAGTTGAGATAGGAATGAACAAGGAGCACAACATGGGAGGAAATCTAAGGACAGGTCTGGGCTACCTGCAGTGGTTAAAAGTTCATTTATGGGTTTTGTTTGTTTGTTTGTTTGTTTGTTTGTTTGAATTACTCCTAAACCTTCAATAAGATATTAAAGTTATTATCTAGGGTCCTAGGCATTGTAGGCAATAAGAACAATTTCTTATGACTAGGGAGAAGCAGACAAGTGGAAGGTAAGTTATCTGCCCAAATCAGAATAGGGTAATGAGGTTCTCACCGATGGAAATCTGTCCCCAGCACAACTGGCAATGCCCAGGGAAACTCTTAAAACCAGCTGGAAGATAGTGTTGACACTACTTTCCAAACATGAGAGCTTGTGCCCCCATAATTTGCATCATATGTGGATCTTGGGATCAATATTGGAATCTGGAGCCAGACTGCCTGGGTTCAAGTCCTACTCTTCTAATTACTAGTTATTTAATCTTATATGAGTAACATCTCTGTGCCTCAGTTTCCTCATCTTTAAAATAGATGAAGTGAATTGAGTATACACAGGGCATGGGAAAGTGCCTGGTATGTAGTAAATGCTACATAAGCATGGACTCTGATTAACATTATTAGTAATTAGTGTTGCTGTTGGTGCAGTTATATAACTCCTAACCCAACACAGTCAGTGTAAATGTGTGCATCAGAGAAGGGGGGCTAATAGGGCTCATAAACTGGTTCTGTATCTGTAGAATATAAATAGCAATTTGCAACTTTTGAATTTAAAAACATTAAGTATACCTGCAAATTGTTGATGAAAACATACTATACTATATAATACTATATGCACAATTATGTATAAGAGGTCTTCAACATGACTGAATTTATTTATATAATCTCAATACCTGATACTATAAATAAGATATATCATTAAAAATGTTGACATGACAGGGAAACTGGATGGTTCAGTCAGTTGAGCATTTGACTCTTAATCTTGTGTCAGGTCATGATCTCACGGTTCTTGAGATCGAACCCCACATCAAGCTCTGTGCTGACAGCGCAGAGCCTGCTTGGGATTCTCTATCTGCCTTTTTCTCTGCCCTGCATGCATGCGCACACTTAATCTCTCAAAAATAAACTTTTTTTTAAAGAAAGATCAAACATATTTAGTACAGGATTCAATGGACATATTTAAATGCCTAACCAATTGTGACCTGAATCCTGGATTCTCCCATTGGGGCGGAGGTATCCTCTTGGCTGGCGACTTTGTCATTCACCTCTTCCTCTGGTTCAGCAGTCCTGCCCAGCCACTCACCCAAGAATGTCAGCCATTGTAATTAAGTGTCTACTACAACTGAAATAGCACCCAGAGAAATTCTAAACGTTCAACAATCCCTTATATGAAATGGTAAAGATAGGATTTGAGGAAGGAAAATAGATCCTTTCCCCCTGCCCCCCTTCAGAATGCCGTTTCCTTTCTGACCTTGCACAGACCCTCTTTTCCCTGAGTCACATAATAGTTGGACTGTCATACCTCTGCTAACTGCCTGCTGCCGACCTTCACTCCTCCACACACCTAGTTACTACCCTCCTGAGGCCAAGTCCTCCTACTAATTCCAAGCCTGCTAGTGAATCTTGGCAGATACTTTCCTCAGATGACTCTCCCTTTCCCACTTCTGTTTAATGAATTGTCTCAGTATTAAACTTAGCTCTTTACATGACCCTTGCCTCTCTGCCCTAGAGAATTTCCAGAACTTCAGTTAGCCCTTATGTCAGTTTTATTCACTGTATGATACACATTTTTTATGGCATTATCTGTGGACATTCTGGAACGTGATCCAGAAACTGGGAAATCAACACTCAGTATGAGGTATCCATGCCTTTGAGGATCTTATAGTTTAGCCAGGAAGCAACAGCCATTCCATTATTACACTGTCATATGGGAAATAAAACAAAAGTATGCAGAGAACCTGGAAGCACAGAACAGAGGCTGACTGGAGAGGAGATGCGGTAATTCCACAAAAGTTGACATTTGAGATGAATGTAAAAGGACAAGACAAGGTCCATCAGCAGAAAAAGGCTGGGGTTACAGAAAGTGGGATGAGAAATGCATTTTAGGCAAAGGAAATATTTATGAAAACCTAAAACATTACTGATTCCCCCTTAATTTCATAATACCTTTTACCTGCATAGATGCCCTACTCTTCTGTTAAAATCTGTTTCTCACTTATCCCCAGAACAATTCAGGAAATTAACACCTATCTACTCCTAAAACCATTATTATGCTATATGTTAACTAACTGGGATTTAAATAAATACATAAGTAAATATGTATTTATTTAACACCTACTTCTGGCCCCTAATCTTTGAGCTCTCAAGTCATCACAATAAAATATCCAGCCAAGGCATACCCCCAGCAAATGAATAACTTAAATAAATTGCATTCAAATAACTAGTTAAACATTTGAGACATAAAGAAAAAACTGAAATAAATTTCAGATAGATCTATAATTAAATATAAGAAAGGAAACTATATAAGTATAGACATAGAAAAAGTATGAGAGAATATTCTTTATAATCTTGGAATAGGGATAGCCTAAATGTGACCCCAATACCATAAACTATAAAGAAATTCAACCAATTTGATTTAAAAAATTAGATGCAAATATTTGGCAAAAGGCAACATGAACAAAAATAGAAATGATGCTATAGCTTTGCCCCTTGAGACCTATTTTCCATCCGTTTTTAATCTGCTTTCTATCCCTGTGACTAAACAGACCTCTAAGGCCTCCAGAAATCATTGGACTGGCCTGAATCAGTAGCTTCTGGGGGTCCTCTGGTTTCCCTTGAGCTCTACCATGGAGAGCCCCAGCAGGCTTGGTGTTCACTTAGAACCTGCTGTGCTGCTCAATGTCCACTTTCATTCTCAATTTCCAGGAACCCCTTCCTCCCTTTGTCCTTACACCCTAGAGGTATCAGCTCTAGGTTGCAGCATAATCCCTTGTTGTTTCCTCCCCCACCATATTTTTTTGTTTCTTTGTTTTTCTGTTTGTTTGTTTGTTTATGAGAGAGCATGTGTGCATGCGTGCACGAGCAGGGTAGTGGGGGCAGAGAGAGAATCTTAAGCAGTCTCCATTCCCAGCACAAGGGACACAATCCCACAACCCTGGGATCATGACCTGAGCCGAAATCAATAGTCCAAAGCTCAACTGGCTTAGCCACCCAGGTGACTTTCCCACCATACTTTTTAAAACATGGCCCTACTATCTTCATAAATGAATCTTTCTCAAATTTTCCTAATTTGATTGGGCTATGTGTTTGCTGTTGGGACCCTGACACATACACGAGGATAGAAATTGGAATGTATATAACAAAGATTAATGTTTATAATATACATCATAAAGAAATAACTGCAACATTAATAGTAGCTGCTGTTTAGTACTGAGGCCAGTTACTTTGCAAATATATTCCAAGAGTTAACCCATTCATTCTTATAACTGTACTAAGAAGATTGCAACTTTATTAATAAGTAAACTGAAGCTCAGAGACATGAAGTAGCTTGCTCAGTCACATGGCTGGTAACTGGAGAGTCAATGAACAAATCCCATCTGATTATACAGAACCCACATTCTTAACTATAATGCTATGCTCAGAACAGAAAAAAAAAAAAAAGATAAGTGATTTGAATAACAAAAACCATAGTTACTACTTACATAGCATTTACTATCTGTAGGGAATTTTCTAAGCATTTTATTTATATTAACTTATCTAAATCAAAAGAACTTAACAAGGTGGAAGAGCTAACTAATGTGATCAAGGTCATATAGCTAGCAGGTAGGTTTTTTTTTTTAAGTTTATTTAATTTTGAGAGAGAAAGAAAGAACACAAGCAAGGGAGGGGGAGAGAGAGAGAAAGAGAACCTGAAATAGGCTCCAGGTTTTTAGCTGTCAGTGCAGAACCTGGTGAAGGGCTTGAACCCACAAACCATGAGATTATGACCTGAGCCAAAGTCAGACTTCAACCAACTGAGCCACCCAGGTGTCCGGTAGTTTTTGAGCATAGATACACTGATTTGAGAATCTGTGAGCTTCATCACCATACTTTACTGATTCTTAATAGCGAATAGAAAATCTACTAGAAAAGAAATGCAAATGAATGTGACCAATATATGAAATAATGAAAGAATTGAAAATAACATTGAGTTATTTATTTTTGTCTGTAAGATTGGCCAAAATATTCAAGATTTTTTCAAAGCCAGTTTGGATATCATTGCCTCTCCATTCCCCATTGCCTCCTTTGGGACTTGGTAGCATTTCTGCTGCTAATTCTTTCCATCATTTCTTTTCCCTCAACTACCTCTCAGGACATCATGTCATTTCTCCAACCAAAGTACCTCCCTTACTGACGTCCCATCTCTTCTTTCTCAGTTAAGCTGATTGAAAACAAGTGTTTTACTCCCTTTTCCCTTGTCTTGACTTCCATTTAACTCTCCAGCCACTCCTGCACTCTGCCTTCAGTTTTCTCCACTTCTCTGAAACCACCGTGACCAAAGTCACTAGAGACCAGAACATGTAGGTTGTGAAATCCATTGAACACTTCCCTTTTGCAGTCACTTTTACTGGATCTATACCACTTTTGATATAGTTTTGCAATGATTTCTTCTTGAAAACTTTCTATTTTGTTATGGCCTCTGCCACATATATTACCTCATAATAGTTCACTTAACCAAAGACCATGTTAGCCTATTTTATATGTTTGCCATTGTCTTTCAGTCTGTTGATCATGCCGCCCCACCCAGGCTCCTTTAGCTTTCACTTCAGTCTTATTTATCACGTTGCCGACTGTAGGACTTAGGGTGACAACAGTGAGCAACACAAAATCCCTACTCTCACATAGTTTTCATAGTTTGTGTGTGTTAAGTGAGGTCAGAGGCAGACAATCTATACCAAAAATAAACCATAGAAAACAACCGATTACGATATGTGCTGTGCAGAGAATTAACCAGATGTGATAAAGCATAATTGGGGGTCTAAAGAGGCTTCACTGAGAAGGTGGCATTTGAGCTGAGATTAAATGACAAGATAAAGCCAGCCGTGTGACGTTGTCTGGAAGAGCAGTTCAAGCAGAAAGAATGGCTAGTCCAATGTCATGAGTGAACTGAGCATGTTTGAGGAGGACAGAGATGTCTATTGGGTTGTGAGTGTAGAGGATTATGAGACATTGTGTCTGTGTTAGAGAATGTGTTAGATCAGTAGAGATTTTAAGGCCAGTATGAGGAGGGTTTAATGGAAAATAGTGGAATGATATGATAGAATTTATATCTTTATAAGATCACTCTGATTATAGAAAATGAATTGCTGCCAAGGAGGGGTGGCAACAAAAAGACAATTTAGGAGGCTTATGTGAACTATTTAAGATAAAACAATGGTTTATTGGACTAGAGTGGTACTAGTAGAAGTGGCAGCAATGGCCACTTTGGGGTCCATTTAGAGATAGTGGCAGAAGTTTCTGGCAAACAGAGTAGTGACAAAAAATGGACAAATCAAGGCTTGATCAATATGACATAATTCATTAAAATCACAGATGTGTGAGTGGTAGTGATGGTAAAGAAAGCATGTCTTGACAATGTGTGAGATTATTATTGATATACCTCTGGAGATGTTAGGAATTTGGAGGAGTTCTGTTTGGAATTCAAGGGAAAGTGTAAGGCAAATAATACAAATTTAGAAGTTACTGCATATGACTTGTATTTAAAGCTGGGGGAGGGGGGGCAAGATAGTTCTCCAAGGTAGATTATGTTGCTATAAAGGGAGGGAAGAGTGGAGTACTCATTCTCTCCAAGGTTTTATAATCACAAGAGAATGTGTTAGCAAGTGAGTTTAAGAAGAGAAATGGTCAGGGGCGCCTGGGTGGCTCAGACGGTTGAGCGTCCGACTTCGGCTCAGGTCACGATCTCATGGTCCGTGAGTTCGAGCCCTGCGTCGGGCTCTGGGCTGATGGCTCAGAGCCTGGAGCCTGCTTCCGATTCTGTGTCTCTCTCTCTGACCCTCCCCCCTTCATGCTCTGTCTCTGTCTCAAAAATACATAAACGTTAAAAAAAAAATTAAAAAAAAAAAAAGAGAAATGGTCAGAGTATTACAGGGCAAGAGAAAAATGTGTTTTAAGAAGGAGAGAGTGAATACCTGCCTTAATACTGCTTTGAGTCTAATAAGACAAGAAAAATGATGAAAATATTCAGTTTTGACAAAGTGAAGGTCATTTGTGACCTACACAGGAACAGTGTCAGTGAAATGGTGAGGGCAGAGACCCTATTAGAGGAGCTGAGAGGACAGGTTGGGAGAAAATGGAGTCAGCAACTCTAGGTAACACTTTCAAGAAGTTTTGTAATTGGGGCAGCAGAGAAATAACTGATAACTAGAAGAAATGAGGTCAAGAGAGGGTTTGTGCTTTTTATTTTACCGTGTTTGATTTTAGTTTTAAGGCTAACAAAGTGCCTCATATTTGTTCCAGACCTCTGTTAAGGCACTACTATAAATTCCATCCCTTAAGACTGGGACACGGAAACTTTTCTCCACTCCTTTTTCTCCTTCATTCATAATACACAAAGTATTATGGACAGATTTACCTCCTGTTTCTTGAATCTAGTTCGTCCTCTCCATCTCTAGTACTATTGTTTTAGTTCAGACACTCCACCTAGATAAAACTTCTTTCTTCAATCTTACCATCCTTTATATCCCTTTTAAAATGGAAAACAGAGTCAACTAGATACAATACAACTATTTCAATGCCTTACTGTGGGGAATAAACTTAGGAATTCCCTGGGCTTTCACCAATGGGTTAACAACGCATAAAGAATTAGAAAGCCATAGGGTGCTCAGGCCCAAGTTTGGGTAAACAAGATTAGGTAAATAGGTATAGAGAGTGGGTACAGAACAAAGGTATATGGGGTAAACAAGATTAGGTATTCAGGGCGGAAACACCCCCCAAATTAGTACAATAGTAGAAAGCTGCTTTCATAGGAAAGAAGGATCAAGTTAGGTCAACAGGTAAATAGGGCTATAGACCACTGCAGGGTGAAGTTGCCCAAAGTGGAGCTAATTAACAACAACAAAAAAAAGTGCCTTGTTGACCCTGAGGTAGCTTGCTCTATCTAGTCCCCTAGACCAGGTTAGGTAAACAGAGGTGGTTCCTCATGTCTGCTGTACACAACCTTCCACCCAGTGCCACGATTTTGTTTTATATTAACCCAAACCCCTAACACCACATATTTTCACAACTCCCTTTCCCTTACGCCCATGAGTTAATGTTCACAGTTTCATTGTCTCTTTATGCACATCCATCACCATGTTTGTAAGCCTTCTGATCCTAATAAAAACAGAGCAAGGACCCTTCATTGAGGCTCTTGTCGTCTCCCAGACATTAGCCATATCTCACATTTTAATCCTGCATCCCACTTTCTTGCTGGACAAGAAAGAACTCTAGACCCAGAGTCTATGATAGATAGTGACCCTGACGTGACAGAAGGAAAGGGGACTATAGGCCGATATGGACAAGGAGGCAACGTGGCCAGGAGGCAGTGCACTACAAGGACTGCAGGATGCTGTGGAACAACTAAAAGAGCTCCAAGAAAAAAAAAAAAAAAACACACCAGGGACAGTCTCTTCCTGATGAGGTAAGAGATAAAGCAAAACTATATTAGGATTCTCTGCCTTGGAACTTTTTGAGAGATCTATCATGAGAAACTCCCTAGCCCCTGAATGACAGCCCTTATACTCTAATTCTTCAGTCACTAGGAGAGACATCGGGGACTACTCTAAATTATATGGCTCTCCTTAGATCATTGCTGGCTGTCCAACAAAACTGCCCTTGGTTCCCAGAACAAGGAACTTATGATCTTGACGTGTGGGAATTAATGGGGAAAACATTGAAGGCCAGGTATTCTGAAGGGGATAATGTCCCCCCTGAGGTAATCTTCACCTGGTCCATTGTCCGCACTGCCCTTCTCCCCTTGAGCTCAGACGGGGTGTATGAAGACATAGAGTTATCTAAAAAGGAGGAGAAACCTTGGTCCTCCTATACTCAGACTGTGCCTCTGGTGCCTCTATAGCCAGAAGATACTCCCCATCCCCCCAAAGGGTGGGACGATGTCAAGCCTCTAGAAACCTTATCAACCGGCTCTGATAAGATCCTTACCCCAATGCAAGAATGCATTTAAAAAGCCCATAAGACCAGTGAATTCCACCTGTTTCCCATTGTCAGGCAAAATGGACAATATGTCCATGAAAGCCTGCCCTTTCAAATAGTAAAAGAAATACATAAATCAGTTCAACTATACAATCTTCATAGCCCTTTTACAATCAGCATTTTAGAAAATATTTATGGTACTTATTCCATGTGTGCCTGGGACTGGGGCTCTCTTACAAACATTATTCTGACCCGAGCCCAATATTCTATCTATGCCCACCAGTTTCATAATGCTTATGTGATTTGTGCTGTGCAAAACTTTGTGCTATTCCAGTGTCTTTTGAACAACTGTCTGGCACAAGGCAATATGTCCTACCAAGTCAGCAAGCTCAACTCCCGATCATTGTCAGGGAACAATGCTCTAGAATAGTGCAATGTATTTTACATAGGCTATCCCTAATATAAGGAACTCTCTCTCTCCCACTGTTTCTCCCAATACACTCTGGTTACTCTAACTCTATGTGGGGGCTTCTCCCTCATTCATTTCCTGGATTCATAACTATGATGATTAGAGCCAATTGTCTCGGGCTAGTCTACCTCTGGATGGAGATTTTAAGGAATATTCCCAAACAGCTGCGGAAACTCCTTTTGTTTCGGGGAACTTTCCTGTCTTCTCTGGCCTGACATGGACTGCTTAATTCCCCTAGTGGAAAACATAACAAAATAAAACAAAAGAATACAAAAGAAAACAAAAATCAGTATCTGCTCATCTATCTGAGCTGACAGGCGTTAGGACCATGTGAACTCTTTCTGTACCCTCCTTGCACCTTTGTCTGCCTTCAGGCCTCTTGGCAGCATCTCACCTTTTCTGCCTTCCCTTCCCCCTCCTCCTGTTTCTGCACCACCTGGGGTGTGGCCTGCATATCTGACTCTTCAATGCCTCAGAGAATACTCCTCCTCCCCATGCTGTCAAAAGGCAAAAACCACTCTTTTAGATTTCAGATTTCCTCCCTGGTTCCATGGGGAAAAAATTAACAATGATAAACTCTTAAGGGGACACAGATGCAATATTATTAATATTTTAAATTATAGAACTTTATTCTACTAAGGTTTACTGAAGGTCAAATAAGCTCATGTTATCTCTGTTCCAATTTGTTTTAGCAAAAGGATGACTTAAAGTAATGGTTAACTTTGTCTGCCTCATAATTTTCATGGGTAATTGTTAAGTAGCTTTCAGGGTCTTTGGTAACTAAAAACTTTAATGTTTTGCTTAAATGATAAATGAAGTTCTTTGGACATTTAGGCCACTTCCAAATCAAATGGAATGCTGAAGCATTGCTTACTAAACATAGGTTTATGCTCCTGACTTCTTACAGAAAAACAAGACAAAACAAACAAAAACTAAGAATATTAAATCCACGCTTTATACTTAATGGACTCCTAAGTCTACCACCCAAAAAATGTCCTGATGTAACAGACAATTCACAATTGGATACTACTTAGTTTTCACTGGAGACTAAGGTTTCTAAGAGTTAAAATTCTGCTAAATGTAATAAAGGCTAATGTAAATAAGTAACTTCATATATAAAAAAGTAAGAGATATGTATTTTCATTTTTTTATATCTCTTACCTTTTTATTAAAAGTAATAAATAATAAATATATAAATATATTTATAAATATATAATATATATAAATACATATTTATTTATAAATATATATATAATTTTATGGGCACCTAGTGGCTCAGTTGGTTAGGCGACCGACTTCAGCTCAGGTCATGATCTCACAGTTTGTGAGTTCGAGCCCCGTGTCAGACTCTGTGCTGACAGCTCAGAGCCTGGAGCCCGCTTCAAATTCTGTGTCTCCCTCTCTCTCTCCTCCTCCCCTGCTCATGCTCTGTCTCTCTCTCTCTCCTTCAAAAAGAAATAAAAACATTAAAAAATTTAGAATTATATATATATATAATTCTAACAAAAAGGGTAAAACAGGACAACATGCCCTTTTAAGTTGTTTTACTTAAACCTTAGTTGGAATTACCAATTCCTTGTAATACACAAGGCCAAGCAATTGTAAAATGAGCATATATTACACTCAAAAACACATTAAAAAAACAAAAAGGGGGAGATACCCCCGGCTGTCTGCATTACGACCTCAGCTCCTTCTTAATTGTGCTAGGATTACTCTTCATTTTTTAAATCTTAATCCTCAAGGACTAACTGCAGCTGAGTGACATTCTTCAAAATCAGATAAACCCTCTCACCCTATGGTGCTATGCAAAACCCCCCAAGGGGGGCCCAACCAGACTGGGCCCACTCAACTTTCCACCTGGGGTTGAGGATTTGCTTGTGTCTTTTCAGATTCTGGACTTCTGTGTATTCCCTCCCATTTGGTGAAGCCTTACCATGGCATAACGGAGACCCCCCCCTCCCCCAGGATATCTTCCAATGAACCAGAACTTCCAGAGAATGAATCTGAGTGAGTGGCTACCAGTCCCCTTTTTACAAGATGGAAGCCTCTTCATGGACTCCTCATCCTGAGGCTACTCCACAATTGCAAGTCCTTGCCCCTGATAGAACATGGGGAAGCCTTCAATGCCTGTCTAACCAGGCCGACATCCTCTTACAACACAATGATACTGCATATACCCCTTATTCACATCTGATGGCCATGATTTCTGCCATTAACAAAAAATTTGATATGTGTAACCCTGATTCTTCTTGCCTTCATTTGTCCAGGCCAAGCTCAATATTCATATTGTGCTCATCTCCTTAACCCATCTATATTTGATAGCTTAACACTCCTAGCCTGGGATGTTCCTATTAGCAGTAATGACAGAGTTCATGGGAGGAGCCAATCTTAACCCGCCCTTCCAAACTGAACAAGAGCATTGGCTTTATATGCCAAGACCTCAATGGTGGCTTACTCCAGCACCTCCTATGTGTGTTACTAAACTTAGCAACTTATCTGCTTGTCTCCAACTACAAATCAACTGGCTTTTGCATGTACAGCCCAAAACCTCTACAAGGCCAATTTTACCTTTTTCTCAGCCACACGCTTTGGTATACCTCAAAAAACAAACATATCTCACACTCCTAATGTTATAGCTTGCTCTGGTCTCAAAAGTCAGACCACCCCTGTAATAAATTTCCTTGGACAACCTTTTATGGAGAGACTGAGCATCATCTTCACTGGGGAAATTGGACCATTACTGACAGGGGTCCTAGAGGACATCTTGAAACAAAATATTCAAATAAGACCATATCCTTTGACCAGTCTATTAGGGAGAATAATTATTGGAAAGATGGAGGCTTGTCTGGCCCTATAATTTCTGCACATAAAGGGAAATTAAAAGGACCTTGGCTTGTTAATCTTTGGAAGCTAGGCCTTCCCTTCTTCACTTATACTATTAACCATGGTAAACTTTATTCAACTAGACATATTAACATAACTTGGGCCTCCTTGAACAATGATCAATTTACATGGATCACTATTTGTGTCCCTTCTCCCTACATTTTCTTTGGTACCTCTCCTTTACAGATCCAACAACTAGAAAATGATAATATCTCTACCTACCAGGGCTGGTTTATGTCCTGCATAAGTAATGATATCACCCAATTAAATATCTCCTCTTTATTAGTACTTAGACATCACATCTCAGCCTGGGTTTCTGTTACTAGCTCTGAGCCCTATATACATCAATCAGGACTAGGCACACCTTCCAAGCTTGTTCAACACTGGTACTCTACTATAAGGCAAAAGAGATTTGTTAGCCTATTAATCATGAGCATCCTAGCAGCAGTAGGTGTTATTGCCTCAGCCATAGTAGCTGGAAACAGCCTGCACCGTACTATCCAGAGAGCCCATGTCCTTAATAAATTTATGGTCATAAAACTATATACTAATTCACAAAAAATATCAGTGGTCCATAAATGATAATTTCCCTTCCATCTGTGAATTTTAGATTCATCCATTCCCCAAATATCTTAAGTATCAACTATGATGTAGATACCCTTCTAGGAATTAGAATTCAACAATAATCAAGACAGCCATGATTCTTAGAATAATAAAATGTATATACCCTAGAGGAGAAGACCAAGGCTCAACAAACAATTAAACTTTTTGTTATTTAACATTGTGAAAAGAGCAGCCAAGGAACATAGTATGGTATGAAAGCACCAACCTTGCCACCCATAACTTTCTTTTCGTTATTTCCCTCCTATGTTCTTTGTTACTACAGTTTATTTAGACATTTGCTCAACAATATTACTTTTGATTTGGAGACGATCTGTCAGTGATGAAATATACATCAAGTGCTCATTAAATCAAAGACAGGAGCTATTCGCTGTAATGTATAATAGGAGGTATATGCCATAGTCTTTGGTGTCAGGGATCTCAGTAGTGGAAATTAGCACAAAAATGAGTAAGTGCCATAATAATTTAAAGGCAGAGATTCTCAGATGTGGAAGGGTTCAACCTGAATATGGTATCTAAAATGGCCAGTACTTAACATTTATTATCAATAAATGATGCATTATAATCTCTCAGAAACTGCCCTACTATACAACAGTCACTACATTAACTTAGGCCATTATTATTAGTCACCTAGATTATGAATAGATCTCTTAAATGGCTTTCTCCTCCAACCCTTCTCCTTTTTTGTTGCTAGGGCATTCTGTGCAAAACCACAAATCTGACATTGTCACATCCCTGCATTTAGTCTGTCAGTGGCTTTTTAGGTTTTCAAATAAAGCCAGCATTCTCAATATGGCATTTGAGCTCTTGCATGATCCAGGTGTCATGTTCTGGTATTGCAGTGAACTTCCTGCATGCTGAAATCTAACCACAGCAATGTTCAATCTCCAGTTGGCCCATGTTCTCTCAGATCATTCTAATTATCTCCACTTTATTTCACTTTCCAAACTCCTACTATGCTTCTAGATTCAGATAAGGTGCTATCTCTTACAGGAGCATTTGCTGTAAATTTCCAATTTCTGACAGGAGTGTTTATCTGCTCCCATGAAACTTACTGCCTACCTCTGTCTTAGAAGCCCACTTCTCTCTTGTCACTTTCCCCCATAAGACTGACTTTGCAGAGCAAGGACTGTGTTTCTTATCTTTCTCTAACATCTAACAAACTTCCTGGTATCACCAAATAGCCCACACTTTTTATATGGATAAATATATGAATTCTTCAAGTGGTAGAAGTATTCCAAGTCATAGTGTTAAACAAAGCAAAATAGCGAAACAAACAAACAAGGTGTAATCTGTTAGATGATGGAAGCAAGTCTAATTTGGCAAGAACAGCAATTTTCTGGAGCAAAACAATAGATAACAAGTCTACAAAAATTTGTCATTAGATACAGCTTTCTGGGATGATGAATGTTTTCTATTTTGCATTGTCTAATACAGTAGTCACTGGCCAACTAGTCTATTGAGTACTTTAAATGTGCCTGGTGTACTGGAGGAACTAAATTTTTAATTTTACTCAATTCTAGTTAAGTCAATTTGAAATTTAAATGGCCACTGTGTGGTCTACAATATTGGATAGCACAAAAGAGATAAGTCTGCAGAAGGCCGTGGACATCAGGGTAAGGAGACAATATTTTCTACAGGTAATAGAAGATTTTGAAAAGCTCTAAGCAGAAAATTTACATAATCCAAAGAGTGTCTTCATGTGCTATGAAATCTAAGTACTAGTAATGACATAAAAGTATGAAAGTCATATATTGTTATAATTGGTATAATGGTTATTTCTAAAAGTGTTATCTCTCATTTTTGTCATGAAATGAGGTGAAGATAACGGACATTATTTTTTTTTATCTAACTTACTAATGCAAAGTGATACTGTAATTTTTTTAGAAATCTTACTAATAGAATTAGAGTAAAGAGCTTAACTATTATTTCCTTATAATCTAATTAGATAGTAAAATGCACAATTTGTAATTTTAAAAATACTTTAAGTTTTAACTGCATGTATTTCATATAATAGGTAAACAACACACTCGTCTAGTTGACCTGAATCCAGAAAAATTTTATTATACAACTACTGACAATGGCTTAGGCATAAGGTGACAACAATTCTTACTCTCCTGGGGACAGGAGATTTTGGCTCAGGTCACAATCCCAGGGTCATGGGATTGAGCCTGTGTAGGGCTCCATGCTGAGCATGGAGCCTGCTTAGGATTCTCTCTCTCCCTCACCTCTCCCCAACTTGTGTTCTCTCTTTCAAAAAAGTGTGTCCATGTTTAGATGACAAATTATATGGTAACTATTTACGCTTCCCTATCACAAACTGAAATATATGTTTTTATTATAGCAAATATGTACATTAGACTACATAATAGTAAACACATCCAATATACTTTTTTTTTCTCTGTTGACATAAGCATGAACAGAGAGTCTGAGATTCTCAACTAGGCAAGAGAGGATCAGAGACTGAGGTGAAGATATTCTTAATATATTTGAAATGCTTATGAATTTCAAATTGTGAGATAAACTTAAATTTGTAGACACAATTGTATTTTCCTCATGTGGTTTATCAGGATAAACTAAAATGATTGTATAAAGCATTCAACATAGCACTTGGCAGAACCTGATTCATGAATATCAGCTGATACAATTCTTATTGTTATTGTGTTATTGTTCTTAAGCTTGGCTTTATGTTCTCCTGCCTCTTTGGGCAGGTTCAGCCATCCCAGAATGAGGTTTGGGACCAAGAACATGTGCAGCTTTAGGTAGCTCAGGTGGCCCCAATCCTAGCAGCACACACAGGACACCAAAGGTTGAGTTTCTGCCTTCTATTCAGCAGTGGATTCTAATATATGTCAGAAAAGGCAGATGTAAAACTATACTAACCTGACCAAACTTAGCAAGGGAAGCAATATGTCTGAAATATCTCATGACTTCTCAAATAGGAATCCTGGCATTTATATTTTATATAATACTCCCCAAAGTGCATCCTATTTTTTACCCAAAGCAGGCTTCCTCGTGCTCATTTCAAATTACAGAGGGATTATTATATGGGGTGAAACTAGGGGTCCTACAACACCTTGTTTAGATAGTATTCCTGCCTCAGGAGTTCTGATAATTAGAGACAATATATAGAAAATATTGTCTCCAAGGTGCCTGAGTGGCTCAGTCAGTTGAGTGTATGTCTCCATTTTGGCTCAGGTCATGATCTCAGTGTCCTGGGATCAAGCCCAGCATTGGGCTCCATTCTGAGTGTGGAAACTGCTTGAGATTCTCTCTCTCTCTCTCTCTCTCTCTCTCTCTCTCCCGTTTGTCCATTTCCCACCACTCATGCTCTTTCTCTAAAAGATGAAAGAAAGAAAGAGAAAGAAAGAAAGAAAGAAAGAAAGAAAGAAAGAAAGAAAGAAACAAGTTACTGTTTCCTAGTGTATTTTCTTAAAAAGTAACTATTATTTTCTAATTGATTTAGAGACCATGAGAGATAAACTGTATGGGGAAATGTGAACAAAGACATATGAGAAAAAGAAAAGAGAAAGGAAAATAAATTAATTCAAAACAGTGACCATTTTGGACTTTAAGAGAATTAATGAATTTGGAGGGGAAAGGACTAAAAAAATCTTTCTAAAAATCTAAGAAGTTTACCTGGAATTTAAAAGCATTGAGGTAGTATTAAAATATATATGTATATATTTACAATACAAGTATATAATATAAACTTATAGGTATATATTATACAATAATTATTTATACACTTAAATACTTACAATGTAAGTGTATAATCCTAGGAAGGAAACAAATCCAAACATACCAAAGATGTTTGGAAGAATTTAAAGCAATGGATGAATGAAAGGCAGATCCATATGCATGTGCTCTGAGCATTCAGTTGAAATGTTTGTATATTGTGTGAACCTGCTTGGTCATCTGCTGAAGGCCAGGAGCTAGGGAGTGAAGAAGCAACAGGTATAGGACTTTGTTAAAACAGGCCTCAAAAGAAAATTGTAGGCTTCTGAAAACGAAAATTCCAGAATCTAAATGATGGTTCAGGAATCCCGTTTTGCTGCTGTATGTAGGAGGACTTTAACATAGTAAGAAGTTATAGGAAGGTAATAATAATTAACTAAAATTGAGATTAAGAAAAGAAGCACAGCAGTTAAGATACAATTGGGGGCAGGAAGCAATATGAGTGATTTAGCCTTCCTGTTTCTTCTTTATAAGACAGGAGAAAGCCATTCATGTTATTTTCAGATAATACTAAATTGGGACATGTTAATAACATAATGGGGATATAAAAAACAACTCAGTGATTCCTATATAATAAGCACATGCACCAACATATTAATAAATTCAGTATGGAAATTCATCTAAAAAACACTAGTAAGCGAGTAAATGAAGAGTTGACAAAATAGGTTGTTCTTGTTTTCTTTTTGCTCCTCCATACCACATGATACGGAGCAAGTAGATTTTTATATCGAATCACAGGATTTTCCCTTAAACCTGGGAAGATGTTTAAGCTTTTGCTCTATGTAAATGGTGATTTTCATTAGTCTGAAAGGAAATATGTTCTAAATTTAACATCAATATTTTATCTAATGATTCAGGTTCATCCACTGAGGTCCCAGAGAACAGGATGTATGAGAAAACATTGTTGGATATTTTTGCCAAGAACTAGCCAGGAGATTGTACATCAAGGGAAAGAGACTGCAGCAAAAAAAAAAGGGGGGGGGATGGGGGAATTTCCTAGGCGATTAGAACCAAGATATTGTCAAAAACCACTCAGACTTAGATAGAAAGAGACTTTATTCGGAGGAAAAACTAATGCATTAGGGAGAAAATTCACATCTCAGAAATCTGCAAGCATCTCAAAATCAAAAGAAAGGGCTTTTCTTTTAGAGGATAAGGAGGAGTAAACACAGCCAGATAAGCAGAATCTTTTAAAGGGCAGTTGGACAAGCAAAAAGAAAAGACTGGTTGGGTGTGGAAGGAAGTGTCTTGCAATTCCCAGGAGAAGCTGCTAAGGAATAGGCCCACTTTTTAGTGCTTGCTCACACTTGTGGGCAAGCAGAGTTTAAGGGCCTATAGGAAGGAGAGAAGCTTGACTAAAGTTTGGTCAAGATGAAGAGAAGGTTAAGAAATGGTCAATTGTGAACACTTGTCAATGTCTTTCCAGTGGTGGGAATATTAGACTTATATCCATATTTTTGTGGGAGGCTGTATACAAAATTTAAGAAGACAAGATCCTGGGAAACTAGTGTAGAAATTAGGCCTTGTTTCAGAACTAGAAATACAGAATAATGGAGGCCAGGTGTCAGAAACAGTTATCACTGGGGACTAAAATCCTTACCTAGTCTCCCATACATAATATGCCAAATGCCCTGCATAGTTGGGGAGATTTGCCCAGCAAATGGAGAAGGATCTGGGAGCAATAGAAGAAGGCCATCACTGGAACAGATTGAGAAAATAGAATAAACTCTTTGGAAAATAAAAATAAACATATAGAAAACCACCCAGAGGAATGAGGAAGATGGTGGCGTAAGAGGACTCTGGACTCACAACTCCTGCTAACCATTATATTGCACCCACATCTGCCTAAATAACCCAGAAAACTGCCAGAAGACTAGCAGAATGGACTGTCCAGAGCCAAGCGTAGACAAGAAGACCACAGAAGAAGGTAGGAAGGGCGGAGAGGTGGTGCGCTACACGGACTGGCAGGAGGGAGCTGGGGTGGTGGAGGAGCAGCCCTCCCAGCAAGGCAGAGCCCCCGAGGCTGGCTTGCAAAAGCGGAGGGGTCAGAAGGAGTGTGTTCTGACAGCCAGCAGGACTTAACAACTAAAATGTTATAAGTCAACAGCTCTGCTCTGACAGCGGGAGGGCTAGAGGAAAACAGGAGGGAGAGTTGTTGAGCCCCACAGGACAGAGCTCAGCTTGGCGGGGAACAAAGGTGCTCGCCAGCACCATCTCCCCACCTGCACCATCTCCCTTGCACATTCCCCAGCCAAAATCCCAAAGGGAACCAGTTTCCATCACAGAACTGCTTGCACCAGGCAAACACCCAACGCTGTGCTTCTGTGGATCAATCCCTCTGATGGGTCTGCTTCCTTCCCGGTGCCACAAGGCCCCTCCTGAAGCAGACCACCGAAGGCAAAGCCAGCTGAGTCCACCCTCCCACCCTGTGCACCTTGCTGATACATCATGGCTAATATGCCAAATACCATCAAAGCAGCACCACAAGCCTGGCAGTGTGCAAGAAGCCCAGACAGGAGCCACACCACTCCACAGTGAGTCCTGCCCCTGGGAGAGGGGAAGATAAGGTACACACCAGTCTGACTGTGGCCCCAACAGTGGGCTGGGGGCAGACATCAGGTCTGACTGCGCCCCCGCCCACCAATGCAAGTTACTCCAGACAGCATAGAGGAAGAGCCCTGCAGTTCTGCACTACTCCAGGGACTACCCAAAATGATGAAATGGAAGAATTCTCCTCAAAAGAAACTCCAGGAAGTAGCGACAGCTAACAAACTGATCAAAAACGATTTAAGCAATGGAACAGAAAATAAATTTAAAATAATAGTCATAAAATTAATCGCTGGGCTTGAAAAGAGTATAGATGACAGCAGAGAATCTATTACTACAGAGATCAAGAGACAAAGAAACAGTCAGGAGAAGCTAAAAAATGCTATAAATGAGCTGCAAAATAAAATGAGGGTGACTACAGCTTGGATTGAAGAGGCAGAGGAGAGAATAGGTGAATTAGAAGATAAAATTATGGAAAAAAGGGAACGGAGAAAAAGAGAGATTAAAAAATCCAGGAGTATGAGGGGAGATTAGAGAACTAAATGACACAATTAAACATAATAACATATGCATAATTGGGATTCCAGAAAAGGAAGAGAGAGGGAAAGGTGCTGAAGGTGTACTTGAAGAAATCATCGCTGAGAACTTCCCTGACCTGGGGAAGGAAAAAGGCATTGACATCCAAGAGGCACAGAGAACTCCCTTCAGACATAACTTGAATCGATCTTCTGCAACACATATCATAGTGAAACTGGCAAAATACAAGGATAAAGAGAAAATTCTAAAAGCAGCTAGGAATAAACAGGCTGTAATTTACAAAGGTAGACCCATAAGAGTAGTGGCAGACCTATCTACTGAAACTTGGCAGGCCAGAAAGGAATGGCAGGAAATCTTCAATGTGTTGAACAGAAAAAAATATGCAGCCGAGAATCCTTTATCCAGCAAGTCTGTCATTCAGAATAGAAGGACAGATAAAGATTTCCCCAAACGAACAAAAACTGAAGGAATTCATCACCACTAAACCAGCCCTACAAGAGATCCTAAGGGGGATTCTGTGAGTGAAATGTTGCAAGGACCACAAAGTACCAGAGACATCGCTACAAGCATGAAACCTACAGACATCACAATGACTCTAAACCCATATCTTTCTATAATAACACTGAATGTAAATAGACTAAATGCTCCAACCAAAAGACATAGGGTATCAGAATGGATAAAACAAGACCCATCTATTTGCTGTCTACAAGAGACTCACTTTATACTGAGGAGACCTTCAGATTGAAAGTGAGGGGATGGAGAACTATCTATCATGCTACTGAAACTCAAAAGAAAGCTGGAGTAGCCATCCTTATATCAGACAAACTACACTTTAAATTAAAGGCTGTAACAAGAGATGAAGAAGGGCATTATATAATAATTACAGGATCTATCCATCAGGAAGAGCTCACAATTATAAATGTCTATGCGGCAAATACGGGAGCCCCCAAATATATAAAACAATTAATCACAAACATAAGCAATCTTATTGATAAGAATGTGGTAATTGCAGGAGACTTTAATACTCCATTTACAACAATGGATAGATCATCTAGACATAGGATCAATAAAGAAAGAAGGGCCCTGAATGACACATTGGATCAGATGGACTTGACAGATCTATTTAGAACTCTGCATCCCAAAGCAACAGAATATACTTTCTTCTTGTGTGCACATGGAACATTCTCCAAGATAGATCACATACTGGGTCACAAAATAGCCCCTCATAAGTAAACAAGAATTGAGATCATACCATGCATACTTTCAGACATTCACAATACATTCATTCATACTTTCAGCATTTCACAATGCTATGAAGCTTGACATCAACCACAGGAAAAAGTCTGGAAAACCTCCAAAAGCATGGAGGTTAAAGAACACCTTACTAAAGAATGAATGGGTCAACCAGGCAATTAGAGAAGAAATTTAAAAATATATGGAAAAGAACAAAAGTGAAAATACAACAATCCAAACACTTTGGGATGCAGCGAAGGCAGTCCTGAGAGGAAAATACATTGCAATCCAGGCCTATCTCAAGAAACAAGAAAAATCCCAAATACAAAATCTAACAGCACACCTAGAGGAAATAGAAGCAGAACAGCAAAGACACCCCAAACCCAACAGAAGAAGAGAAATAATAAAAATCAGAGCAGAAATAAACAATATAGAATATAAAAAAACTGTAGAGCAGATCAATGAAACCAAGAGTTGGTTTTTTGAAAACATAAACAAAATTGATAAACATCTAGCCATGCTTCTCAAAAAGAAAAGGGAGATGACATAACTAGATAAAATCATGAATGAAAATGGCATTATTACAACCAATCCCTCAGAGATACAAGCAATTATCAGGGAAAACTATGAAAAACTATATGCCAACAAACTGGACAACCTGGAAGAAATGGACAAATTCCTAAACACCCACACAGTCCCCAATCTCAAACAGGAAGAAATAGAAAGCTTGAATAGACCCATAACTAGCGAAGAAATTGAATCAGTTATCAAAAATCTCCCAACAAATAAGAGTTCAGGACCAGATGGCTTCCCAGGGGAATTCTACCAGACATTTAAAGCAGAGATAATACCTATCCTTCTCAAGTTATTCCAAAAAATAGAAAGGGAAGGAAAACTTCCAGACTCATTCTATGAAGCCAGCATTATTTTGATTCCTGAACCAGACAGAGACTCAGTAAAAAAAGAGAACTACAGGCCAATATCCCTGATGAATATGGATACAAAAATTCTCAATAAGAGACTAGCAAATCGAACTCAACAGCATATAAAAAGAATTATTCACCATGATCAAGTGGGATTCATTCCTGGGATGCAGGGCTGGTTCAACATTTGCAAATCAATCAATGTGATACATCACATTAATAAAAGAAAAGATAAGAACCATATGATCCTGTCAAGAGATACAGAAAAAGCACTTGACAAAATTCAACATCCTTTCTTAATAAAAACCCTTGAGAAAGTCAGGATAGAAGGAACACATACTTAGACATCGTAAAAGCCATTTATGAAAAGCCCACAGCTAATATCATCCTCAATGGGGAAAAACTGAGAGCTTTCTCCCTGAGATCAGGAACATGACAGGGATGTCCACTCTCACCGCTGTTCTTTATCATAATGTTGGAAGTTCTAGCATGAGCAATCAGATAACAAAAAGAAATCAAAGGCATCAAAATTGGCAAAGGTGAAGTTAAGCTTTCACTTTTTGCAGTTGACATGATATTATACATGGAAAATCTGAGAGACTCCACCAAAAGTCTACTAGAACTGATACATGAATTCAGCAAAGTCGCAGGATACAAAATCAATGTACAGAAATCAGTTGCATTCTTATACACCAATAATGAAGCAACAGAAAGACTAATAAAGAAACTGATCCCATTCACAGTTGCTCCAAGAATCATAAAATACCTAGGAATAAACCTAACCAAAGATGTAAAAGATCTGTATGCTGAAAACTATAGAAAGCTTATGAAGGAAATTGAAGAAGATATAAAGAAATGGAAAAACATTCTGTGCTCATGGATTGGAAGAATATTGTTAAAATGTGAATACTACCCAAAGCAATCTACATATTCAATGCAATCCCAATCAAAATTGCACCAACATTCTTCTCAAAGCTAGAACAAATAATCCTAGAATTTGTATGGAACCCCAAAAGCCCCGAATAGCCAAAGTAATTTTGAAGAAAAGACCAAAGCAGGAGGCATCACAATCCCAAACTTTAGCCTCTACTACAAAGCTGTATTCATCAAGACAGCATGGTATTGGCACAAAAACAGACATATAGACCAATGGAATAGAATAGAAACCCCAGAACTAGACCCACAAAAGTATGGCCAACTCATCTTTGACAAAGCAGGAAAGAATATCCAATGGAAAAAAGAGTCTCTTTAACAGTGCTGGGAGAACTGGAAAGCAACATGCAGAAGGATGAAACTAGACCACTTTCTCACACCATTCACAAAAACAAACTCAAATGGATAAAGGACCTGAATGTGAGACAGGAAACCATCAAAACCTTAGAGGAGAAAGCAGGGAAAAACCTCTCTGACCTCAGCCACAGCAATTTCTTACTTGACACATCCCCAAGGGCAAGGGAATTAAGAGCAAAAATAAACTATTGGGACCTCATCAAGATAAAAAGCTTCTGCACAGCAAAGGAAACAATCAACAAAACTAAAAGGCAACCAACAGAATGGGAAAAGATATTTGCAAATGACATATCGGACAAAGGGCTAGTATCCAAAATGTATAAAGAGCTCACCAAACTCCACACCCGAAAAACAAATAATCCAGTGAAGAAATGGGCAGAAAACATGAATAGACACTTCTCTAAAGACATCCAGATGGCCAATAGACACATGAAAAGATGCTCAACGTCGCTCCTTATCAGGGAAATACAAATCAAAACCACACTCAGGTATCACCTCACGCCAGTCAGAGTGGCCAAAATGAACAAATCAGGAGACTATCGATGCTGGCAAGGATGTGGAGAAACGGGAACCCTCTTGCACTATTGGTGGGAATGCAAATTGGTGCAGCCACTCTGGAAAACAGTGTGGAGGTTCCTCAAAAAATTAAAAATAGACCTACCCTATGACTCAGCAATAGCACTGCTAGGAATTTACCCAAGGCATACAGGAGTGCTGATGCATAGGGGCACTTGTACCCCAATGTTTATAGCAGCACTCTCAACAATAGCCAAATTATGAAAAAAAAAAATCTAAATGTCCATCAAATGACGAATGGATAAAGAAATTGTGGTTTATATACACAATGGAATACTATGTGGCAATGAGAAAGAATGAAATATGGCCCTTTGTAACAACATGGTTGGAACTGGAGAGTGTTATGTTAAGTGAAGTAAGTCATACAGAGAAAGACAGATACCATATATTTTCACTCTTATGTGGATCCTGAGAAACTTAACAGGTCTAGGGGGGAGGGGAAGAAAAAAAAAAAGAGGTTAGAGAGGGAGAGAGCCAAAGCATAAGAGACTCTTAAAAACTGAGAACAAACTGAGGGTTGATGGGGGGAGAGAGGGAGGGTAGGGTGGGTGATGAGTATTAAGGAGGGCACCTTTTGGGATGAGCACTGGGTGTTGTATGGAAACCAGTTTGACAATAAATTTCATATTAAAAAATTTAAAAAATATATATATATATATTTTATATATATATATATTTTATATATTTTATATATATATATAAAATGTGGCTCCAATATTTTATATGAATTTTTTCTCATCTATCTAATTGTAGTAGGTGGTTTTAATTAAAAACAAGGGTATCTGGAACACCATCTGACAAAAGTTTTAAAAACTTGAATTATGATTGTCCTAAATGTTTACAAAAACACAATTGCCAATCTTTGTTCACCCAGATGATATATATTCACAACAATAATAGTAATGGTGGCTAATACCTATTGAGTATTTGCTATGTGCGAACCACAGAGCTGAGATCCTTCATTCATTATGTCATTCTCTCAAAAACCTGATGGGTAGGTATTATTATTATTATTTTGCAGATAGTGATAACCTTTACTACAACAGCATCAAGTAAGTAAATGAGGCTCTGAACACATAATTACTGAAGTTCACATAGTTCCTAAGAGCAGCACCAGAAATTGAAACCAGACGTTTCCAATTTCAAAAGCCTTGTTCTTTTCCACTACTCTACACAGTATAAAAGACTCAGTTACATTCCAATGAATGTTTTTTCCTTATGTGATATTCTGCTATATTCAGATCACAGATACCCCTGCAGATACATACACATTTGGATTGGACATGTATATTTAATATATAAAGATCATCCACACCGTGATATCTGAAGGTCTACCTTCTTTGGGTTTCAATCCCCGTACTTCATAACCTTTGCACCATGCTATCTCCCACTTGTTTATAAGTTCTTGAACTTTCCAGACTGAGTCTTGTCTATTCAACTGACTATCAGGAACCTTGAGAACAATTATAATACTGTGGTATCCTTGACATTTCACAAAGATTCAAAGACATTGGTTGAATGTCTTTGATATTTATATTATGAAATTACACACAAAAGTTGATGACATAGCATGCATAAAAGAAACAAAGTCCGATGGACATAGTTATTAACTGTACTTGAAAATATAATGACTATTATGCTTCCATTCTAGATTATTTGGATTTAGAGATTGGAGAAAGAGGGAAAGGAACTAACACCTGTAGGGAGCAAACTACTTGCCAGCCATTTCATATATATTCTCTCACTTAATTGAAGCACTGCTGCCCCTCTTACAAATGAGGAAACCAAGGTACAGAGGGTAAAAAACTTTCTTGAGTAGACATTGTCAATGTGTTCAAAAAGCTGAGATTGAAGTTGGATTTCTTCGACTCAAAAGCCTGTAACTTTCTCTCTTCACACCTCCTCCATTCAGTCATCCAGTGACCTCAGCAACTTTTTGTTCAAAGATTCTGCATCACTACGTAACAGAATTGACTCGAACTAATCAACATGCATTTCTAAATTAATTTATTTAAACTATAAAGTTTCATTTTACCTTTCTTCCTCCATGAGTATTCCGCTGTCTACTGTTAATTGAGACCCAAAAGAGGTTTACAAACGTGTAATACAGTGCCACTCTTCTATTTTTTGTTTGATTGTTTTGGAAAATATAGTTATTAATAAAAATATGCTGTTTATGTTAACATGCAATGGGTTTACTGCTGTTATTTTTAAATGAATTAATATCTTCAATCTCCAGTTTAATTTCTCAGTTTTTTTCTGGGATATTTATTTGGAGGTTTGTAATATGTTTAGATTTTTTCTACCAACATCTTTTGAGCTTCATGTGTGTTTTTCTTCTTCTTTTACAGTAATTCATATTTTGTTAGTTTTTCCAACTTTTCCTTTATATTTTTGAAGTTATTCTCTTTTTCTATATTCAGAGGCTTTTACAGCTATTTTAATATTCACACATAAAGTCTAAAGTTAGCCCTTACATTTTATCCTTCTTCTTAACATACAAAGACCATATAATGCTTAACAATGATTAATCTTCCAAACTTATGATATTTTTCCAAAATTTTTAGTCTAAACCCACAAATTCAACATTGTTGTTGTTGTTTGTTGAGTCTTGGGTTTAACTGCTGGTAGAAAAGGTATCTGTATATATAACCCACATAAAAACACTTTGATATTCAAGAATTTTTAAGAATATAAAGGGATCTGACACTAAAAATTTAAGTACTCTTTTTCTGAGCCAATACCAGTGTTTTTTTCAATTTCTGAAGCCCAAGGGGCAGAAAGTTTAGCTTCCCACCTCCCTACCCAGTTCAATCAGCCAATGCCTAAGAGCTAGAACTTTCAAAAGTCCTTTGTTTCATATTTATTTTGTGTTTACTGTGGAGTCTAGGTTACACTTTGTGCCCTGTCAGTAAATAATTTCTGCTTAACAAATAAATTGAATCACTTAATACCATGCCTCCCAGATTCAGCTATAGCACCAGGAAGCAGTGTGTCCAGTAGACATAACTGTGTTCCTGAAAAAGCGGGAGGGTAAAGGTTCAATTTGAGGTCACACCTCACAGATTATTTTAGATAATAAATATGGCTCATTCACTTCTTCAACAAACATATATCATATACCACTCTGTGCGGGCATTATTGTTAGACCGGGGGAGTCAGAATTGAATATGAGTGACACAGCTCCTGCAGCCTTGGAACTTATGTTTGGGGTAGAGGTAGTCATTATTAAACTAACTGTACAATCAGTGGTTGAATTATATTCGTAGTAAATGTTATGAGACATCTGTAAGATGTTATAAGAGCATACAAAGCATAAAGAAATGAACTTATACTGTCAATTACCTGCCTCTATAAGCCACAAAAGTGGTTTAGGCTAGTTTCTTTCTCTTTAGAATAAAAATGAGAGGGATTCTGAAGGGGAGTGGTTCATTCCATGTAACACATCAAATGCTTATTCAGATGATTATTGGTTCAGTAATTTGATCAGTTTCTGTTTTCTCCACTCATATAGAAGCTACATGAAAGAAATGGCTATTTTTGATTTGTTCACAGCAGAATTCCCTGAATTTAGCATAGCACATGATATATGGTGAGACGTGGTACGTGCTTAATACTACATTTGTTGAGTAAATGAATGAATACCACATCTATCCAGAAGGCTTGGTAGCGCTTCCTAATAGATTCCTATTTTGAGCTTTTATTGATATGTAAAATTTATAATTAAAAGGGGCTAACAAAGGCCATGGAGTTTTAAGCTGCAATTAATTTTTGCTAAGCAAGAGACTGTCCCAGCACATTAATGTGGCAAGATGTTTTCATTCAGAAATAAGAACCTAGTGAACACCAAACACAGAGTGTTATTTTGGCAAACAAATAGCCAGATCAGAAGCAACCAAAGAAGAAAACTGAGGGAGAAACAAAAAAAATGAAATGTAACTGAGGACACAATACAGACGGTGTCATAAATGGGACGAATGCAAACAGATGGACAAATAAGGAGCCAACGAATGAGGCAGCAGGATGAACAAGAAAGAAACTGGAGAAACAGAATTTATTAAAATGGCAGTGCAATTCATGGGATGAGAACAGAGGTTGGTGATCACATTGTGAGATATAGGTGATGAGTAGAGAGGCAAAGGCAGAACAAGGAAGAAGGAAAGAGAAAGGGGAGAGGTAGACTGAGAAACCATCCAAGTCACCTTGGGTTGGTAAATTTTAGCTGACTCCCTGAAGAGAAAGAATTAATGATTTGAACAAAATTCTGCTTATAAAAGCTTTCATGCATCTAATTTCACGTGTTGAATACAAATGGCGGATACATTCATTTCATAAGTCTACCCATGGTGGTAATAATACATTATCAAGAATACCCCAATAAGAAAATAGCAACAGGTTGAGGAAAATACCTAAATTGGTTAGCATGCTATCAACCGTTTGATCATTGAAATGGTGCCTGGGAAGACTCTCTTATTGATCTTCTGCAATGGTGTACATTACTCAGCGGTACTGGTACTGCTTTCACTCTGCTTTAACACCTTCACCAGGGCCACTGATTTGTGTAAATGTGTGTGTGTGTGTGTGTGTGTGTGTGTGTGTGTGTGTGTGTGACTGTGATATTGTGATTATGATAAGTTTATAAGATATTATGATAATTATTATAAAAGATTAAAAATTGTAATTTGTCCCCATTTTTGGCATGGGGATCCTAAACCCTTGAGATTTCCTACGTGATGAGAGAGATAAAGGTATATTCTTCTATTCATATCACACCTGAATTTATGTTAATTAGGTGACTTTTGGCAAGCCCTTAGGCAACTTGAGGATGGGGACTGGTTGCCAGAAGAGCTAAGCATGACAAGAGGACTTTCAGCCCCACTTCCTGATCTTCAGGGGATGGAGAATGCCTAAAGATTGATTTCTATCAATAATAGCCTAGGATTTAATTGCACACCCATGTAATGAAACTTCCATAAAAATCCAAAAGGACGAGATTTGGGGAGCTTCTGTGTTGGTAAACACATGGAGATGTGGGAAAAGTGGTATTCAGAGAGGGCATGGAAGCTTCACATCCTTTCCCTCATAGCTTGCCTCTTCCATCTGGCTATTCTTGAGTCATATCCTTTCATAACAAACTGATAATCTAGTAAATAAACTGTTTTCCTGAGTTCTAGGAGTTGCTTTAGCAAATTAATTGAACATGAAGACAGGGGTCATAGAAACTTTTGATTTATGGCTGGTCTGTCAGAAGCTCAGGTGTGAACTTGGACTTAAAATAGGCATCTGAAAGTTGGGGGCAGTTTTGTGGGACTGAGCCCTTAACCTATGGGATCTGTCACTATCTCCACATAGGTGGTGTCAGAATTGAATTAAATTGTAGGACACCCAGCTGTGTTCACAGAATCTGAGAATTGTTTGGTGTAAGAAAAGGTACCTCACATTTGGTGATCAAGAGTGCCAGAAGTGTGGTGAAGTTTTGAGAGTAGGGGAGACACAGAGAGGAGTGTTTTTCCTTAGAGTGATGGCAAGTAATTTAAAGCAGTATTTTTTTATGAAAATGTTTATATAAAGATCTAATAGAGTTTTGAACATAAGACTTCAAAGAAATTTGTGCTTAAGCAGAAATTACTCATCAGATCAAACACACCCCCTTCTGTGGTATACTTTAGAAGAAAAGGTGTAAAGTTTTGCACTGGATCTGTTTACTGAATGGGGAAGGGAATTCCGTAATACCACAGAAATTGTACAAAGTAATTAATATCCCCTTATTTTTAACCTTTATAATGTAGACAGACACTAGATAATTAAAACATGAAGATAAAATCAAAATTCCTTTCTAGCTAAGTTTCTCTTTATTCTTTTCTAGCCTTTGCGTGGTACTGATAATTGGTAGCAAAATTAACTAGTTTTAGTTCAATCTTCTTTTATCTACACCCCCCATCTTTAGGAAAATCTTCCTATACAGATCAAAATATTTGTAATACCCAAGAACAAGAAAACTACTATGGTCTGAATGTTTGTATCCCAAGCCCCTCCCACCCAATTCATATGTTAAAAACCTAATATTCCGTGTGATAGTGCTAGTAAGTGGGATGATTAGTTCATAAATGGAATAAGTGCTTTTATCAAAGAGGTCCAAGGGAGTTCCCTTCCTCTTTCTCCTTGTAAAGTTCTAGAGAAAAGAAGGAGGCTTTCTGCGAGGTAGTGGGTCCTCAACAGACACCGAATATGCTGGCCCCTTGATCTTGGGCTCCCCAGTCTCCAAAATTGTGAGAAATCTGTCTCTGTTGTTTATAACCTACCTTGTTTGTAGTATCTTTGTTGTGGGAGCCTGAACAGACTAATACAAAAATCAACATTGTCAAAGACAGTCACTACTTCTGCAAAAAGACAGAAGTCTTCAGTATTCCTGGGGGAAGAAATCCTGTGTTGATTTGTTCTTTTGGCCATTTATGATGTGTTCACAGCATGGAACATATGGCTCAGACATTTCTTGTCACTTCTACACTCCTCCCATCTCAACCAGAAAGAAAACTTGTAATGAAGACAAGTTCACTCTTCTAATGCTAACAGCTGTTGAGAGTCTCGTTTGATTGGGATATAAATAGATTTTGTGAAGATTGGTGCGTTAACCAATGATAATACTTAGGAAACAAATTGGGAGTATAAATTGTTGACTAAAAATAACTGCTTCATGGGGACCCAGTCCCATAGTGAGTGGGAATGAGTAAAGCACAGTTCCTTCTGGGAATAAAGAACTTTCTGAGATGAATTACAAGTAATAAAAGAAGAAAGCCACATTCTTAACTGATGAATGGAAATCCCTGAGGAGAAGAGCACTCATTTGTACTTTTCTCCTTTTGTGTAAGGCTGATTTCTAAAATGTTGATTTTATTGTGTGAACCACTTCTTTTTTGCTTTCAGGTTTGTCTGGACAGAGAAGATTGTCATATAATGGCTCCGATTATTTTAACTCAATTTTACTAAATGCTCCAGTATTAATCGTTTCTTTTCAGCCTTTAATTGATATATCATTTATGTTAGAAGCTATTAAGAAAATGTATAAAAGATGTATTAACCAGAATAACAGAGATCTTTCCTCTCCTGCCCATTCTTATTCATGGTGCAAAGACAGCTTCCCCCATTACCTCGAAAGACTCCACCTCCCCCATTTTATTTTTTTTCATAATACTTATCACCATCTGCCATACCATGTGTGTGTATGGGGAAGCATAATTCTATGATGATCCCCTCGTGAATCCCATCCATGTATAATGCCCTACTTTTGAATCCAGGCAGGACCTGTGAGTTGCTTCTAGATAAGAACATGGCAAAAGTACAGCGATGTCACTCCCTTGCTTAGGTTCCGTTGTATAAGACTCCTTCTTAGCAAATTGAAGCAAGAAATTCTCCTGATAGCCTTCAAGAAGGAAACCACCAGATGTGAAAGAATCACATGGCAAGGAATGATGGGGAACTCTAGAAGCTGAGAATGGTCCCTGCTGACAGCCAGCAAAAAGGTAGTCCTATAGCTTCAAGCAACTGACCACAACTGCCAACAACCACATGATCTTGAAAGAGAACGCCAAGCTCCAGAAAGAACCTCAGCACAGCCAATACCTTCACTGCAAACTTGCAGAAGGGCCAGCTAAGCTGTGCCAGGACTCCTGCCTGTGGACACTGTGAGATAGTAACTGTATGTTGTGAACTGCTGATTTTGTGGTAATTTGTTACCCAGCAATACAAAATATGCTGTATATTTATCTGTATATGTATTGTCTGCCCCTGCACCCTCCCAACACATTCATTAGCTTGTAAGCACCATGAGAAAAGGATTTTTTTTTTTTGCCTGCTTTTGAAACTACTTTATCTCCAGTGGCTAAGAAGATTACTCAGCACTTAGTAGGCTTTCCCTAAATAAATGTTAAATGAATTAAATGAAATGAAAATATTCGTTTTTGTAGAGTTCTAAGTTTTCATCAGTGAATATATTTTATATCAAAGCTGTTATTAAATAAAGTTCAAGATAACACATCTTAAACTGAATGGCTTACTAATTTATTGAGAATTGGGGTCTTCCTATCCTATGGCTCTGTTTTAAATTTTGATTGGAAAGTTTTGTTTTACAAAGAAGGGCATTCAAAAATTATTTCATCACACATTCAACTAAACATGAAACACTTAGCATGACTGGATAATATATTAGGTATTCAGGAGTGTGAGCCGAAGGAGACTAACTTCACTCTTCTGTTCAGGCCAATATAGGAGGTGAGGAGGTAACCCAGGAGTGTATACAAGTACAAGGAATTCTGGGGAACCTGGGTGGCTCAGTCAGTTGAGCATCCAACTTCAGCTCAGGTCGTGATCCCACTGTTCATGAGTTTGAGCCCCGTGTCTGGCTCTGTGCTGACATTTCAGAGCCTGGAGTCTGCTCTGGATTCGGTGTCTCCCTCTATTTCTGCCCCTCCCCCACTCACACTCTGTTCTCTCTCTCGCAAAAATAAGTAAACATTAAAAAAAAAAGTATAGGGAATTTCCTAACAGCAGTATTAACAAGTGCTGTGTAAATAAAAAAGATGGACAAGAGTAGTAACAGCTGGAATTACTGAGTTTTTGTTGTGCCACACCTTCTTGCAAAGCACTTTGCATGCATTATGCCATTTTTTCCTCCACTGTTCATAGCTTTGTTTTATAGCTAAAGAAAACTAGGTTCAGACAGTGTCACTAACCCAGAGTTATGCAATGAGTGACCAAGCTGATATTTGGACTCCTACCTGCCTAATCACTATACCAATGGCTCTCAAACACTAAAGTGAAGAAGCATTACCTGGAGAGTTTGTTAAAAATGAGGATTCTAGAGGCTCTTTCTCCAGTGAATCTAGGAATAGCTCAGAAATATACTTTTTTTTTTCAAGCAGTTATCCAACTGATGCTGATTCAGGGCATCTGGGACTGTAAGTAACATGGCACTTTACTATAAATTCAGTCTTGGGGAGAGGTAAAAACGAAGGCTTCCTCCAAGAGGTAATGCTAACATATAAAGCAGGTAGAAAAGGGGAAGGGAAAGTGAGAGCCTAGGTCAATATCACAATCTAAGAAGAGAGAGAGAGAGAGAGAGAGAGAGAGAGAGAGAGAGAGAGAGAGAAAGAAAGAAAGAAAGAAAGAAAGAAAGAGAGAAATAAAGGGGGAAATCAGAGCACACATTGCCTGTGGCAGGAATTGTACGTGAATGTAACTGTGTGGGTATGGTGGTGTGTAGAGAGTTAACAGAAGAGGGAGGTAGAGGCTGATCATGAGAAGTCTGTTTACCATCCTAGGATGGATTGTCACATGATAAAAAGTGTCTGAAGACAAACTTACTTGAAGTCAATTTCAAGAACCTCTTTGTAAGAGATTTGAGAATATGGATAATTTACCTAATTGCTCTGTGACTTGATTTCCTTAACTGTCATTGGTGATCATCATCCTATCTCATAGATTTAGTATCTAAATAAAATCATATACACAAAGCACATAACAGTGCCTGGCACATTAGCACATAATAAACAATAGCCATTAATTTCATGCTGAAGTCAATGTGCTGCCCCTGAGTAATTTTTATGCCAAGTCTTTCTCTGGTAGCTTTTTAGTGACTGGATTCAATGGAGGGAAATGCCAAAAACAAGGTGAACAGTTAAGAGACTGTTTAATGCGTGCCAAATGTATATAGTCAGAGGAGGGATAGGAAAGCAGGATTATATCTGAAAACTATTTAGGAGTAAAAGCTACAGAACTGAGGAACAACTGGATATTGGGAGAAACAAGAGGAGGGGGGATTCCAGGTTTCTGACTTAGGCAACTCATCTGTCCAATTCCCTCTCTGTGGCCTGGTTGGCGGTATGGCATTAGGATCCAGAAGCAGCTGTTGGACTTTTTTCTTCCTTTTGTTAACTGTCTAATTTTCCCTATGCTGAGAGCAATGCCATTGCTTCATCTGCTCCAGAGACACTAAGACAGCCGATTTCAGTTTCTTCAAGGGGTCTTGGCCTTGCTTCTGGCTATATCTTGATTTACACCAACATGCTTAAAGCCTCGTTAATGTCACCCAGGCTAGACTGTCAACTGGAATAAGCTTTCTAGCAAGGTTTCTCCCACCTCCTCTCGCTTTCAGGTTCATCAAACAAGGCATATGTTTCTGTCATTGCCAAATTACTGGCATACACCGCAGAAAGTGCATTCCCATTAATTACAGGGCTGTGTCAGAAATACCTTGACACTGGAGCTGTTGAAGGCACCCATTATGCATGCACTAATGGTATACCTTGTACCTATCCCCCAAAGCCCGGCTACAAAATGCCAAGGATTTGTCATCATGAAGTGAAATCATTAGAGAATATGGGTGACTTTTGACAAGTGCCTACACTTGTAGAACTTTAAGGAATAGCAAATCAGGGTAGCATATTTTTGGAGAGAGTGAATCTTATAAATAAATGCCTATTTTTATTATATATTGATAAGTACAGAGAAGTCCCTGACTCTATCGGGGGCTCTGGCTCTTAGCCCATAATAACAACTTTCCTCAGTATATCCTGTTAGTTACCATCAAAGAATCAGAGCCAACAGGCTGCAGGTTTATATATAAACATAAGGAATGTCAGTGGGACAGAAAGTCAACAGTATAGGAACCAATATATATTTTACAAAATCAATATGTGGCAAGACGAAGGCTGGATTTAGGGAATAAAAATTGGAGACGCGGTGATCAGTTGGGAGATTACTGCTGGGTGAGAAAGGATGAGGACCTGAACTGGACCAGTGATGGGGAAGATTAGTTTGAATGTCAGAAGAGGTGATACAAACACAGTTTATTGCTTTCCCAGAATCCACAAGTATCATTCCACAACTTAAAATCATCTCCAGTGGTTTCCCTTCTAAAGAAAAAAAATTCAACCTTGTTGATATCACAGCCTTATCTTTTGCTCCACTAAATCTCCCATCCTCTGAATAAACTCCACCCCATTCATGCTATTTTTTTTTTTTTTGCCACATAGGCTTAAACTTATCATTCTACTTCTACAAACTCATTTAAAAATCTCATTCAACAAATACCTATGGAACACCTACTATATGCCATATTTGTTTGTCCTATGGTCTCTGTTCTAGTGAAACAACCACTCAACATGAATTAGAAATCTCAACATCATTTAGTCATGTAATTGATGAATTTATTGGGCAACCATGTTTCAGGCAATGTCCTATGTGCTAGGAATGTGATTATGAAGAAAACAGATTAAAGAATCCACCTGCAGGAGACTTACAGTCTAGCTAGGGGGACCACAGTTAATAAACAAATAAATAAAATATTTGCTATGCCAGATGCCTCTAAGCATTATGGAGCACAGTAAGTTGGGGAAGTGATTAGGAGGTGAATTAAGAGTGTCAGCTTAGGGGAATAGAATTTTAGAAAAGGTTGTCAGGGAAGACCTTACCGCCAAGCTCTGTTTGAGCAAGGCCATGTGGAAGATGAAGAAGTAAGCTATGCAGATATCCAAGGGAAGAGCACTCCAGGCAGGTGAAAGTGTAAATGCAAAGCTTTGTAGTGGGAGTATGTCTAGAGTATTCCAGGAACAGCAAGGAAATACAGTGTGACCAGGGCAGAGCAAGCATGAGGGAAAGTAGAAGATGAAGTAATACAGGAAACGTAGGGTAGATTGTATAGACTATTGTAAGGATTTAACTCAGAGCAAGAATTTTGAGTATAAGAATAATGCAGTATGACCTAGATTTCCACCAAGCACAAAACAATCAAAGCACGGAGGTCAGTCAACAAGCTACTGCAATAATCCTCACAAGAGGCAACATTATTGTGGACTTAGGGGTGGTGAGTTGTGCAGGTGGGAATAATCAGTTAGATTCTGGGCAAATTTTTATTTGATTCATTTATAGATAAGATGTAGGGTGTTGGAGAAATAAAGAATTCAAAGAGAACTCAAAGGTTAAGTTGCTGTTTATTGAGATAGGTAAGACATGAGGAGAAGCAGATTTCAGGGAAAAGCCGAGAAGATGGATTTTAAAGCATTACATCTAAGGTCGACTAAAAATCCAAGTGGGTATATGGAGTAGAAAGTGGGATATAATCTTGTGTTAAGGGGAAAGATCCAAATTGAAGACAGAAATTTAGGAGTTGTCACTTTTGCTGCTCAATATGGTAGTCACCATGAATATTTTTTTTAATATTTAAATATATGGCTATTTAAACTTAAAGAAATAATGTAAAAAAATTTAATGAGCCCCACTAGGCGCATTTCAAGTGCTCAATGTGGCTAGTGGCTATCATATCAGACAACCCAAAAATAGAACATTCCCATCATCTCAGAAAGTTCTATTGGACAGTATTTAAAGACATGAGATAAGATACTTGATGAAATCACCAAGAGATTTATTTCTAAGCTCTGTTTCTAGCTTGGAGAGAGACAGAGATGTTTGTGGTGCATGGGATGGGGGGAGGATTATTTTTCTCACTACACTACAAATAATGGGATAAAAAATTCTTCAGATTTTACTGTTAGAAATTTATTCCAGTTAATCCCCACTTCTCTCCCTCTGTCTTCACTTTGTATTTCTGGCCTTCCTTAACCTCTTGCTGGGATGATTACAGTAGCCTCCTAACTGATCTTTGAGCTCAGGTCTGTGTGTCTCATTTTCATCCTCCACACTCTTAAAATAAAGATCTAAGTCAGTCTCCAGTTTATAAACTCCCAATAGGGGCACATGGGAGCCTCAGTGGGTTAAGTGTACCACTCTTGATTTCAGCTCAGGTCATGATCTCAACGGTTTATGAATTCAAGCCCCACATCAGGCTACGCACGGATAGTGTGGAGGCTCCTCAGGATTCTCTCTCTCAGCCCCTTATACACTCACACACACTCTCTTTCTCTCTCCCTCCCTCTCCTCAAAATTAAATAAACTTTACAAAAAATAACAAAAGCTCCCAATAGTTTCATCACAACCTACAAAGTAAAGGCCAAATATGATATTATTGAATATGAAACTTCCATAACCTGTCCCTTCCCTCTTCAGCCTCATGTTTCATATTCTCTATCTGTAATTTTATAATCCAACAATAAATTCCCAGTAGTGCTCTTCTAACCTCTGTTTCTTATTTATCTCCTTCTGGTCTCCTTTTCCTGAGATTAATATTCACCTTTGACAGACTTTTACCCATCTTATGTGGCAGAGCATAAGTGTTTTTTTCCTCTAGCTTTGAGTAAGATGTTCCATTCTGTGGTCTTATAACACCCCATGTTCCTATTGAGCATACTATTTAACACCTGTGCCTGGAATGATCTGTTTCATTCCCCCAGTGGACCAGAACTCTCAGAGGTTAGTGCCTATACTTTTTACATTTTTCTACCTGCAAGGCTAACTATACTACCTGGCACATGGGAGGCAAGCAAGGGCCACTTTTTGAACCAAAATGAAACAGAGGGAGATTTTGTGATTTCTTGTCATTACATGAACTAGTCTCATGCTTGCTCACACTACTTCAATATCCTTCTAATCCCTTGAAGTGTCCTACGTTTTCTTGTCTTTCAGCATCCAATGTCAATGTCATTTTCTCTGTGTATCTCTCTTTCTCTCCTCACCTCAATCTCATTTTTTCTTCTTAGCGTTATTCACATGTCTCCAAAACACCACTTTTCACAGTGATGACCATGTCTCTCTTTGGCTCTTATGGACAGGGAGGGTGTGATGCATTTATCACACCCTGGGTCTTTTGTACCATTTATTACATAGTAAGCCTTCAATAAATGCTTATTGAATACATTTTAATCTGTACTGATTAAAAGCTCCTGAAATGGGTACCATTATATAAACCATTGATTACAAATTAAAAAAAAAAAAAACTATGTTTAGAAGTATGTATGGGTGTACATGATTTCTTCAAATGATTAAATCTGGAATTAGCTTTGAAATGAATCTGAATTTACAGGTGAAGAAATTAATACCAGGAAAGTCAAAATGAGTTTTTGAGTCAGAAACATTTCAAGTGTCTTGGCCATCACCTTGCCTCCTGCTTTGCCCACTCTACATCCTGCTGTTTTGCTTCTCCTTCATTCTTCCTCATTTGGCTTCTCACCCATGCTCTCAGCAATGCAATGCTTGCATGGACATTTGATATGATGGACAGAGATAAATATATACATTTCCCCAGCTTTGCATTACAGTGGCATTTTGATTATGAGGTTAAGGTTTCTGCCTGAGTAGAAACAAAAGCTAACACAATATTTAATTTAGAAATAATATGCATCCCAAGCCCACTCCCTTTCTACTCATGGGATTCTAAACCCATCCTGTACTTATTCAATAAAAAGAAATGGAAGGATCATGTTTCTTGCAATAAATTGTTTCAGGCCAGAACAATGCTTAGAGGGAGCTGGAAACACTTCTCTCCCCTGAATGTGCTGTAACACCAACAGCTGCCACACAGACAGCTGAGCTAACTGGCCCATTTCCTCACAGGCAGGTTAATTTCAGGAGACTTTTCTAAGAAAAAAATCTCTAGACACAATATCCACAATTTAGTCACACATTCACGCATACACACACCATGTACAATGTGCAGAAATAAATTATAGTAATTTCTCCCCAAGAAACTACCAGTGTGGTCATACCAAGAAAATTAAGAGACGTAATAATGAGCATTTACTGTGAGTGACACTGAGCTAATTACTACTTTCCAATTAAAAGCATTTGAACAAATAGCAAAATACTCATACATGTCATTGATCCAGAACCTTAACCTTCAAAACATATATTTGTCCTTTCTTTTGGAAAGTGGGTGGGGCAGCACATATCTTTAAGAAATATTCCCTAAAAGAATTAAGGAAAGGACACTTAGCCATAATTCTAAGTCAAAATTATTGGGAATACTTCTAGTTTCCAAAGAAATCTAATTATAGCCTTTTTTTTTTTTAATTTTTTTGGCAGGGAGCAGGGGGTTGGGGTGGCCTATGTTATTTTGCTCCAAGATTTTTGTCTCTAATAAAAATTTTTCAATATTTCCTTTTATATAAGATGTTATTTTAATCTAATTTTCTCTTTTTCTACATACGTATAATGAGCATGAATAGGAAATGTATGTGAGAAGCTCTCACAGTCTTGTTTCCTCTGGGGTTGGGCAGTAGAAAGTCGAAAAGGGTCTGAAAATGATAGATTTTATAGCCAGGATTCTTTAAATGGAGTGTTCTAAACCCTGCAGATGTGGTTACTCTTGATTGACAGAAAACTCTGGTCCCAGTTCAAAAGACGGGCTCAGTTCAAGGTTGCATTTACTATGGTTACTCCCAGAGCAAGTAAAGTGTTTTACAAAACATCTAAACTGGATTAAAAAAAACACACACACACAGGGGTGGACACAGCTTTCCATTGCCTCCTCGCACTCCTCTTAATCATGTCCTCAAGTTCAGAGCTCTCAGAAGTCTGTATGGAGAGAGAAGTCCTTTGGGTCAGAGGATTACAGAATGGTAAGCTTTCTGGCTTTTATATTCAGAGCCACATCAGCACATAGCATCAGCTCATATTTTTCTACTCAGGAAACCACATCACCAAGCCTGCTTTCCAAGATCTGGTTCTTGAAATTCTTGTTGTGTTGGCATAGGAATAATGCCCCTTTTCCATGTGTGCCTGACTCACAGATCCTGCTCGTTTTGTTGTTGTTGTTGTTGTTGTTGTTGTTGTTTGTTTGTTTGTTTTGTTTTGTTTAATTTATTTCCATATGGGGACTTCTGGAATAGACCAACCATAGACTACTACACCACTCAAGGAACAAAGTTGTACTTGCATCCTTAGGGGACAATAAATCGACCAACATATTATCAGTGATTTAAAGCCCTTCATTACCCCAGCGCTTGTCCTATGAGGAGATAACTTTAGGTGAAAAGCAAAAGGAATACATTCTCCATGCTCTCAATGTCAATTATATAGAGGGAACTTCTGATGAAGTTTGACAATGATTTTTAAAGTTTAAGCCTATTTTGGAGACCACCAAAAATCCCCATTAGTACCAAATAGCACAACATTTTAATTAAAAAAAAAATCTATCTCACAATAAGCCAAAGTATGTTATCCAGTTGTTATCCAGTTATCCAGTTATATTATCCAGTTGAAAGAAAACTAGAAAAGGAAGGGATAAATTAATATGCCTGCAAACAATTTTGATGTCTACCACCATGAATTATTCAAAACCTTGTAAGAGGCCATTATATATTTCCAAGGGATATTTTAAATTAAACACTTAAATATTCTTGTTCCAGATGTCATATTGTAAATAATATGACAGTCCTTTTAACATATTTTTCCCTTGTCAAAAGGAAAGGAAAGAAAAGAAAAGAAAGAATTGTATATAAATCTTCTTTAATATCCTCTGCCTGGTGTATGATATTCTGAGTAGCTAGGGACTCAATCTATCTGAAAGGAATGTTATCAATATTAAAAAACTGAGGATCTGTCCCAGATTCTCCAAATTTCTCAGCCATGTAACCAAAGGCACAATTCCCCAAGATTGCCAGCCTTCCCACCTACAAAGATTGCTTCCCCATTGTCCCTGAAACACAAGCTGGTCACATGAATTCTGCACTGTTTTTCACACCGCTTCACTACTGTTATTCTCCAGGACATCACAAAGTGATCAGTGTTATAACAGATGTGAAAACTGTGTGGAATGGGGACATGTAGGTGATGTTCCCAGCTCAAATTGTCAAAGGGATATGGAGAGAAAAGTAGTATTGACCAGGCAAAGAATAGCTGATAGCCATTTTAGAAAGAGGAATAATTGTATGAAAAGAAGTAAGAATTGATATTTTATGGGAGAGAAGTTAAAAAATATTGACTAGATTTAGGTTCTGGGGGTCTTGTGTGATTCACCAAGTCCAGACTACATTCAGAACATTAGAATGAGTTAAAGAAGCATTTAAAAAGAGGAAAGAAAATAAACATGATTATATTTTAGAAAGAGAACTCTGGAAGCAATGTGGAGAATGGATTCAATCAAATTAAGGCTAAAGACTTAACTTAGTTTAGAAGTAACTAAAATGCATTCCTTCCCCAGAGAGAAATGATGAGTGATTGAATTAAGGCAATAGCTATGAAAGCAGAGACAGGATGGATCCCAGAAATGTCATCTAGACTGGTGGCCAATGAGATGGGAAAGGTAATGGAGAGTAAAGAATTCAAAATGATTCTCTAGCTATTTTATTGCCTTGAAAAATTGTGTAGATGATACCACTCCTCACAGAGATATGGACTTAAAGAACCAAAAGTTTTCTTTGGGTAGGTAACGAAAAAAAAAATGAGTCTAAGTAAACTACAGGTTGTGAAATAATAATGAAATTAATAGTGTAGACTAAGAGGCACTACTCTGTTTTATCTTTATCTCATTTTCTCCTCACAGAAAACCTCTGTGAGGTCATTATTATTACTATTAATACTCTGTTACAAATAAAGGAATTGAAGAAATGAAGTAATCTTTCAGATAATTAAATTCTTCTTACATGTCCAGTAGACTGTTGGATATGCACAGTTAAAGCTCAGAAAAGAATGCTCACCTGTACATGTAAGTATAGAACTTGTTAACTTTGTAGCTGACATCATGAAGGTAGACATGTTCACCCAGTTGTATGTAGAGTGAGATGAAAATACCAAAAGAAAATCTCTGGGGTAGACAAATCTCCCAGGAATAGATTGAAGAAGCAAAACATGGAAAGCCAAGAAGTCTAGGTAGAGACTATTATCAAGAAGGATGAAATGCTTTAAAGTTTAAAATCTGAATACTGGGCAGGTAATGCAATAGGTCTTCTGGTTGGTATCTAGTAGGTCAGGAGCAGCCTGAAGCAAAGGGTAGTGGATTTTTCTGGGCTCAAATCAGATAATGGTGTGCGCAGGCATTATTAGCAGGACAGCAAGTGAAGACAGAAAACCAAAAATGAATTTCTAAAGCAACCTTGATGTGAAGGCAGGGGAGAAGAGTAGTAAGATCTGGGAAATAGGAAGGTTTATTGGGTTATTGTTATTGTAAGATGGGTAAAACTTGAAGAGAAAGTGTCAAAGTATAAAGTTAGGGGTAAAAGAAGGGACAAGTGCTGGCACACTGTTCCTTGGGAGAAGGGATTTTAGCAATAGGAACTAATGAACCTTAAGCAACAGAAGAGTTCCTTTTCCATTAAACAGTAGTAAGGTTTTTTTCTCTCAAGACCCGCATCCTCCATTTAGGCTTTCTAAGCAAGGTAGAGGGATTATGAGTGAAGTTTTTATTTTTGTTTTAATACTATACATGTTTTTTTGAGGATTTGAAGTTCCTCTTCCCAACAATAGACTCCAGCTAATGTTTCAAGTTTCAAGATCAGAGTCTTTTTGTTTACCATTGGCTTTAATTTTTATATCTCTTTTACTTGTGGAATAGCTGTGGAAGACATAATACAATCATTTAGTGAAAATATTCTTTTTTTTTTCTTTCAAAACACATTCTTCCATCAGAAACTTAACAGTTATTGTATATAAAGAATTACCTCAGAAAGGGATGGGGATACACATTAGAAAGTTTTGTTCACTTACAGTTCCTGCTGCCTTACAATTCTAGACACATGTACTTTTCACTCCTATGACTATCTCTGTGTCTCCAAACTACTTTTCTAATCTTTGGTTTCTCTAGTCTCCTCAGACTGCCATAATAAAATACCATAACTGGGTAGCTAAAACAACAGAAATTTGTTTTTCTCACAGTTCTGGAGGCTGGAAATCCAAGATTACGTTACAAGCATGGTCCAGGTCTGGAGAGAGCTCTCTTCTTGGCAGTTGCCTTTTCTTTGTATCCTCATGTTATGGAGAGACCTGGCTCTTCCTCTTCTTATATGGCTGCAATCCTATTGGCTTAGGACCTCACCCTGGTGATCTCAATTAACGTTAATTATCTCCTAAAGGCTCTTCCTCCAGATACAGCCAAATTAAGGGCTAGGACTTCAACACATGGATTGGGTGAGGGGAGAAGGACATCAACCTATTGTATTGCACTGGTATTGTAGTTAATGCTATTCACTAAATTACCAACCTGCCCTTCTAGCTTCATCAGCTGTTGGTCATCTAAGAGTGCATAAACAGCACATTTGTCACACCTGAAACACTGGTGGAGGAAACCTAGTAAGGAGTTCACTAGTCCTCTTGCTGGTTGTGGCTCTGAGGTAGCACAAAGGGACTTAACAGGACCTGTGGACAGGGAGAGGGATCCTGGCCCTTGGGCTGTGGGACTTGCCACTATATGAAAAGGAAGTACTAGTGCCTCCTCTAGAAAGATCAGGGGCTGTTCCAAGGCTTGCAGTTAGAGTAGCAAGAGGTAATGAAATCTTTTTACCTTCTAGGTAGTCTACTAGGTTAGGTATGCCTTATATCCTTGTCCAAGCAGTTTTTCTATGCATAAGGCCAGCCTTCACTCTAGGCTACAGCTCCAGGGGGCCACTCTTACATCAGGCTAACCCCAACCTCTCATTTTCCTACCCGACTCACATACCAACCATTCATAGCTGTTTTCCCAAAGTAATTAAAGTGTTTCACAAACCTAATGTTTAAGTTCCCACTTCTGTCTGCCTAGGATTTCTCTTCTATGTGGGGAACATCTTCTAATAACCCTTCATCTATGAGACATTCTCTACCCACCTCAACATAGCCAAGAAAAATCTATTCTTAAGTCATCTTACCACAGCA
Organism: Herpailurus yagouaroundi; assembly: GCF_014898765.1. NCBI lineage: Eukaryota > Metazoa > Chordata > Mammalia > Carnivora > Felidae > Herpailurus > Herpailurus yagouaroundi. The sequence continues at coordinate 91,592,437 of NW_024412388.1, forward strand.
CTTGGAGTATTCCTCTATGATAGCACTCACAATATCACATCAAAAGTATTTATTCTAGGGGTGCCTGGGTGGCTCAGTCGGTGAAGCATCAAACTTCAGCTCAGGGCATGATCTCACGGTTCATGAGTTCGAGCCCCATGTCAGGCTCTGTGCTGACAACTCAAGAGCCTGGAGCCTGCTTCAGATTCTGTGTCTCCCTCTCTCTATGCCCCTCCCCTGGTCATTTTCTCAATCTCTCTCTCTCTCTCTCTCTCTCTCTCTCTCTCTCTCTCTCTGAAAAATAAACATTAACAAAATTCTAAGTATTTATTTTATTTATTGAATATGAATTTGTTAAAGGCAGAAATTATAACTCAACATTTGTTATATTCTCAGGTGTTATTAGCATGCCAGGTATATGGTAGATGCTTGATGAATGTGTGTTGAGAAAATTCTTAAATGAAAAAACTACTCCAATCTTAGAATTCCCAAAAACATGGGTGGTTTATACCTTACATTGTGTTTATTTTTTCACTGAATCTAGTCTTTCAACAAAGTTATTCGATGTTACAAGCATCATACTAGGTCCCTGGGTAAAACCATAAATAGAGCAAAGTGGTCTGGAGCCAGAAGGACTGAGTTCACTTGCGAACTTATCCAATTGCTCATGACTTTGGGCAAGGCACTTTATCCCTTTAAGCTCCAGTTTCATTATATATAAAATGAGGAAGATCATAGTGCTTTCCTATGTGATGTGCTATGAGATCTAAATATAATAAATTAATTTAAAATATTTAACACTATTTTGACATAAAGTAAACACTCAGTGAAAGATATTTTTCTTCTTTCCCTTCTTCTTGTCACTGTTACACACAGAATGATCACTGCTCTTGTGGATCCCATCCTGAGTAAGTACACAGGAGCCCTTTGAATTGACAGCAAGCTTTGAATATTACTTGTCACATAGATTGGTATATTCCTTAGAGATAGGGATTCTGTAAAAACAGGACCTCTTTGGGGAGAGCAATTTCTCCTTCATGATAATATTGTACTATCATTGTTAAAGTCAGGAAAAATATTTAGCTGCTTGATGTATTCATTAAAGTATATGATAAAAGAAGAATCTGGGTTGACTCCCATCCCTTGGATGAAAGTGCAATAATAAAAATATACTTTGAGGGAATGGTTGCCATGGATCAGGCACAGTGCTCTACATGAATTACATTGTTTTCTCCTCCCAGCAAACACTTTATGTAAATATGCTTTACCACAGTGGAAAGTGAGTTTCAGAAATCTTAAGTAAGCTGCCCAGTCACTTCCTCTTCTACCCATAATTCATTATGCTAGTGATTCCCAGTTTTTAAAAGAGTTAACAACATCCTGGCACTTTATATTTGATTTTGTGGTGTTCTGTCTCTTCTCGGTCCCACTTGTATCTTTCTGTTCACCTCTAAACTATAAAGCAGTATGTGACGCATCCCATATTTATCTCTTAGAAATATACTTAGAGTATTTTTGTTTTGAGGGCTTTCTTTTAAGAAACTGTGGAGCGCTACTAGAGAAGAATAGAAATCCTCTGGGAAATGGGGAAATCACAGTGGGAAATAAGTAGAAATAAGAAGGGATAACAACTGCACATGTTGTATATGGGGAGCATCAAAAATTTACTCCAATAGTCTGCACCATATTTGGTCTCCAATATGGGCCAAAGGGAGCAAGTGTACACAATGGATGTCACGAGCAGCCCCACTAATTTGGCTCATTTTATCTTTTCTTAAAATGCTTCATTGTCTTTGTTGGTGACTATTATACAGTTAGATTTGGAATTTTTTTGTGTGCTGCATTTTTGTTATGGAGTATGTGTATATTCTGAAGTGAATGGCAATTGGATATGGTAACCTTGTGTCCTGATTTCAGCAATTGCCCTGCAGTTTTCATTTTTATTTTTTTAAATGTTTAGTTATTTGTTTTAAGAGAGAGAGTGCACTCAGGGGAGGGGCAGAAGGAGAAGGTGAGAGAGAATTCCAAGAAGGCTCCCCACTATCAACAAAGAGCCCATCACAGGACTCAAACTCACCAACAGTGAGATCATGACCTGAGCCGAAATCCAGAGTTGTATGCTTAACTTATTGAGCAAGTCAGATGCCCCTGCCCTGCATTTTCCATTTTTAAAGTAAGTGCTATTGTTACTAGTTACAATAAAATAAGCCACCATAGATCTGGAAGACTCCCATCTTATTCTTTCTGCTGGCAGCATGATCACATCTGTTGGCTTGTAAGATTAGATGTAATGAACAGAAATCCCACTTCAACATACTTTTAAACCTGAAAGATGACCAGGGATAATTGATCTTTCTTTACCAACTCTTTTTGGGGGCAATGTATCTAGTAACACTTTTTCAAGGGAAGCATACAGCGAATTCTCTAATAAGATGAAATGCTCTTGGACACAAGGGCTAAGAGCAACAAATTCTTTCCAGTCTTGGATAGAAGTGGAAATGCAGTCAACACTGTTGCCCATCTGGGACATTTGGTAAACCTGCTGTGTGCAAGGACCCATGCAGTGACCTAAGAATGCATGAGGCTGCCAGACAATCAGATTACTGGCCTGTAGTGTGTTGGACAGCCAAAATATGATGGGCACTAAAGTGTCCATCATCACAGAAGAATGGTCTCCTCAGATCACTTTATATGATCATTATTCTGGTATAAGGAAATGGTCATAACTGCTAAGTGTAGGTCTCTAGAGGTCTGACAACCTAAATAGACCCATTCTCTCAGAAAATGCTTCTCATTATTAGTAATGCACAAATCACTGTGACCATTGGTAGGAAGAGGTTGGCCTTTAGCTTCAGTCTGCATTGTAAGTTCCTCTTTTATAACAACCCAGGCCCCTGCTAGACTGGAAGTGTGACCACAACATTCTTGCAGTTGTCCTTCTCAGGAGATGAAGCCCTGGGCTTCTGCTGTTTATGATCATACTCCCTGAACATGAAAGGTACACTCATGTGGACTCTGAAGTCCTGGAGAGAATTTCTCCTTATTTTGAAGCCCCTATTGGGGCACTTGGGTGGCTCAGTCAGTTAAGCGTCTGACTCTTTTGTTTTCAGCTCAGGTATGATCTCATGGTTGTGAGATCAAGCCCCATGTCAAGTCCCACACTGGGGCTCCATGCTGGGCATGAAGCCAGCTTAAAATTCTCTCTCCTTTGCTCTCTGCCTCTCCCTGGCTCTCATACTCACCCCCTTTCTGTCTCTCAAAAAAAAAAAAAACATATTATTTGTATAAACTTTGAGGAAAAATTACTGAAACCTTTGGGTTGTATGCTTTGGCCTACAGAAACAAGATTTGCTAGATTTAAACAAATTCTCTAGGATTCGGTTTGCTGTATCAGATGAATCTGTGTTATGTAAAGATAAGAACTACAAGGAAAAATAAAGCAGAGAATAGAGATACAAAGTTCTACGGATTTCAATTTTAGATCAAGTAGTCACAGACGGTTTCACTATAAAGATAATGTTTTTAAAAAAGGCCTAAAGGAAATGAGGAAGATATCACAAAATATTAAGGGAAAGAGCCTTCCAGACTGAAGGAAAATGAAAATACAAAGGCCCTGCAGCAGGACCAGGCCTGGTAGGCTCAAAGAAGAGCAAGGAAGATGATATTGTAAGAAATAGTGAAGGAAAAGCAAGAAAGAAAGTCAGAAAGATAATACAGACTGCTTAGAGCAGCAGCATTCAATAGAAATATAATGTGAGTCACATAAGTAATTTTAAATTTTCCAGTAGCCACATTAAAAAGTAAAAAATAGAACATGCAAAATTAATTTTAATGTTATTTAATCCAATATATCAAGAGTATTATCATTTTAACCTATAATGAATGAAAAATATTGACATATTTTTAAAAATTTGTACAAAGTCTTTGGAATCTGTTGTGTAATTTCTACTTACAGTACATGTCAATTTGGACTCCATATCTGGAGCACTCAGTAGCCACATGTAGAGATGGCTACTGTGCTGGACAGTATAGACGTAGGGGCTTGAAAGCTCTAGAAAGCTACAGGAGGAGTTTTAGGACAAAAAAGTCGACTGCTTTGACTCACATATGTTAACAAGATCATTCTGACTACTGTGTTTAAAGACTGAAACATGGAAAAGGATCAAATTTGAAGACTATTGCAATATCCAACATGACATAGGGTAGTAGCTCAGGTGTTGGTCATGGAGGCTGTAAGGAATGGTTCCGTTCTAGATAGGTTTTGAAAGTAGAGCTGACAGAATTTGCTGGCAGATTGGTTGTCAGTTATGAAAGAAAACAGTCAAACAGACAAATTGTGCCAGATATATATATTTTTTGAAAGTATCTCTGATATTTGCCAAGTGCAATGTTGGTCAAGAATCATTGGTCTGGTGGCAACTCCTGTTTATCTTGATGTAATCTCCACTGCTTTGCTTTCCTGATGAAACTCTAAGTCTGGAGAGTTATTTATTTTGGATAGGGAAGTAATAGGATTTGGAGCAGGAAAAGTAGGTTAGGACTTCAAAGTGCCTTAGAAGTTAGGCATTGATGAGATAGGTTAGAAGCAGTGAGTGCCTGCAAGCAGAGAAATTTTATGATTACACTATGATTCAGAAAATGCCAGCGAAGAGGAGAAAGACTGCTGTGAAGTCTGTTCTGAGGGCCTATGTAAAAGGTTCCAGAGGCTTGGGCTAGGGAATTTTATAAGTACTGTCATTTCTGCTTATTGATCAGGATTCTATTTATATGGGTATTATCACTATCTGAAATTCATGGAGCTATACAGTTATATGTCATATATGTATATTCATTAAAAAGCAAAATAAAAAGAAACTGGCCATCTCTCTGAAATATATCAACATTCACCAGGATCATATTATACAACTTAAAAGGCCAATGTCTTAATTTATAGTGAGAAATACAACTACTATTTATACTGAACAACTGCCTTAACTAAATTTTTTGGTAAAATGACATAGGAAGTGAAAATATTATCAGAAGGTGGCTGGCTGAAAGTGGAAACATAACAAGTAGAGATATTAAAATGGATTGATGACTGGCATTATTGAGCCTTGATAATGTAATTCACCCATCTTCACCACTGAGACACAGAGCTTCATACTGTTTTCTATGAAATTTGCTTAAAACTATTATGTCTCATTGCTCTTTTGCCTTTGCTGAACCACCTACCAAGACTGATACACCTTTTGTTATTGTCTTCTCGAAATGTCCTAAATAAGATCTTGGAAATAAAGTTCTTTTAAGATTACATTTTAGGTCCTAGTCTAGAAGATCCATATTATAATTTAACTAAAATCAACTTCTGGGGCACCTGGGTGGCTCAGTCGGTTGATCGCCCAACTTCGGCTCAGGTCATGATCTCATAGCTCATGAGTTCAAGCCCCGCATTGGGCTCTGTGCTGACAGCTCAGAGCCTGGAGCCTGCTTCTGCTTCTGTGTCTCCCTCTCTTTCTGCCCCTAACCCACTCACATTCTGTCTCTGTCTCTCTCAAAAACAAATAAACATTAAAAAAAAATTAAAAAAAAAAAACAACTTCTAACCTTTTTGAGGAAAGCCACATTGCTATTCTCATGTAAAACCCATAGTATCTTGGTGAGTTGCTAGACATAGCACTTAGAGGATGTTGAAAAGTCAAAGATGAGCAGGAAGATATATGCCTTGGAAGAATATTATGTTATTCCATTAACTGAGACAAATGTAGCAGGAGGAGGGACATGATTAGGGAGGGTGGTGATAGGTGTACCTTGAACATGGTAAGTGTGAGGAGATCCAGCCAACTAAGTTCACTCTGTATCTCAAAAGTCCTAGAAAAGAAGACAGTTTGAGGTATAAATATGCTCATCATTTTGCTCTGAGGAAGAATAAAATTGTGAGAATCATTGAAAGCACCAAAGGAAAGAGGAGGAGGAAAGAAGAAGCTTGGATCAAGAAGGACCTTGTTGAATATGGCTATTTATAGAAGGAAAGGAAAAGAAGAGGGTCTGAAGATAGAAGACAAAATCTCCCAAGATATAGAAAGACATTCGAGGGAAAATTTCAGGAGACTGTGTAACCAGCATTATAAAAGTAATGCTAAATAATACAGAATGTTAAGTCTGAGACTTGGAAACTTATTTTTTCTAATTTAGAGTTTCAGAGAAATCTATTTAATAAATGAATGGTCTGCAAAACTCACACGCCATACCTCACTTCAAACTTGACATGGGTATCAGGAGTCAGAAGCTAATAAAAAATAATACTTTGTCCCATTGTTTTGACTTATACTGAGTCATAATATTAATATATGATTTATTCTGAAATAATATTACAAGTGAGCTTGAAAGTTACAACACAGTAAGGTATTCCTGTTGGGAGATATAAAGATAATATCCTTTGTATAAGTTCATTGCATAGAAATATCTACATAAATATTTTTGTTTTTTGTCTTCAACTTAAAATAGGGGGAAAAAGTGTATTCATAGGTATGAGGAAAAGAAATCAAGAAAGAAAAGTCCAAAATAGGTTAGAAAACAGTCAAACCAAGTAAGTTAAGGAGGAAGTGTGAAGTAATGGAATGAGTGTACAAGCTGAGAAAGCTTGCAATGGAGGAACAATATGACTTCATCCTATATATTGGAAAGAAAAATGAGTAAAGAGACCTAAAAAATAATGAAGAGCAAACTTTAAGGAACCGCTTCCGGATGGTCTTAAGGTTTTCAGTGACATAATACCTAATGTCTGCTATTAAGGCCGTTGTTTGACAAAATAGTTTAGGACCTTGAGACTATCTGGGAAGATCTATAACAGCCTCAAAAGAGCCTATATAGGTGTATACAGGGATTGCTGAACTCTTTTTTTTTTTTTTTTTTTTTTTTTTATTTTTAAAAACCCCAAAAAAATTAAAATGAAAAAATTTTTTGTGAAATTTTTTTTTTTTTTTTACCTTTTTTTTTTTTTTTTTAGAACAGCTTTAGGTTCATAGCAAAATTCAGTGGAAGATACAGAGATTGCCCATATACTGCTTGCCCACAGTGGAGTCTCTTAACATGTTTAAATAAGTGTATTCGAGGGGCGCCTGGGTGGCTCAGTCGGTTGAGCGTCCGACTTCGGCTCAGGTCACGATCTCGCGGTCCGTGAGTTCGAGCCCCGCGTCGGGCTCTGGGCTGATGGCTCAGAGCCTGGAGCCTGTTTCCGATTCTGTGTCTCCATCTCTCTCTGCCCCTCTCCCGTTCATGCTCTGTCTCTCTCTGTCTCAAAAATAAATAAAATGTTAAAAAAAAAAATTTTTTTTTAAATAAATAAAAAAATAAATAAGTGTATTCGAGAATCCTTCAACTACATAATAGTTTACAAATAAAAGAAAATAAGGAATATAAAAGGCAGATAATATAATTTCTAAGTTGAATTTCTTAGAAAATTCAGGGTTCAAGTCTTGAAAGTAGTAGGGTTTAGTTTCGTTTTGCTTTGTGTGTGCTTGATAATGAGTTAAAAGGTATTAGTGGGTTGCTGAAATGAGATACTGAAAAAGTTCATTGCAATTTGGGAGATTAAGTAATTGAGTGGGCAGGATTTCAGAAAAGTTATGGATAGAGATTTTTTTTTTCTAAGTCATCAAAAATGACCACACAGAAGATGAATGTATCTGCATGCTTTGGGCTTCAAGGAAGTCAAAGTATTGTTCAGGGATAAGTGTTGAAAACAGAAACAAAGATTAGAGAAGGTTGCGGAGCAAGAATCCAAAGAGTGAAGGGAGGTAACAAAACAAGAGAGCTTGCAGGGAATCAAGAAGAATACCACCTTCCTTCTTGTATTCAGGATTCTGGAGGTTGCATCTCTACCCTGATGAGAAAAGAATTAAAGAAAAATGTGTCAACTGGTTTGTTATATTTTAATAAATACTATAATGGCTGAAGTTGCAATTAGAGAATTTCTGTTTCCATCTCATTAGATACTTTTCTGAACTATTTCTTCATAGGTTTCAAAGGTAAGTTTTAATACATTTTTACATTTCCCATTCAATTCAGACAGAAAAGCCATATGTTGATAAACTTACTGACACTCAATCTGCTTATCATTGTTCCCCTTCAAACCCCAAATTGCATATAAACAGAAAAACTAATCAACTGAAGCAGAAACACAGTATCAATTAGGCTGGTGCCTGGGAACTGAAAAAAGAGCAAACAAAATTAATTCCAATCAGTTTGGTAATAAAAAATCAAAAGTGTGTAGTAACTCAAGATGACTATGCCAGAAAGTCGTTGTGATTTGGCAAAGAATTTTTACATAAATGTTTATAATCCTTCAAAACAGTATTTGTATATGTATCTTATTATCATTTTAAAATTATGTTTAGAATCACTGTTAAGATAGTTAAGACTATATAAAACAGGAAATTGAAATTTTCAAACATACATTCATGTCTCTTTTGTGGCTACAATCACGTGTTGCAGATATTTCAAAACTTAAAAAAATTGACAATAATAACAACAAGCATTTATTGATCATTTATTTTGTACTTTGTGTATTTTATATTCATTAAAAAAATCATTATAGTAGTCATTCAAAGCATGATGGACCACATTATATTGAAGGACCTGCAAGTTCTTAAGAGAATTCCAGTAATAGAAGGTTCTCCAAATTACCTTCAAGAGTGCCATATGGGAAAATAGGTTTAAAGGCTCAGCAAGCCAAGAGAGGACCAACCCTTGATAATCTCAATAGAACCAGTCAAATAAGATTCAGGAGGCATTACTTACCACCTGAAAAGTGGAGAGGAGAAACAGAGCACAGATTCTATAGGGAAAACAGGGAGATAATGACCATGCCCCCTTCTGCCTGGTAGCCAATCTGCCACGGGGCCAAGCGACAGTGTGGAGAAGCCTTGAATGAGGTTGGAAATGTTAATGATCACCTAGGACTGAACATATTAATGACTGCATTGATATTTTTCACTAGAATTTATTATTCGAGTGTCCAGAAAATGCACTGCAATTTTTCTTTAATTGAATCCCATGAATATAGTGGTTCCAACTAAGTGGGCTTACCAAGGCAATAAAACAAGGATGCAGCTCTTTTCTGATTTTAGCCTATGTGTTTTAGTTCCACCTAACAGTTATACTTACATGACAGCTCCAGTTACTTAGCGTAGCATTCAAAGCCTATAAAAAGTGGGACTTGCTTGCCTCCCTTGCTTCATGCATTCCCCCAACTATATTCTCAGATGTATGTGCAATCCCTAGATGTCAGACAATTTTATGAGTCTGTTCTATGTTCAGGTGGTTGTTCTAACGAAAATTTCCATAATTCATTGCTAAAATATAATTTTCAAAAAAAAATTTGCATGGCTGTCATGCAAATATAAAATGAACCTGAGAGGGGACTTGGTGGCTCAGTCGGTTAAGCATCTGACTTTGTCTGAGGTCATGATCTTCCAGCTGGTGGGTTCGAGCCCAACATCGGGCCCTGTGCTGACACCTCGGAGCCTGGAGCCTGCTTCAGATTCTGTGTCTCTCTCTGCCCTTCTCCCACTTGTGCTGTGTCTCTCTCTCACTCTCTCTCTCAAAACTAATAAATAAATATTTTTAAAAAATAAAATAAAAATAAAATTAACCTGAGAAAGTGAGAAAAAATTATTAATATAATTAAAATATATAATTAAAATATAACATATAAAATATATAACATAAAATAAAATATATATTATTAAATATATATTATAATATATACTACATATTAATATAATAGAAAAATATATATATATAATGAAAACTGGTCCTGTACACACACACACACACACACACACACACACACACGTACACAGTATTTAGTTAGGAAGCAGCAATAAGTTTGCATATATTCAAGTCTAGTTAATATCTCATATCCCATAAGGTGATAAAATGCAATGTTTAGGGTTATTATATGTGCTGGATAGAAATCAATTCTATATTTCCTGGGGAAAAGTCAATTTTCATTCTTATGAATGAATCATTTATATGACTCTTCATTTTCTAAAAGTTAAGTCCTACCCCTTCAGAGTTGAATATAGCCTATTGAGTAGGAAGTCGACTGAAGGTGCACAGCTCTGACCCACTAAACATCATCACTTAGCACTCCTCTGAAACGACAACCAACAATCTCTTTTTCTTATTTCTATGTCTTGGACAATTTTTCTGGTACCATTACTTTCCTGGTAAACTCACTCATCTGTCAAGACTCAGCCCAATTTCCATCTTCTCTGTGAAAATGTTTTGACTGCCTCCAGGAAAACTCTCTGTCCCATTTTACCTTCTGTGATTCCTCCATCACCAACATCATACTTTAGATCAAGATGGTAGTTATTTTGTGTGTCTTATCTCTCTCCTTAGTGACAAATAGTATTCTTGGCATATGAAACTGTAATCAAGTTGCACTGTAATTAGGAATCCTGGTTTGAAATCTAGCTTCATCATTTAGTAGCTGTGTAACCTCGGGCCAGTTATTTAACCACTTGGAGTTTAATTGATCTCATCTTTTAAATGAGAATAATGTCTAACACAAAGTTGGATTGTGAGGAGTAAATGAGGTAAAATATATAAAACACTTATTTTTATATAGTAGCAATAGTAATAAAGGTATCAAGAACATAGAAAACGATCAAAGGAAGTGAAATTTAAATCTAGAAGTTTAAACTTGAGCTTTGAGAACTCAGAATGTATGTTATGTGTGATTTGGTATATTTCACTAGACCATTGAGTCCAAAATGTCCGTTTCAAATCCTACTGAAAGCAGATGGTAAAAAATAGAAATGATTTACTTTATCAAATTATGTTAATCATAGTAATTCACAAAGCAATTTAAATTTCTTTAAAAATTTAGAAAATCCAAAAGGATTTTCTACATCCTTTTTTCCCTGTGTTCTTTTAATTTATAAACTGCACAAAATTTCCTGTAATTGTATAATTTTCAAGGCCTCCTACTAGATATTAACATTTTCAAAAGAAAAAAAAACTCATAAAAATTTAATAGTTATCCTTAAGAAAGCATGATTTAATTAGTGAGACATTTTAAATTTAATGATTGCATTAAAAAAAAACCACAATTCTAGGCACAAGGAATGATGCAGGAGAAGTTAGAAGCTCTGTGGTTCCTGCACAGTACTCACACTGATCTGAGTGGTCCCACAAAAGAAAGTACAGCACAATCGGATCTAGAAAACCTGCTTCTATTACTTTCCAAACCATCAGCCTTCTCATTTTGGAGGGAAAAGAAACAAAAAAATTGTCTTTTAAAGACAGACAAAATGGGAGCTTGAAATATGACAAGTCACTTGAATTCATGGAGTTCTATCTTCAACCCAGCAGTCACCACCACCAAAGCAAGAGGAAAAATGGCATCAATATGTTCTTAAAAGAGGTGTACTACCTCCACACAATAGTTCAATTCCAAAAAGATTTTTCTAAGTTGGATTTTTGTAAATTGACTCATCTTTTAAAAGCATTAGGAGGACTAATGATTTAAAGAAATCCATAGTTCAGTCTGTTTTTGAAATAAAGGCATTCAATGGCTTTTTCATTTTTTCTATTTTATTAACTTATATTTTCATAGAATAGAACCAGGAGTTGGCTGATCAGGTTATTTGTGCTGAATATTCTACATTCTCATAATAGATTTGGAAAGCCAGTATAAAACCATGAATTGTGTCATGATGAATAATAAATACCATCTAACACATTGAGTTCTTGCTTTGTGCCAGCATACTGAGTGTTTTATATGGATTGTTTCATTTGATCTACAGTGAGGTATATCTTTCTTCTTGATTTTATAGAAAAAGAAGCAGAATTAATTTGTCCAAATAAAATGATGTAACCTGGATCAGATATAGTCAATTCGATGACATAGCTAGGTTCTTTGGCCCTGCCATGCAAAGTAGATAGCAGAATCCAAAGTTCTACCATCCAGGCTTCCCTATCTTAAAGAGCCTAATAAAGTAGTCACTTTAATCTGTGGGGGGAAAAGATTGCTCATTAAATATCCAGATAAAATTCCTCATTTCCAGTGGCCCAGTATGAATAAGCTTAAGGAAAAAAAAGTATATTTCCCTTATAATTTTAAGAGGAATTTTAAATGCCCTTCATTGGGAGTGTAGAGGGAGTATTTTTCATGAAAGGATTTAGGTTCCTTTGACTCTGAATTTGTGTCAATGGAAAATGCATTTAGAAAATTATTAAATCTATTAAATTCACCTATAACTTGTGGGGCTAATTTTTAGGTATAATGAACTTTAAGAGAGTAAATAATGAGATGAACGTGTGCTTTCTCAAATAAAACTAACAAGGCTCATAAAGAGGTCAGCTTGGTAGAGTTGTGGGATGTCTCATCAAGATAGCCATGGTTTCTATCTCATTTATCTTTCTCATCAGAAATACTGCATAATTATACATTAGCTATCCAAAGGAATAAATTAGAAATCCTAAGGGGAACAAACTTTCTTTCAAAATAATGAGTAATTAACATAATAATAATCTCAGTATTTCAATTAATAATCAAGAGATTTTGTTGAAACCCAAAGGGGTTGCAAGCATGAGGTCAAATATTAGAAGTGGTGCAGGTGGGTGAGTAGGTTTCAGTGATTGTATTCTAATCCTTCCCAGATATTTAATTTCTCCCTTTACTAAACCTTCTATGACATCATAAGCAGGAAGCATAGGACTGTCAGCATTGATTTGACAATAGGAGTATAATCTAACAGAAGACAAAATGGTGAGAAATTGTCCAGAGATGGGTTGTAGTTATTGGAGGGATGACTTTGTTGTCTTGAGAGATCAGTGAAACTTAATCTTCCTGAATCCAAATTTAAGTCATCTTTTTAAAGTTTGAAGGTGAAAAGACTCATTCTAGTGCCCTAAGTCTATAGGCTATAGCCTACATTTTTAAACTTTGCAAAAAAAAAAAAAAAACATAAAAAAAAAAAAAAAATTAAAAAAAAAAATGGAGCTAATAAGAGGACCGACCCATTAATAAATGGAAAAGTTAATAAAATGATGAATTTTAAAGTTTGCTTTAACAAGTAATTAATAGCATTAGTATGTGACTGAGCTTATCACACGTGATGATCAAAGCATTTTAAACTTTGGAGGATTAAGATATTAAAATAAGAGCTAATCTAGCTGTTTTAATTGTCTTGTCAATTGCCCAGTTACTTAAACTGAGTAATTTATAAATCAGATTTAGAATTAAACCTTTCTTTTCAGAGTTGAAACATGGGTCTAAGACTAGCAGCTTAAAACAAGCAGTTCTGTTTGGCTGATCTCGTCAATGTGGAATCTTCAAACCACAAACTGCTTTTGTTGTTTAATTATTCTACAGGTAAAAGGACTGTGGATATGTGACTCTGTGAGAAGCCATTCTACTTCTCATTTCTCTAAGACATGAAACTGAAAGAGTTCTGCGTCCTTTTTGTCGTCTTCATTTACTCATTGACAATAAGTACATTTTCTGTCTTGTTGCTAGATGTAATTCTCAAGCCTTAGAAATGCTTTTTTTTTTTTTTTTCATGCCACAAAAGGCCAGGTCACTTAGAAACCAATTATTAAGAGCAGAATGGATGTTGCCCCCACCCACCAAGATTGATGAATCACTGTGAAGATGGCTTCACTGTAATCCATTATCTCCAGCATAGCCCATAACATAACAAAAGGAAAAAGGAAAAACGAATGTCCTTTTCATGGATAAAATATCACTAACTGCATCACTTTTTTTTTTTTTACATTACACATTCCAGAAAGAAAAGTGAAATTGGAGTGGCATTCGATTCCAAAGCAATGCTAATGTATCCACAATCAAGAAAGAAAAAAAGAAACAAAAAAATTTTTTATTATAATTACAACCAATACATGTTGGGATTCTTGAGTTGGAATGTGCATGGTGGAATCATAAAATAAAAACCTATTTCCTTTCATCATCACCATCAAAGTACACACAGCTAAGAAACTTACCATTAGATAAAAGATTAGCAGTGAGACTGATTTTACTGTTTACATGATTAAGTGCCCTTGTGTGGTCTAAAGTATGTTGGGAGATGCCTCTATCTCTGAAGGTCAGACATTGAAAATGCAAAGTAAGGGTGAGGAAGAAGATAAAAGCTTACCTGTGGCAAAAACATTTCATAAGAAAAGAAACATCTGGTAGTGACTTTCATATTTATGGGACTAGAATCTATCCCAAAGTACCTTGTGAAAACTCATAGATTCATGCAGTTATTAAAATGAAGAATGTCTTCAAATATTTACTGGAATATATTCTCTACATAACACAAAACAATTGTCAGCTGATTTTTATGTAACTTAGAAGTGTATGTTACTGATCAGAAACAGCAACAAAAATGCAACAGTGTGTTGGTATCCAATTACTTCTGTAGCAAATCGCCACAAATGTAGTGGCACAAAACAATACAAATGTATTCTATACAGTTCTGGAGGTCCAGAGTCTAAAATCAGTGTGTCATTTGGGTTGTGTTCCTTCTGTAGTCTTCTGAGGGAATTCTATTTCCTTTCCTTTTTCAGCTTCTAGAGGCTGCTTGCATTGCTTGGCCGGTGGTCCTTTCTTTACAAAACTCCAACTTCTACCAGCTCATCTTCTACTCCTCATTTACCCTCTTGTCTCTTATAAGACCATTATCATTAGATATGCCTCATCCTCTACTCCCAGATTACCCAAGAGAATCTCAAAATTCCTGATTTCATCACATCTACAAAGTCTCTTTTGACATATAAGGTAACATATTCACAAGTTACAAGAATTAGGAAATAGTCATCCGGTGGAAGTGTGGAGTAATATTCAGCTACCGCCAGGTATCTGCTGGCCTCCAAATATTCAGTCCATCCCAAATGCAGAATACATTTGCCCCATTGTAAGTTCCCCCAAAGTGTCAAACCATTACGGCATTAACTCAAGCCCCAAATCTCAGTAAGTCTCGACTGTTCAAAAAATCCCAAATCTCACCATTTAACTTATCTAAATTAGGTATGAATGAGAGTCTGACTTTAATACATCCTGGGAAACAATTTCTCTTCATCTGTGAATCTGCAAAGCTTAAAAACAAGTTATCTGCTCCCAAGCCATACTGGTGACAAGCATAGGTTAACAGTTTTAGGCAATCTCATGTAAAAAAAAAAAAAAAAAAAAAAAAAAAAGAGAATGAAAGGAAAGAGGAGTCCTCAGCCCAAACAATTTCAAAATCCACCTGGGCAAGCCTGGTTAGGTTGCAAGGTCTGGGAATGCTCTTCTCTGGCATGGCACTCTGCCTTCTTGGCTCTGGATTCTACCTCTGGGCTCATAGCTCTACCCTCTAGGCCTGTAGCTCCCTCTGCACCATCCTTTTTCATGAAGGGTAGCACATGCTTGCGATTGAGTCATGCTTTTAACCAATTTTCTTTCTGTAGAATCTTGGAACTCTTAAAGCCTCTTTTCATTTCACCCTCTCTCTGTCCTTTTCAGTCCAAGCTGACAGTGTTTCTGGCGGTATAACATTCTAAATAAACTGTGGGTCTTCCATGTATATCTCAGGGATTCACTCCATTAGATAAGACATTCCTGCACAGATCTTTCCTATATAATCCTATCTCTATTCCCTGCTTCTGCTGAGATGGCTGAGGGGGTCCATGAGTGGCATGCCTAATCTCTTCAAGGAGCTCTCTGTGTGGCTGGATACTTTGACCTTTTGATCCATTGGAGACACTGTCAAGAGATTATCCAGCCATACCCTTGACTTTATCTCTGGAGTATGATTTCCTTACAATGATTCTCCTAATCTTAGCATCTTTTATAATCTGGATTGGCTGAGAACTTCTCAAGTCAAGTTCTGGTTTCTTTTTTGGGTGAGTTCCCTCAATTTATCTCCTTCCTCTTGCATTTTACTATGAGCAGCAAGAAGAAACCAAACTTTACCTTCAATATGTGCTTGGAAATCATCTCAGCTCATCATATCCAAGTTCATCTTTTACATATTTTGCTTCTAACACAAGTGTAGGACACAATTCTGCTAAGCTTTCTGCCACTATATAGTAAGAATCCCCCTCTGGTGTTCATTTCCTTCTGAACTCTCATCAGAAGTAACTTTAACATTCATATATCCATAAACATTGTTTTTAACTATTTTGGTATTCCCTACAAAGATACAAGATTTCTGTGTTCCTCACTTCCTTCTGAGCCCTTACCAGCAATGTCTTTAACATTGACACTTCTACTAGTAGTCTCTTTAAGGCATTTTTATCATTTAATCTAGGTCTTTTTTTTTTTTTTTTTTTTTTTTTTTTTTTTTTTTTTTTTTTTTTTATCATTCTCTCAAACTCCTCCAGCCTCTGCTCATACAGTTCCAAAACAACCTCCACATTTTTAGGTGTTTGTTAAGGAGGAGTCCACTTTTAGGTACCAAAATACGCCTTAGTTCCTATGGCTGCTATAATAAATTATTACAGAATAAGTGGCTTAAAACAACTCTTACAGTTTTGGAGTTCAAAAGCCTAATATCTAGCTTCTGGCAGGGCTGTGTCTTTCTAGAGGCTTTAAGGGAGAATTTGTTTCCTGGCCTTTCCCAACTCATAGTCTGCCTGCATTCCCTAGCTAGTGACCACTTACCAGCCTCAGTACAACCTCTTTCTCCTATAGTAACATCCACATGGTCTGCCTCAAGGACCATTGTGATTATATTTAAGACCCATCCAGATAATCTAAGATAACCAGTCTTTGAATCTCAAGATCCTTAATCACATCTTCAAAGACACTTTTGATGTATAAGGCAACGTATTCACAGATTTTGGAGATTAGGACATAGATATCCTGGAGTTGGGGTGGAGGGCATTATTCAGTCTGCTATAAACAGTCAATGATGACTTCTAAGTGGTAAAATTACCAATGATTTATGTTCATGCATTCTTTCATTTCATTCATTCATCAATTATTCATTCATCATCATTATTCTTTCTACATGAAAAATTTCATGCTTGGTGCTAGAGATACAGAGAGAAAAATGTAATTTCCACCCTCAGGAAGTTAGTGTCCTATATGGAGAAAGACAAGAAGATAAAACATTGAAACTTAGTGGATGAATAAGAAAACTTTTAACTCAGACTGAGGGAAAAGGATAGATCACAGAAGGTTCAGGGATCAGGACTGATATGTAATGAAAACTTGAAAGCAGTCAGCCAAATGGTGGGGCATAGGGTAAGTTCAGGCAGAGGCAATAGCCTGTGAGAAGGGAGTCCTTTTCTTATTTTCAGTTACATCTTTTAATATTTCAGGGAAAACCACTGTGATAAATTGTTAAGCAACCAATTCTTTTTCCTCTGTTGATCTGTACTTTTCAGTCTTAAATAAAAATAGGTAATAGTTCCTATAACGACCCATTGTTCATTAGTCGTGGCTGGACATGAGAGCAAGCAAACCTTTTCTGTCTAATAATTACTTGGGTTTTCTCTCATGTATTGAGACTAAGAAAAACAAGAATGAGGTTAGTTGGTGGTAGGCACTGGAGCTAAGATACTATGGTATACAGCAGTGGTGTAAAAGAATCATCCATAGAGCTATTGAAAAATATAAATTTACAATAGCAGGCATAGTTTTTATCTTGAATTCCCACATAAAAACGAGCAAAGTAACTGGATAGTAAAATCAAGACCATACAGATTGCATTTACAACAAAAAACTACGGGATGAGTTATCTCCATAATGTATCCCCCAATACATATGCAGGTGGCGAAGAATTGCCAACTGCCTTAGGAACTGCATGAAATTCCAAGTATGCAGTCCGATAGAAGCATGGCATGGAGTCCAATAGAAGCAATGTGATATTTGACAGGCTTAAATACAAGAGGACACCAAATAGCCAACAGATATTCGCTGGGACAAGCAGTGGGCCCACTGAGAACAATGGCCAAAGCTGAAGGGTTTTTTCCCCTCTACAGTATGTTGAGTAAACTCAAGGAGGGCACAACAACATCATCTGAGGGACTGAGACTGTCTGTCCCCTATGAACTCTCAAACTGACCCACTAGAGCTGCCTTCTGGAATAGGAACCCACATTGAGGAGTAACTATTAATGGTGGGATCAAAATTGACCAGGACAGAACAGAAGCAATGGAAGAAAATAATCCAGTGTGGGGAAAGCTGACAGAGACATAAAACCCTACAAAGCAAGCATGTATGTATATATATATATATATATATATATATATATATATATATATATAAACATTAACCATACACACACATGCACACACACACACATGCACACACACACTCAAGTGTGTAGAAGAAAAAACTCTGTGAGGTTAGATAAATTATCTAAACCAAGACTCTTTCTGAAAGTACTGGAAAAAAAAAAACTTCACTCAAAAACAAAATGAGTAAAATATGTATCAGACTTAAATTCCATACAAACACCCACAGTTTACAAAAGAATTACATGGGGAATTTGTTGAAAATATGGATACCTGGTTCCTCTCCCAGGAGGTCTTGGCTCTCAGTTATTCACTATAATGACCTAATGACCGCCTCCCCTCAATATCCACATCATTTACTTTGTTATGCAAATATGCAAGTATCCCTGTCTTATTATCAACCATAAACTTCCAACCACACTCTTTTATTTTACTAGTTTAATTCTCAGAAGATAGTATTTCTTCAACTTTTTTTTTATAAGTTCATTGCATCTTACTACCTTGACATGGACTATATTTATCCTCTTAAAAATTGGTTTATATCTCCAAATATATCTTGGTCTATTTTAATGAGAAAATGTGAAAAAAAAAAAAGTTACCAAGGTTAAATCCAGTCTAGATTATACAGTGATGAAATGTATTTTGAAACAAATTCAAAGGGGTTAATGGTGAACTTAGTATACGTATGGTAGAGGACACAGAGTTTAAAATATTATTTAAGTAACAGATACAAGAAAACACATCAGGGGCGCCTGGGTGGCTCAGTCGGTTAAGCGGCCGACTTCGCTCAGGTCATGATCTCTCGGTCCGTAAATTCGTCGGGTTCTGTGCTGACAGCTCAGAGCCTGGAGCCTGTTTCAGATTCTGTGTCTCCCTCTCTCTCACCCTCCCCTGTTCATGCTCTGTCTCTCCCTGTCTCAAAAATAAATAAAAAACGTAAAATAAAATAAAATAAAATAAAATAAAATAATTTAAGAAAACACATAAAAAAACTGATTAACCTGGTACACTTTGACTATACGAACATAATAAAACATAAATACAGTAAAAATAATCTCACTATGTGGGGTTTCAAAATGTCTGTGACAAATGGCCTCTCCAACTTAATTCCTAGGTGATGACTAAAAGCATATATATCATCACTTGAAAAATATTTTATTAAATTTTAGAGCTTATATTTTTGGATTATAGTTCAACATAGTTTAGGTAGATTGGCATGAATTGTATATAAAACCACCAATTTCAATATATGAAAACAAGGCACTGGGGAAATGGCAGGTTTATATGTAACCAAAAAAAAATTTCATCTGTGATAGTGTCAAATACATTTGTTATCAAGGAAATACTCAGGGTAGATGTTAAAACCAAATGATGATATGAAATGTTGCTTCCAAACCTTAAATTATGTGCTGGGGTTGATGAAATTGAGCAAGACAAGCATTCAAAAAAGTATTCAAGAACTTGATGCATAAAATGGATTTCTTACTGCTATATTTTCTATATCATTGTATTCATTTTCATGAATATGCCTGGGATTTTTCCAATTGCTATAAACAAAGGAAAACACAGCTTTCAGAAGACTCGTTTAATCTCATGTTAGGTTTCTCTGCTACATTTGAAATAAATTTATAAAGTAAATATAATAATACAAAATGTATGCAAACTTGTTAGTGTGAATCTTATGTTGGCAATTTCCATTCATTGCAACTATGAACACCATGACTCTCCTCTGAAGACCTTATCTACTATATTAGTAAGTTTAAATATACTAAGCGTTATATCATAATAAGTACCTCTGGCTCATGTTATACATTTCACCCATTGTGCCACTAAAATCCATTGATTTAAAGCCCCAATATGTAATCTGGAAACCTAAATAAGAATTAATGCCAACATGGTTCAATTTTATCACATCTACACATTACATAGTGGTGCAAAGGCAATTAGCCAGACACTTTGATCAATATTTACAGGCAAACTTATTCAGTTTGGCTATTATCTTGAAAACAGATGTTGAAAATTTGCTTCTTTTCATTTTTATCTTTACTTTTCTATAATTATAAATGGAATGTTTAGTTTATTTCATCTTTTTTTTACTGTCAATTTTATGAACTCAAAGTAGAAAGCTATGAGTTTGTTTGATATTCCCTGAATTCAGAATGAACTACAACTAGACCAAAAAATGTATTTTATTTTTCTCCAATCTGAGAAACATTGACACAATCTCTATATTTAAAAAAAATAGATTATAAGAATAAAATATAGATCCTCACCACTTACTTTAACCTGTAGCTCATAAGGAATTCCCCCCACCCCCAGATTTAAGATGAATCTTTATTTATCAAGACTCCATTTATTAAATATCTTTCCTCTACAAATCAAGTTAACACTAGGATTTGTCAGAAGGTCTAAATGAATCATATCCCTTACATATGAACTGAACTAAATCCATTGTGTCTGGAATCTGTCTGTCATAAAATTTGGATCTGGTACATAATGACTGTCTGTTATCTACAGCTGTATGGCCTTCCTTTAGAACGTCAGAACAGAGACCATAAATGTGGCTAGTGCAAGATCACAGTCACTGTAATCCTTCAAAACAAAATTAATTAATTTATTTTATGACATACTTATTTGGATGATTACATACTGGTAAGTAGCATTTGTATATATTTTTAAAGGCAACCATTTTAAGTGCCAATACATATTAGGCTAGTAGAAAGAAGTTGCAACAAAGCCCTCTCTTTCAAACTCTCAAAGTCCTATCTGATAAGACAAGAGAAGGCAAATCTGGTTTGTTCCAATCAGGTTTCTTACCAAAAAAAAAAAAAAATTCTGCAAAGATGATCTTGGCTCATCATAGAAAGATTTTCTGGAGGCTGCTGCTAAGCTCACTTTCTTTTGAAAAAATCAATTTTGAGACATGATAGTGCAAAGGGTAAGTTTTTCACTTAAGACTAATTATGGAACATTCATAGACTACTTGTGCTTAGTATTTAATTTCCAATTTATTTTAAAGAATAGGAACTATGTTCATAAATTTTACTTTGCCTAAATATATCAGTATATCCACGAATATCACCAAAATTAGGACAATTTGATATTCTTAATGATTCTCTGTTGAAACCTGCACACTGGGTCAGAAGGTGAGGACCCTCAAATGCCAGGCTCTTATAGTTCTGTGCATAGGGATTCTCCTCACCAGAGTCCAGGGGTCTGAGAAAGCATCCTCCCCCCAGATTAACTCCTCAAAATTTTTTTTCACCACAACTAATTAAGAAAACAGTGCTAAGTGGACACTTCCTTTTCTTTAGTTAAATATGGTAAGATTGAGTATTCCTGGACCCCATGGGAATGTATCATGGGTTGTCATTCCCTCAAATGTGGGTATTCCTTATTAAAGATATCTACGAGTGTCAATCAAATTTTCATTATCACTGTTATCTGATGTCTCAACTCTGTCTCCTGCTACTGTTGGGGGAGGAAGAAGGTCTCCTTTACTTCCTGGATACTTCAGTTAAGAGTAGAAGCAGAGTTCAAAGAGCCTATGATCTGAGGTCCAGGCATAAAGATACTACTTTCTATGCTAGAATGGCTCAAAGTACTTTCTTGACTGTTCTACGGGTACAATCAAAAGGAAGAGAGAGGGGCATCAGAGGCATCTGTGTCTCCCAGGGTGCTTCTACCTTGAGCTACAACCCAGGTATGATATCTGACAATCAAATTTTCAGATGGCATCTGAACACTGGTTCCAGATTTTCAGATGGCATCTGTCTGCTTACCATCATCACCTGCTACAATATTCTTCTGTTCCTTATATTTTCCCTTTAAGTAATTTATCTTCTTAATATGTTCCCTTCTGCCTGACAAGATTGAACAACTAGCTCACTCTTCCACACCTGCACACACTGGCTTGTGTGAAGTGTGTTAGAAACCTGTAAATCATCCTGATGTCTTTCATTATTCCATCCTTGTAAAAAAAATCATTACCATGTTCTTTAATAATTTTGACATAACTCTGGGAAGTATGACTTCAGGTACTTGGCAATCTTGCTGACTATTATTGCCTAGACTGGGAATAATGAAAGATTTCCTTTTAGTTCCTTCAATTTGCTCTAAAGAAAATGCATTTTTTCTAAAGCATGTTGGGGTTGTTGGATAGAGATGAAGCCAAGGAGAAAGAGGATGAGATCCAGCACACGGGGGATGTGGGTGAGCTGCTTATGAATAACCTCCTCTCTGCATGTTTCTACTATATGTTTCACTGGAATCTGTACCATCAATAACTTTCTTTCTCCAACCTTTAAGGATCCCATCCAAACTGTTCATTAACTTTGCTTGGGCAGTCATAAAAACTCAACAGTTTTGAACAAGACTGATGAGGATGGATCTCAATTGTTTGCAAAAATTCAGTGCTGCTGCTTTGTAAGTCCCCAGTGCTTCAGGTTTCATGTTGTCTTACCTCTTACAGCAAAAAGTCTTCCTTGAATCCCCTAAAAATAGCAGTCCCCAAATATAGTGATGCTTAGGCTGGCACCTCCATAGAGAGGGTCAATTTGGTCCTGGCAGGAAAGGGCAAAGGGAGGCATCTGAGGCTCAGGTTCGCCCATGTTTGTGCTTGGGACTCCTGGCTCCAGATGAAGGCAGACCCAGGTCCACACTGATCTATGTACCACAATGTAGGGCCAGAGTGGTCCCCATGAGTGTTTAAATAGAGTTTTCCTTAAAAATGTGTTTAGGGACACCTGGGTGGCTCAGTGGGTTAGGTGTCAGACTCTTGATGTCAGCTAAGGTCATGATCACATGGTTTGTGGAATCAAGCCCCACATCAGGCTCCATGTTGACAGCATGGAACCTGTTTGGGATTCTCTCTCTCCTTCTCTCTGCCTCTCACGCCCCTCAAGAGCTCTCTCTCTCTCTCTCTTTCTCAAAATAAAGAAATAAACTTTAAAAATGTATTTATATATATTTTGTATATTTATCAATTCAAGTTTCATCTTTCTATAGAGGTTTTAAACAACTTAACCATATTCTAATTGTTATTTAAATGTCACTTTCTGTAATTCTATTTTATGCTCTTATTTTACTATTCCTTTCTTAATAGCATAATTGATCATTTTATAATGTATTAGAAGATTTAAAATACAAGAACAGTCTTTTTTCATATATGTCTTTGAAAAAAGAAAGTTGAACACCTTTATAGCTTCTCTCTTACCTTCTACACTTCCCATATATCTTTATCTGGAAGGTAGAGTCTATTAATTTTCACTTTTTATTTTTTATATCTTATTTAGTTCTAACAGTTATACCAGTTAAGATTTTTTGGCCCTAGCACTCCTTTAATTTTGGTGTTCTGTATTTTCATTTATTTTTATTGGTCTTTTTCCTATTTTTATAATGTTATTTAATTAAATCCAAGTGTTTCTTTTAAAAAACATCACATTAAGTGGCTAGTCCATAATTGGAACAAACTTTTACCTATGCTTAGAAATATCAGTATTATTTAACTCTTGAATGTTCATCATTGATCCCATGAGTCTCCTTGAGATATCTTGGGATATATAGAGATAATATCTACAGAATATGTGTTTATACAAGACTCAAGAATGATCAATTTGGATAAAAATAGGAGCATGTACTCAGGGAACTAGGTGCTAGGAAAATTGAAAAAGGAAAAAGACATCATTGCTGAGTTTAAAGTGTTAAGTTGTTAATGTATTTTCATAGTAGTTTGCATTTATACATTTTACTTAGCACATAGGCCTTTTTAAATGTCTCTCAAGTCCCAATCTTGGGAATTTATTTACTTTTGTTCTAAATTTTTTTTCTTTTAGATGTGGTATATATATACAATAGAAAATTACTCAGCCATAAAAAGAATGAATGGCAAATTGTCATTTGCAATGTGGATGGATCTAGAGGGTATTATGCTAAGTGAAATAAGTCAGTCAGAGAAAGACAAATACCATCATTCATATGTGGAATTTAAGAAACAAAACAGATGAGAGGCTCCTGGGTGGCTCAGTCAGTTGAGCCTCTGACTTCAGCTCAGGTCATGATCTCATGGCTCCTGAGTTCCAGCCCCGTGTCAGTCTCTGTGCGGAGAGCTCTGGAGCCTGCTTCTGATTCTGTGTCTCCCTCTCTCTCTGCCCCTAACCCACTCACATTCTGTCTCTGTCTCTCTCAAAAATAAATAATAAAAAACATTTTAAAAAATTAAAAAAAAAGAAACAAAACAGGTGAATGTAAGGGAAAGGGGAAAAATAAGAGAAGGAGGCAAGCCATAAAAGACTCTTAACTATAGAGAACACACTGAGGGTTGCTAGAGGGGAGGTGGGTGGGGGATGGGCCAAATAGGTGATGGGCACTAAGGAGGCACTTGTTGGGATGAGCATTGGTGTTATATGTAAGTGTTGAATCACTAACTTCTACCCCCTGAAGCCAATACTACATTACATGTTAACTAACTAGAATTTAAATAAAAACTTGAAACAGAAGAAAAAAAAGGATCACCATAAGGAAAATGTATTTTTTTTAATTTTATTATGTCATTGCTAATTTATTCACCTCTCTTTGTTCTTTGTTCCTATCTGCTGGTTCCTATTACTCACATAGTATATTCTCATTCTCCATCTTCTCTTGAGATTATTTATGTACACTGTTAAAATTCTTCCAGTCTGACTTCTATTTCATTGCGTTATTTTCCTCAGAGACAGTTCTACCATAGTATGTTGAATGTTTCCAATGCTGATTTCATATTTTATATCTTAGAAATCATTCTAGTCGTTTCTGGGTTCATTGTTAAGACCTGGGTTAAGTTTACTAAGCGTTGGTATGAGTTGTTTTTAAAGAAGTTTCTGGGAATTCACATGAAAGTTTCTCTTTAGGAGTTCATATTACCTTTAGTATTTTTTGTGATATCTCCTTTTTCTTTGACGCTTCAAAATATTTTGTTTGTTTCTTTGTTTTAAACTGAGAACAGGTTTTCTTTAAATGAATACTCTCTACTAGTTAGCTTGCTTGCTTCTGGGGAACAGAACTTGAAACAGACTTAAAAGCCCCAATGTTTGGAATGGGGAAGAAGACCAACTTAAGAAGTTTCTTTAGGGGGCGCCTGGGTGGCTCAGTCGGTTGAGCGGCCGACTTCGGCTCAGGTCACGATCTCGCGGTCCATGAGTTCGAGCCCCGCGTCGGGCTCTGTGCTGACCGCTCGGAGCTTGGAGCCTGTTTCGGATTCTGTGTCTCCCTCTCTCTCTGACCCTCCCCCGTTCATGCTCTGTCTCTCTCTGTCTCAAAAATAAATAAACGTTAAAAAAAAAGAAGTTTCTTTAGTTGCTTTCAAAACTCAAATATTTGCACAACACATTCTTGTATTTTTTAAAAAATTAAAATGCATGGTTTTATGCATTTAATTTTAAAAATTAAAAACATGATTTCATGTTGGTGATTCTATATCCCAAGAAGATGATTAATAATGAATAGAAATGTACATATGTGTGCACTTACTGGAAGCTATATGTTAAAATGTTCATAACAGCACATTCTTTCTCATAGCCCAGATGAATAAACAAAAAAGCAAACAAAAACAAATGTTCAGCAATAGTAGAAGGAATAAATAAATTGTGGCATATCCATAAAATGGGATATTAAATAACAGTACTACAGAATGTACTGCTAATAATACACATACTTACATACATAATATTGAGCAAAAGAATCCAGATACACAAAACTAAAACTCCTCTATGGTGACAAGAGAGATGGGGTGGTTTCATCTTGATGAGGAGAGCTATGACTGGGTGGGAACACAGAGGCCACTGTTTAGGAACTGGTAATGTCCTACTCAGGGCTCTGGAAAAGGGTTTCATGAATATGTTCACTTTGTGAAAAGTTATAGAGAACTATATTGTGATTTGTGCACTTTTTTGTATGCATGTTATACTCAACAGTCTATTTTAAAAATGAGGGGGGTGCCAGGGAACCATCTGTATCTGCCACTAATTATCAGTAACTAATTATCTGCATCATCTGTATTGAATACATTAACCAATGATAACATATATCACATGCTGTTAAACATGAGTAAGTGTTGCGCCTTAAACAAGGACAGGCTGAGATAATTCCAAGGAGGAGTCAGAAATGGCTTCGTATTTGAGGGCTGAACAATTGGGCCTTGGGGAGTTAGGTGATTCATAAATATTTGCAAAATGTGAACATTATTAGGCTGAATCTTATTTCTGACAATCAATTGAGTTACCACACTGGGAAAAGAAAGTACAGTATAAGCTTTTCTTACCAATTATGCTAATTATCTTTTGGGGAAATTCTGGACATAAGCATAGGTTTTGGGGATTTTGATTCTTATGAAATAAAAATACATGGGGCTAAATTTTGTTTATGTAGTCACTAGCGTGTTGCAAATAGGGAAAATGACAAACATCACAAAAGTGACATATACTTGCAAATTGCATGCTGCACAGATTTCTAATTCAATGAACTATTAACTGATTTATCTTTGCATTTATGCTTTTTGATTAAAAAAGCATAGTGATATTTTAGAAATGCAGATGTAAGAAAATATGAGAAGAAGAAAAAGTATATGTACCCAAGTCTAAGGTGACCTCCCTACCATGGACTAAATCTATCTGCCTATCCGGGGTCTAATTTCACTTTCAGCAGCATTACTCAAAGAATAAACAGAAAAATCCAGCAAGTCCACTAAATGTGGACTTCATTAATCAGCTGGCAAACACAACCATGTCTAAAACAAGTCAATGATTATTTCTATTGGGTCAGAAAGCAGAAAATCAAATATAGAGCGGTTCTGGATTTCAAGGGTAGTGAGTTATCTGAGGCCAACATCACTTTCCACAAGTATGCTTTCTCCCTGCAAAAGATATTATCAGTTACCATGGGGTAGACAACTCTGTCCTCTTCAAAGGAATTTGGAAAATGATGTCACTTACAACAGATAAACTGTGAAATGTAAATGAGGGAGGGAGCAGATGTAGTAGCAAAAAAAAGAAAAGTACCCTTAAAAAAAGAACTTTAAAATTAATTCTTACCTCATGTAGCTGTGACAAATAAGAAGCCACAGAAGAGAGATAAAGGAGGAGACCAGTGGGATGAGACAGTATATAGGGAGACAGTCACATCAGCAGAAAGCCATGCCCCCTGTGCCATTCCCTCTCCCTCATCATACTTCCCAGCTTTGGCACCTTATGTAAATGTACACCTGCTTCACATAGTTCCACAGATTCCCTCCACTCTCCACAGAGGCTTGGAGAATTCCCCAGAGGAGCAATGGTGATGTTGGGGGGAGGGGGGATATCCTCTGTTCACTTGCTCACAGTGGGCAACCTAGTTAAATAAATTTCTTATTGCAATCTCCAGTTGCAAGTAAACAAAAGCAAATGAGGAGTATATGAAAAAATGGAATGGATAAATGTGGGAAAGAAAGGTCACTACATGCATATTTAGTGAAAAATGTTTCATATTATATTTGCATATCACCACAAAATTAATTTCTAGATTTTGAAGTCAAAACTGTACCGGATCACTGGCATTCCATACACCAGAACAAACCTCTATTTGGTAGCATCAGTCACCCAACTAGGTCACGCAGAACAGCCTGAAGGCCACAGGACTTCACTTTGTAGTTCATAGTATAATTCTTACGGCAGCCTTCTCACCCATACAAAGCAGAGACTTTAAGGCAGAAACCCTCCAGGAAAGGAAATATAGTAGTATGTTTTTGTTTTGTTTTGTTTTGTTTGTTTTGTTTTGTTTTGTTGTGTTGTGTTGGACTGGTTCATTTCCAGGTTTCTGTAATCAGCTGGACAAAAAAAAAAAAAAAAAGAAACCCCCACATGCAGAGATAAGAGAGAGTGGGAAAGAATGCCCAGATTGATTTTGTTTTGGGTTTTGGGTGAAAGGAATCTATTTTATATCCACCCCCAATAGCTAAACAAGTGAAGGGAGTTAGTGCTCAGTGTATATGGTATGTGAGGCAGTGCATCTAACCTTGCTTAATATGCACTTGCTGTGTGACTTTAGGCAAGTCATTTCCTCCCAACCTTAACTTTAGTGTACCCTTTGTATAGTGTGGTTGGTAATAATACCCCTTCCTGGGATTGTTTCAAGAATGTAATTAGATGATGCCTATGAAAGCACTTTGTGAACTCTAAAGTGCTCTGCAAATATAAGGGATAAAAGATTGGAAAGCTGCCTCTCCATGGCTCCTTCTCAAATATTCTCAGATATTAACATTTTAGTGGTGAAAAAGGAGTGCTAATATTTCTCATTGGCACTTTCCTACTGCAGAAGGAAGTAATCTAAGTAGAAAGAATATATTTTTCCTTGAGACTCAATAAAGCTATTTTCATTTTAATTGGAAAATTGTGGCACATAAACATTTTTATTTTCCCTGAATTGACCCTTTTGGGAAAAAAAAATTAAAAGTTGTTCACCATTTGTCTAATGGAAAATTCTGAAAGACTGTCCTGGTCTTGCCATAGCCTCTGTCTGACCTTGCAGAAGTTACTGTCCTTCCCATCAATCAGTTCCATACAACAAATATTTATACAGCCTCAAATATATGCCAAGTTCAGTGCTAAGCTCAACCTGAGGAACAAAAAAGAGAGCAAAAGACAGTCCTTCACACGCAAAAAGTTTACAATGTGACATTTTTTTTTTTAATCTCCAAATGGAAGTGGTAATCACTGTGCTACCCACCTATCAGGTTTGTTATGAGGATGAAAAGCTAACACGGGAGAGTGCTTGGCAAATTTGAAAGTGGTACATAAATGCAAAATGGTATTATTACCAGACATAAAACCATCAGCAGCATATAGATGGTGAAAGAATACTTAACAGAGAACGAATGAAAAAGGATTAATAGAGAGCCTCTTCTCCATGTATACACAGAGATATGCATATATCATTTCATCCATACAATGGACTGGTTAGGTGGATATTAATTGCTGCTTTTGACCAATGGGGAGATTGAGACTTATATCAGCTGAAATGACTTTGCTAACAAATCAGAGCCACTGCGAAGACTCTACAGAAGCTATTGATGTAAATTGTGCATTGGTTCGAAATCCACACGTTTTTACCAGGGAAAGGAGTTGCCAAAACCTAACAAGCAGCAATAATCAGCTGGAGAAATGGCTAAAAACATATTTTGTTCAACTTGTTTTAAAAAAGGCATTTGAAGGAAAGGAACAAATTGAACTAACTTAATTAATATTGCAACATAAAGGATTCAAGAAACATATCATTATCTTTTCTGAAACCCCTGAACATAACTCGTGTCTAGAATAATTTTTATTTAAAAGCAAAACCAGTGCTGTTTCCTGAATCCTTGAGTACTTGGAATGGATTGCAAAACTGCACATTTCAGTACTCACATGGTTAAAAGAATCATTTAGAGAGGCCTTCATAAAATCAAAATTTCTGTAGTCCTTTCTGTATGGATTAGCATACCAAGCAAAATACAAAAGGTAGCTTAAAGCCCAGATATATTAAAATCAAGAGCTTAACTTCTAATATCCTCTCTCCAATCAGGTATGGATTTACAAAACATTTTACTATGGTTGTTATTTTTCCTATCTAAGACTCACAACTAAATCCACCAGTCTGAAAGATTGTTGAGTTATATTGGTATGATTTTCAAAATTTATTTCCAACATATAGCAGAATGAGATAAACTCTAGGGGTATGTAAAAGCTGGAAACCGCTTAGACGCAGCTAACAGGAACACATATAAATCAAGCAGCCTGAAATTATAAATATGTAATGACGATTTAGAAAAAAAAAAAAGTTAAATGATTGGATCTCTTGCTGACCTAAATGGCTATGAATTAACACTTCTTTCTCACAGCAGGAAGACAACTACTAATATTTATCTAGCATCTTCTAAATGCTAGACCCTGCGGTACATGCTTTTTATATGTATCTTATTTACCCCCCCACAAAAACTCTATGAAGCAAATAATGTTGTCTTCATGTTTTAGCCAGATGACTGAAGTTCCAGATGATAGAATTGAGATTTGGAATTAAAATAATGGTCCAAAAACATACAACTAATAAATAGAGCCAAGATTCATTTCTGAGTCTATCTATTCACACTTCAATGTCCTACGTCCCTCTTGCATGTTAAGTACCTTAGAAAATCACATCTCTCCTCTGTGTGCCATTTGCAAAAATAAAAAGCTCAAAAGGCAATGAAGATAATTCCCAATATAGGTTCATTCATTCATTTCACAAATAATTATTAAGTACCTGCTCTCTGCCAAGACCAGTAATGGGCAACACATTAGTGAAGGAAACATACATGGACTTTGTTCTCATGGGGTTGATTTTTGTCTGAATTATTCCTCATTTTGAACTAGAGGCATCTTGAAATAACCCAGAATTGAAAAGAAACTAGACTCTACATAGTAAACCAGATGTACGTAGTCTGTCACCCACTGTCTGGTGACTCAGGCTAAATAGTAAGTACATGGAACCCAGTTTTGTCATCTATGAAACAGAGATGATAAAAATTATACTATTTACTTCCAAGTGGTGTTATGAGGAATAAACAACATAACGCACATGAAATTTCCATGAGCATTTAAAAACAGATGATACATACATATACGTATGTATGTATGTATGTGTGTATGTACAAGCATTAGCATTCTGCTTACTAAGGAAAAGATGCTACGTCTTTAGCTTATAAGAAAAGCAATTATGTGACATGCTGGCAAGTTTTTACCAGACTGCAAAGATTTGAGAATCTTGCTCATGTGGACATGCAGAGGGTCAAAGCAGGGGTAGATTGTAGGAAAATATGGGACT
This sequence comes from Herpailurus yagouaroundi, assembly GCF_014898765.1. Classification (NCBI taxonomy): domain Eukaryota; kingdom Metazoa; phylum Chordata; class Mammalia; order Carnivora; family Felidae; genus Herpailurus; species Herpailurus yagouaroundi. Next base: position 91,623,478 of record NW_024412388.1, read on the forward strand.
GGAGAAATGAACAAGAGAGAGAGAGACAGTAGGCATAAAGACTTCTGAAGATATATTAAGGAATGTGGAATTTCTCCTCATGATAAAGCAATTGATATTAAGAGGCTCTGATTTTAATTTTGGCTTGGGGGTAGGCAAGGAATATTACAATCAGACTTGCCTTTCAAAGACACCTCACTGATTTCTAGGTGGGCAGTGAGCTGGCAAAGTTAAACCAAGAAGGTGAATAAGAGGATGTTGAAACCTCTAAGCTAGAGCTTTTGCTGAGTTACCATGGCCCATGACTGAAAATAAATGAGTACTATAAACTATAAGCAGACTAAATAGCTTGCCAAAGAAATGAAACACTAATTGAGAAGCCAGATGAGTACTGAGCAAAGTGAGGAGGGGCCTAGAGGTGATTAAAGTTGTATCCTCTGGCCCAGGCTTATAGGACTTCCAGATTTGACTAGAATAATCTCTCCCCTACCCAAGGTCTCCCAATTATCCTTTTTGTTCAGACTGGGGGGAAAGGCTGAAATGCAAGCACCATCTGTGAGATGGTCAAGGCCAAGAGGGTGCAGCATTTACTTAGTAGGGGCAGGGGTCTTCTCTGACTGAGAATTCATCAGTGAATTCCAGCCCTGTCTTTGTCATCATATCCTCAGCACTCAGAGCATCTCCTCTCTGTACACAGTGCTTCTGCAGAGCAAGGTACTTGTGTCTCCCACAGGAAGATAGATTGATTCATTTTTGCGGTATCATAATATTAAACAGCTGGGCATTGCTTCTCACTGTCTCACTTCTCATACACTTCTGCTTTGTCAGCCTTAAGTCCCATGGCTAAATACTGTGAAAACCAGACGAAATGTGTTATGAAAGCAACTACATTGATGAACAAAACGTATAAACCCTCTGGATATATGTGAAAAATCCAACAATTTTGGATTTTTGCCCTTTTCCAAAACTCTAAAAAAAATGTTCTGCTGATACAAAGCCTCATATTTGAATGATCTTGTAACTTCATAGTTATGATGACCATCATTCTCATTGAATTCATGATTATATCAGTTATGCAACTGGAACATAGAAGTTAAATAAACTATTCAAAATTCACAGATTGATTAAAAAACTGCTGGTACTTAAAGGCAGATCACTTGACTCCAGGATAAATTGCCAACTCCTAGACCTGGTGCAAAGGCTCTGCTTAGCCAAACTGGCCCCTTGATCAAACCATACAGTAGGCTCAAAGGCAATCTTTGCTCAAAGTCAAAACCCCATACATGAATCTTCCCACTATTACCTTTGTATTACCTGTGGACTTTTTGTTGATATTGGGTTGGTAACAATAATATAGTACGGACAGAAACAATGATAATTGAGCATCTGTGGCATAATGGTTAATATTAAAAGAGTAAAAAAAATTAATAGAGCAGCAGTAGCAAGGTGATTAAGCATGCAGGTTCTGAATGACACTGACTAGGTCAGTGCACTGGCTCCAACTTTCTTTGACTAACTGCATGAGCTTAGGCAAGTTACTTACCATCTCTGCTCCTCTCCTTTTTGTTTTTTAAAAATAACTCTATCCTTCATGTGTAAGAAAAAAATAGGTACAGGGGATCATAACAAAACCATCTAATATAAGAGATTTAATATAAGCATTAAAAGAAGTAATACATATTTAAGGCTCTGACATACAGTAAACATTCAATGTGTTGCCTACAATCATTATTTAGAAAATATATGTATGTACCTATATTATTGTATTGTTAATATATTATTAGTATTATTATTGACATTGTTGCTATTACTATCATTATTGGAGTATTTTCTGGGTCCCAACAGCCCCATGAGATAGGTAGTCAATAAATCTCCTTAATTACTCAGCTCTTATGGGACTAAGTCAGAATTTGAACCAGATACGCCCAATACCAAAGTCCAGAAAGCCTTGTGTATTAGTTTCCTATTACTCCTGTAACAAATTACCACAAATTCAGCAGCTTAAACAGCACAAATTTATTATTATACAGTATTGTATGCCAGAAGTCTAGCATGATGTCACTGAACTAAAGTCAACATTTATCAAGTCTGTGTGCCTTTCTGTGTGGGAGAATCCATTTCTTTGCTCATTCAGTTCCTTTGCAGAGTTCAGTTCTTTGTGGTTGTCAGACTGAGGTCCCCATTTCCTTACTGGCTGTCAGCTGAGGACAATTTCCATTTCTAAAGACAAACCATTCTTTGCCTCAAGGCTTCCTTCCTTCATCGTCAACTGGAACAACAGAGAGTCAAGTCTATCTCACGCCTTGAATGTCTCCTGCCTATTCTAATATTACATTTCTCTGACTGACTCTTTTGCCTTCCTCTTCCATTTTGAAGGGCCCATCTGATTATGTTGGGTCCACACAAATAATCCAAAATAGTCTCCCTATCTTAAGGGTAATGACCTTAATTCCATCTTCCAAGTTATTTTTGCCATGTAGTGTAACATATTTACATGTTCTAGAGCTGAGGGCATGGGCATCTCTTGTGGGCCATCACTATGGTACCTCTTATTTGTGCTGGGAACAAGCTGGAGTCAGAGAAGTAAAGCTGCCAGTGACAGAACATTATAAGCAGGAGTTTAAAATTAATCAAACTTTCTAAAAGGCAACTCTAATTGCATACTAAACCTGTGGCCAATGGTGAAAGCAAGAGTGTGGGTTCAATAGGTCACTTTTGTGAGACACAAAGCAAATTACAAATTTATTAAAGTAGTAAATAGGGGAAAGTGAAAAAAGTTAAAAGAAACTATGGGCAAATATTAATTTCACAGTGCTAAATAAGTTCTTTTAAAAAATGCTTTAATATTTATTTATTTTTTGAAAGAGAGAGACAGTATTTGAGCAGGGGAGGGGCAGAGAGGGGGAAAACAAAGACTCTGAAGCAGGCTCTAGGCTCTGAGCTGTCAGCACAGAGTCCGACGCAGGGCTCAAACTCAGGAGCTGTGAGATCATGACCTGAGCTGAAGACAAACACTTAACTGACTGAGCCACCCAGGCACCCCAATAAGTTCTTAGTTTAAAAGAAAAGGAAGGAAATATTTTTAAAAGAGGATTAATAAAGTTGAGTAAATAAAATGTGTATACAAGGAGAATATGTGACAAAGGATAATTCTCACAAATTTATTAATACCTCCTACAAATTAGTAAGAATATGAAAACTCAAAGACATGTGGATGAAATAAACTAGTAAACAGGTAATTCATACCTGAGGAAACATAAGTGGTTAATAAATATATGCAATGACTTAATTTCATATATGTATTCACATACCAAATTTGGACAAAGATTAAAATTTGCCCAAGTAAGAGCATTTTCCTGGTGATATAACTTCTAAACAATTATCTGAAAGAAGTAAGCAGAAATGAGTACAAATATGATGTACAAGAATATTCATCAAAGTATTATTTACCTATAATAGAAAAAAAATGAAGAAAAGGGCATATGTGATTAAGACTATTTTATGTGTTTGCAGCAAATAATTTATATGATCACTATTTAATGTTTTTGGCCAAACATGTGAACACATTTGGTATTGGAAATAAATGGAAAATCTATTCAAATATTTTGAAAAAAAAAATTCAAGCTACTGAGAAAAGACATTGAAACCATAGTGAACCCAGCAGACAGCTACTTTAAAATCTTTTGTAAGAATTCAAGTTACAAATATAGAACTATTGGGGAAGGAATAAACTGGGAAAAAGGCTAAAACACAAATATGATGCCAATCCCGGACTTCAAGCTTATTACAAAGCTGTAATCATCAAGACAGTGTGGTACTGGCACAAAAACAGACACTCGGGGGAGCCTGAGTGGCTCAGTTGGTTAAGCGTCCGACTTCAGTTCAGGTCACGATCTCGCGGTCCATGAGTTCGAGCCCCACGTGGGGCTCTGGGCTGATGGCTCAGAGGCTGGAGACTGCTTCTGATTATGTGTCTCCCTTTCTCTCTGCCCCTCCCCCATTCATGCTCTGTCTCTCTCTATCTCAAAAATAAATAAACGTTAAAAACAAACAAAAAAAAACCAGACACTCAGATCTATGGAACAGAATAGAGAACCCAGAAATGGACCCACAAACGTATGGCCAACTTATCTTTGACAAAGCAGGAAAAAATATTCAATGGAATAAAGACAGTCTCTTCAGCAAATGGTGCTGGGAAACCTGGACAGTGGTATGCATAAGAATGAACCTGGACTGCTTTCTTACACCATACATAAAAATAAACTCAAAATGCATGAAAGACCTAAATGTAAGACAGGAAGCCATCAAAATCCTCAAGGAGAAAGCAAGGAAAAACCTCTTTGACCTTGGGGGCAGCAACTTCTTACTCAACACATCTCCAGAGGCAAGGGAACCAAAAATAAAAATGAACTATTGGGACCTCATCAAATTAAAAACCTTCTGCACAGTGAAGGAAACAATCAGCAAAACTAAAAGGCAACTGAAAGAATGGGAGAAGATATTTGCAAACGACATATCAGATAAATGGTTAGTATCCAAAATCTATAAAGAAATTATCAAACTCAGCACCCAAAAAACAAACAATCCATTGAAGAATTGGCAAAAGACATGAATAGGCACTTCTCCAAAAAAAACATCCAGATGGCCAACCAACACATGAAAAACTACTCAACATCACTCATCATCAGGGAAATACAAATCAAAACCACAATGAGATACCACCTCACACCTGTCAGACTGGTTAACATTAACAACTCAGGCAGCAACAGATGCTGGCAAGGATGCAGAGAAAGAGGATCTCTTTTGCATTGCTGGTGGGAATGCAAACTGGTGCAGTCACTCTGGAAAACAGTATGAGGCTTCCTCAAAAATTTAAAAATAGAACTACCCTATGACCCAAAAACTGCACTACTAGCTATTTATCCAAGGGATACAAGTATGCTATTTCAAAGGGCACATTCACCCCAATGTTCATAGCAGCACTATCAACAATAGCCAAAGTATGGAAAGATCCAAATGTCCATCAATGGATGAAATGGATAAAGAAGATATGGTATACACACACACACACACACACACACACACACACACACACACACACACACAAAGGAGTATTACTCGGAAGTCAAAAAGAATGAAATCTTGCCATTTGCAACTATGTGGATAGAACTAGAGGGTATTATGCTAAGCGAAATTAGTCAGAGAAAGACAAATATCATATGACCACTCATATGAGGACTTTAAGGTACAAAACAGGTGAACATAAGAGAAGGGAAGCAAAAATAATATATAAACAGGGAGGGGGACAAAACATAAGAGATGCTTAAATATGGAGAACAAACAGAAGGTTACTGGATGGGTTGTGGGAGGGGGGATGGGCTAAATGGGTAAGGATCATTAAGGCATCTACTCTTGAAATCATTGTTGCACTAGATGCTAACTAACTTGAATTTGAATTAAAAATAAATAAATAAATAAATAAAAGCTAAACAGTTGCAAAAAAAACCCAAATGTGATGCAAGCATATAAATGCATCTGGTTTCACGGAAATTAGGGCAAACACGAAGTTTAGAAGGATACTATCATGAATTGAGTTAGATTTAGTCTTTCGTTTTCATTTAATGATTCAGAATTAACCATGATTTTTCATTTAATGATAAGATTTATGGTTCTACACAAGATTGAAAATATTAGTAATTAATAGAAAAGGCTTGGTAAAGACATATGATCACTCACTCAAAGACAATTCGATATTGGAAATGAGGCGTGATTAGTTTACATCCGGCAGAAATTTATAACACTAAATTGATAGTAACACTTAACTATAGGAAGAGAATGTAAATTTCACTCAGAGTTCACACTATGAGTAATGAATAATCAACCGAAGAATAATTGCAGTCATAAAATATCATTATTCATACACTTTACCTCTCAGGGCATCTTTGCACAATATTGAATATAGAAAGACTTGATTAGAAATGGAGAAATGATCACTTTTCACTGGCATCTGAAAAGATATAATAGTCAACATTGTCCAAAAACTTATTTCCAGTAATCTTATTTTTGTAATTACTCACATGTCACAACATTATAAGCTGCAGGTGTATCCCCATATCCCATGCCAAACTTCACGTTTCTCAAGTCATAAGGTAAGAATTCTACTGTCCTATGGAAATAATTCACCACTGAGAAGAATTGATTAGAATATCTTTGAAATTCATTAGTGTTGTATTTCTCCTTGAAGTAGTGTTCAAGAGATATCAAGATCTCTCTACCTATATCTGTCCTCAGTAAGGTACTGTCTGACGATGCTTAGGAATGTCTGGTGAAAGGAAAAGACAGGTTATCCCCCAAGTTCAAGAATGTGACCATTTGATTATTTGGGATTTTCTGAAGACATATACTAAGACCATTTCTTAATCAATATTTAATTATAAGCTAGAGAGTTCATGTGGGTCACCTAACAGGGAAATCTTTGTTAAGAAGCTCAAGGGGTTCTCCGATTAAAGTCCTACAGTAAAATTGAGACTAGGTCTAGCATCTTTATGAATCTACCAAATACCAGCAAAGAAGTGACAATCCCACACAGATGAAAATACGTTGTTTAAACTACATTTAAGCCACAGGGATGAGAACAAGGAAGAGATGACTGTTTAAATGTCTAAGAATGTTAATAGATTCCTATTCACTCTTTCACTTTACCAGTTAAAACATTAGCACTCTTCCCTGTCTGTTTGTTGTAGTGGAGCCATTCATACTCAGCCTGCAAAGACTTCAGGGCTGAGAGATCTGTCATGTTTTTTGCATATTCCAAAGGGTTACGTACTGCTAGGAGATAGCACTAATAATAAAGCATGGTCTCATGAATTCACACTAATAACTAGAAAACCAATACAAATTGCAGAATTGAAGAGATTAACGAGAATGCAAAGACATACAATAAGCAAATCAGCCCTACTTCATCAAGCAAATGTTCTTTGCTGTACAATAACAAAGATAATTGAAGACTGCACTGGAAGGGAGCCTAACCATTTAATAAGTATTTGGCTGTAATTCACTTGCCAATCAGAAACTGAGACATGACAAGTTCTGAAGCAGATAATGCCTGATTTGAGCAGTGCCCTTATTGTTTACTGATTTCAAATTTGGCTTAGAGGGTTACATTAGAGTTAAAAAAAAAAAAAAAGATTCCGACGGAGGGACCAATCAGCCACCATGAATGTAACTTAAAGTAATACCATGTTCTATCTTAAAGTTCTATCAAAATAAAATTCATTTTGTTGGTTTCTCTATAATCAAGACATTACTATTTTTATATATATAACAAAAAGGAATGCAAATTAAAGCAATCACACTGCTGCAGTTTCCCACTCATGGAATAGACTGCCAATGTTTTCTAATAATGGAATCTCACTAGTCCTGTACCCTTAAGCCTAGTTTCTCTAAACTTAAGTACACTTTGCTGTAAAGCATGAATAGCAGTGCCCAACTTGTAGGGTCGTTGTGAGGATTATTGCAATGCATTGTGGATTTAGTAACAAAGACTAGACATGTAGGATCACTGATACCTCCCAGCATTGTTTTGCATGAGTCTATATGAATGAGGAGTTTTATTTTTGGTTGCAAGAGGAAGGAAAAGAATGGTGCATGGTGACCAGAGGCAGAGGAAATCAAGTTGAGGAAATAAAAGATGAAGTCTATCGTCCAGCCACCCCAAGGTATGAAAAAGAGGTACAAGACAGAAAATGAGGGATTGCTTCTTCAAAAGATAGTGAGAGCTGAGGTATGCAGTCAGGAACACTTCAGAGCCCAGGGAACAGAATTAGGATGAACAAAAGTCTTCCAATCTTTCCATGAAACTAAACGGCAGCATCAAGCCAGCTTGTAGAGAAAACAAGAAGCATCAGCAATTGCACCTATGCCTGACAGAAAGCAAAAATTTCAAGACCACTGACAGCAGTGGCCATAGTGAAATATCTCTCTCAAAACATTTTGAAGCAATAAATGTCCAAGACAATGCTAGCACAAAAGAATATGAGTAGACTTTTCTTGAGCACATGAGAACACCTCTTAGAAACACCACCTCTTAGAAACACCACAGAGAAATGGACGGGTTTGGCAGGGAAGTGGAGAGGACTGCTGGAAGGAGCCCAAGAGACATTGAAATCTGGACCTTAATGTATTTTGTACCTGCAGCTAATAGCACCTGGGTCACTTAAGTCACATGGTCTACATATTTTTGTTTTTGCTTTATTACCCCAACTAAAGACAAGCTCCTGGAGGACGGATGCATAATCTCAAATGTCTTTCCTTTCCCACATTTACCCAGCACTATGCTGGGCACAGGTTAGCTGTTTAATACATTCTTAGTGACTTTCATAGTGCATAGGCCAGAGAAATTGATCAATAAATGAATAAGTCGAGAGGATACTTTAGAAAAAATTGACAAACAAAACATAAATAAATCACCAAGAACAGATGGCATCCAACCAAATGTTTTTAAAGCAGTCAGAGGACGCTGGAATTGCTGGCTAAAATGCTTAATCTTTCATTAGAATTGGACACTGCACCAAACTGTTGGCACTTTGCCATCTCGTTTTTTAAAAAGACTTGGAAAGTGACCTTGGAATTGGTTTGCTGCTACCGAATTGAAAATTAGTAAATTATGTGATAAATATTAGTAATGAAATAAGCAGTTTTTAATTGTTTTTAAAAAGGCAAAATGGGCCAAAAATGGAATTAAATTTAACTAAGTGGTGTTTATATTTTGGAGAACAAGAAGACAAAGGGGAACCAATGGGAATAATTTATTTCAACCTTTAGAAAGTCTTGGGAAGATTCCAGACCGACAAATTCACCAGAAGATTAGAGAAAATGCTTACTCATTCATGAAGAGCAAACTGACTTCGGTAGAGGAAACAAAGGTAGGACCATATTGTTTTTCTTTGCCTATATGATAGCAGCTTTGAAGTATGTGAGGGAGAGTGACAGGACAGATTAATATCTTCATAACTGATATGGAAGAGGAAGCAAACAATTCTAAAGAATGAGCAAGATTTCAGCAAATAGAGAGGAGAGGGAAGGACACTTCAGGTAGAGGAGACAGCATGTGCACAGGGCACAGGGACCTAATGCCTGCTGTGTTGTGTCAGGGAACAGCCCCAGCTCAATTGAGGAAGAGATGGCTAATGTGGCTAATGTGCAGTCTGCACCAGGTTATGTGAGCCTTCACTTAGAAGGATGACTCTATCCATTAGGCAACATAGAAGGGCATTTCAAGCACAGAACAAAGGTGACAGACACCATCAAACTTGTTTTTAAGAAGATAATTTTGGAAAGAGAATTTGATGAGAAGTTAGAGAAGATGAAGAGGTGGACAAAGATTAGTAATAATGAGGAGGTAAAAGTGACAGTTTTTTTGTGAATTTTTAGGCGGTGAGAAGGAGGAGTCATAGAAGAATCTGATGTGTTAGAGCTTGAGAGACTGAGGCACTAGGTGAATAAGTCACATAGGAAGCGAGTAGGTACAGCAAAGTATAAGGAGTTTGGCACATGTCACATTTAATTAACGATAGAAATGTTCAATTTGACAGAAGTATAGGTTAATAAAAAATTAAGTATGTATACACATATACCTATAAAAGGGATTGTTAAAATATCAAGAGTGTCTATTTTACACCAATTTTTTGAATACTTCTTATATACCCCAGCATGGAGAACTTCCTTTTCAATCTCATCCTGTTACTTCTTTTTTTCAATGTTTATTTATTTATTTTGAGAGAGAGAGAGAGAGAGAGAGAGAGAGTGAGGAAGTGAGGGAGGGGCAGAGAGAGAGAGGGAGAGAGAGAATCCTAAGCAGGCTCCATGCTCAGCACAGAGCCCCATGCATCGCTCAATCCCACAACCATGAGATCTTGACCTGAGCCAAAATCAAGGGTTGGATGCTTAACTGACTGAACTATCCATGTGCCCCTCATCCTGTTACTTCTAAGGCAGGATATTATTATTTTCCTTCTGAGTTATTTGGATAATCCTTTTACTATTTCCTCTACTTTCCAGTTCTGTTTACCTTCAAAATCATTTGCATCCTGTAGACTAGTGTGTTTTCAAACCACTAGTTCCCCAAGTTGAGGAAACACTGTCAACTATCCCCCTTTGGGACATTTATGGAGTATCAAAAGTCTCTGAAGGCCCTGGAGACCCTGCAGCTTGGAAATATGCTTGCTTGGCTGTGTTTAACTTAGTGTTTCCCAAATATATTTGACTATGGAATTTTTTTAAATTTCTTTTTATTTTTCCAAGTAAGATTTTTTAATACCCAAGAAACTAACTTTGGAATTTACTGGATACAGTAAATATGCCACTTTATTTCTATGACTCAGATTAAAAAAGAAAATTTTCTATTTTCCTATTTCTTATAGAATCGAGGCCAAATGCATATGTTTTTTACTCAAACATCCAGAATCTAACACAAATGTGTCTTTTAAATCTAATCTTGGCCCTTTATGAATCTTACCAGCTCTTCCCCTGGAAATGTGGCATTTAGAGTGGCTACTTTGATACAGCTGATTACTAACACCCACAACAGTTTAACTGAATGTCTTTGATGTGGTTATTTTGAAATAAATAAGTGAAAAACCAAACTTTCAACTCTTTGAATTCTGGAAAACATATATTTTTACCTCACTTTCAGCCTCACTCCATCTTTAAACTCTACCACTTTATGATCAACCCAAGGCAGATAATGAGATGACATGGAGGCCAGACATATGAGGCAAGAAATGGACTGAAAAATGAACTGGTTTGTGAGAAATGTCTAGCAGACAAATCACATATCATCAGGAGACATGTCACCAACCTTGTTTATCTCAGGAAAGACCATTAATCGATATAAGCTAAGTGTTTCCTTATTATCTCCATATTAACATATACCTTGTATGGCCTGACTCTTGGTCTTTTATTCCTCACTTAGAAATATCATTTCCAAATGGGAATAGATAGACCAACTAGCTTAGTGATAGTACTTTTCCTATTTATATCTATGGGAAATTGCTTTTGGTAAACCCCCTTATTTGACCAATGCTATTTCATTGAGAATATTTATCTGAAAGAAAAGTGGCATTATTGGAAAACACAGCAGAGAGTTGGGTCATGGTATGATTACTTATCTCAGCATCAAATTGTACAAAACATTCTCAGTAACATTTTTGTTATTTCCCTTAATAATCAATGGCATACATACAATGTATTTTATTTTGCTAAATATTTTTACTATGATGAAAAATCATCAGGCATTAAACTCTTAAAATGCTAACCTGGTATTGGTTGTTTTCTGGCTTTAAAGAAGTGATGCTCACTGAGCAGCAGGAATGGGGGTAAGAAAGAAGTTAACATCTGAGATACACGTTGTAGCATGACTTCCTTTCTAATAAAAACATACTGGGACGCCTGGGTGGCTCAGTTGGTTAAGTGTCCCACTCTTGGTTTCAGCTCAGATCATGATCTCACGGTTTGTGAGTTTGAGTCCCATGTTGAGCTCTGTGCTGACATTCAGAGCCTGCTTGGGATTCTCCTTCTCCCTCTCTCTCTCTCTGCCCTTCCCATACTCACTCTCTCTGTCTCTCTCTCTCAAAAATAAAAATAAATAAACTTAAAAATAAACATACACATGGAGCAGATGGATCTATGTTGTAAAATTTTTATTTTAGAGGCTTCTCTGGGCTTTGTCACATCGAGGAGAAACACAAATCCAACTCCAGTAGCTTTGAAAAAAATCATACAACTCTGTACTGGAGTACCTTGAAGAGGTGAAGAAGCAGGGAAAACACATCACAGAAAGCACTCCAAATGTCCTAATCAGTTCTATTTATCCCTCCAAACCCTCAAAAATCCTCTTTGCAGGACAGCTGTTATTCCCTCAACCTCTTTGTTTCTCTCTGAACACTGGCCCTCTTTCCCTCTTTGCCTTCCTGATAAATGCTTTCCTTTCATGACTTACTACATCACCTTTCTTATATAAATCAATCCACGTCTTTTTTTTCCTCCCATTCTTCTCTATCAGAGACAAAGATATTAAAGATACCTCTCCAATGGGAGGTAACTCCCATTATCTGATCAACACAACGAAATCCAAGAACATGAGCAGAGAAAATGCCTTCCTTTGCAGGCAGAAGAAAAGAAAAGCCTATGAATACTTGCCATCTGGTATGTTCATCACTGTCGCATCTATTTTTCCAGAACCGTTTTTGATATAAATGCATCAAAAAAACAAAATAAAACAAAACAAAACTGCAGCATCCAAATGGCCATATGAAAATGCTTTACCTCCTGCTATCCTTAATGCACCTTGTACGCCAGCCAATTACTTTCAAATATTTATTCCGTTACATTTGATCTTGAGTTCAATTATTGTGGGTCCTGCCAATCCATAGCCACTTCAAGCTACTATAATTTCGTTCATTCATTCAAAAGATAGCTGCTGAAGCCATATGATTGCCAGGGATGTGGGGAGAGGAGATGCAACCAATAGACAGTGGTCTAGCTTTTAAGATAATTTACATTCCCTCCAAGTGGAGTGGGAAAATAGAAGACAAACACATTCAAGTAAGCAAACTAACAAGAAAATGTCAAATAGAGTGAAGTGTTAAAATTTAAAATTAAAATAGTTTTATTTGACGACAGCGAATAAGCTGCTTTTGATGTGCGACCTCTCTGAGATCTGAATGACAGAAAAGAACCAGTCATGAGTTCAGGGGAGTGCATCAGAGAAAAGGAATGCTAGTGTGACTAGGCAGGAGTGTGTTGAGTGTGTTTGGGGAACAGAAAGGAAGCTTTAGAATGTCTGGGAACAAGGCATACATAAGGTTAGGCTAGAAGGCAAATGACAGGTCATGAAAGGCTTTTTAAGACACAGTCAGAAGTTTGGATTTTATCCCAAGCATAAGGAGAAGCTACTGAAGAGTTTTGAACTAGGAATTTGCTTGAGCTCTTTTATATATTTTAAGCATCTTCAAAATACTTTTCTAGATATAGGAATTATATCCATTCTTCAAAGTTCAAATCAAGTGTCCCACCTCTATCATTTATCCTCATAAAAATTGACCAAAATGTTCCTCCTTGTTATAAATTCTGCTAGAACACTAAATTTGGGGACCAGGTAGACTTGAAGGCCAAGTTTAAAACTATGCAGCTTTGGGTCCAAATCCTAACTCTACCACTGAGACTAAATGGTGTTTAGAAATCCAAAGAAACTTTCTGAGTGGCAGCTCAATTATCTCTAAAAGCGAGATAATAATGCCTGCCTTCCAAAGATGTTACAAGGGTTAAATGACATAATTTACAGAAAGTACTTAGCACACTGTGTAGAACATAGTAAGAGATTTTAAAAGAGTAGTTTTCTTAATCCCACCCATTCCCATTCATTCAATAAATTTCTTCTGAGTTCCCAGTGGAATGGAATAGAAACTGTGAGAGGTCACCAAGATCAATCACATTCAGGCTTGACCTTCAAGGAGTCTTCAATCCTTCACCTAATAAAGGAGAGAAACATGCAGGCAATGTCTATAATACAATGGCATAAAGTGATAAGCACTATAAGTGAGGAAGAGATAACTTTTGTTTAAACCACAAAAAGAAAGTATTCTCTTTCTTTTTCTTGTCCTTTTCATCCTTCCCTTCCTGCCTCCCTCCCAGCTTCCCACTGCCAAAGTTGTGCTTCTTTTTGCAAGCTGCCTTCATCATACTGGAAAGTAAATGGCTTCTTCAAGTGTGGTTGGGCCTAATGGCCTCAACTAACTCCTGCTTATGTAAGACCAATAGTAAATCATTATATCAGAAAAGTCTTAGAACTCCAGGAAAGGTTTGATTGGCCAAATTAGAATTACTGACCCATTCTAAACCTATTGCTGAGATTGAAAAGACAGGCTACTTTAAAAAAATTCAGGTGTAAAAACACTTACACAGGGTGGAGGTGGGGATATTGTGTGTGATAAACCATACCTGAACCACTAGGCATGGGGTATGCAGTGCATTGAACTGTGTCCCTCCACAAAAGATATGCCCAAGTGCTAATCGCAGGTACCCATGAATTTAACCTTATTTGGAAATAGGAACTTTGCAGATGTAATGTTAATGATTTCAAGAAGAGATCATCTTGGGGCGCCTGGGTGGCGCAGTCGGTTAAGTGTCCGACTTCAGCCAGGTCACGATCTCGCGGTCCGTGAGTTCGAGCCCCGCGTCGGGCTCTGGGCTGATGGCTCGGAGCCTGGAGCCTGTTTCCGATTCTGTGTCTCCCTCTCTCTCTGCCCCTCCCCTGTTCATGCTCTGTCTCTCTCTGTCCCAAAAATAAATAAAAACGTTGAAAAAACAAATTAAAAAAAAAAAAAAAGAAGAGATCATCTTGAATTTAAATGGGATAAAGGGGAGGGATATTGAGACACAGGGAGGAAGGCCAGGTGAAAACAGAGGCAGAGACTGAAGTAATGTCTTCACAAGCTAAGGAACACCAAGAACCACCAGAAGAAGCCAGAAGAGGCAAGGAAGGAGTATGGCCCTGATGGCACCTTAAGTTTAGAGCTGTGGCTTCCAGAACTTTGAAAAAATAAATTTCTGTTGTTTCAGCCACCCAGTCTGCAGCACATTGTTATGGCAGTCCAAGCAAACTAATGCAACTTGTATTACTGTTGCTACAACTACTTCCAATAACTGAAATGTTTGTGTTTATGCAGTATCAGGCACTGATCTAAGGGCATTACATATGTTAACCCATTTAATACTAACACAGACCCCATAAAGTAAACACTATCATTAGCCCCGTTTTATAGATAGATCAAACTGCAGTAGAACCAAGTTAAGTGACTTGCTCACATGAATAGGGACTTGAGAATATGGGTTCGGATCTAGCCAGTCTAGGTCTAGAGCTCTCAACATCTGCACACCATCATCTACCAAAGCCAAAGCACAACTGGGCCACAGGGCTTAAAACACAAAAGTTATACCCTGTCTTATGTTTTTCATGTGGTCTAATGGCCTCTCCTCCCTGTCACTAATATCTGTGGGATCTTCTTTCCCTACAGGTCAGGTACCTTGGGAAGGAAAGTTATTGCCTCGTTAACCTGCTCCTCAAAATTTTTATTTCCTTTTTCATGTCCCAGAATGTAAAAGTTACTATTACCTCCATCAAAAAATAGGGCTTTGGCTACTGTATCTGTGAAATAATTCACTGAAACCCCACCCGATTTAGAAGTAGTTTTGCATATGTGATTCTTACTGTTCATCGTTTATTTTCCCACACATCGTGTTCTTGCCAACTTCAAAGTATGGAGGTCAATTTAAATTCTCTTTCAGGCTGAGGCTGCACCCATTCTTCCCCATGCACTATTTCTTTCTTTTTCTTTTTGCTTCTTTTCAAGACTGAAAATGCTGAAAACACATGTATTATTAAGCTCCTCCTTGCACTTAAAAGTGTGCTGAGTCCTGGATTAACGAAAGAGAGCATTGCTGCCCTATAGGAACTGTAAATATATGAGAGAATCATCTGTTAGATACAATCTAAAAGACATACGTATCCAAATAAGTGCAAACAGATTCATCTATGTACTAAAAGGTCAAACGGGCCGTCTATCAAAGATATTGCATTGTTAGTGGAATCACTACTTTCCATTTTAAATTGAAGCTAAACTCTATTGGTGCATAAGTTGTTTTGAAATAAGAATGTGCCCTTTCTTGTTTATTCCAGAGGCAGCAGTTTTATGAGTTCTGCTGTAACACTATATTTTTGCAAGGGACAATTATGACCATAAAGGGAATTGTGTGGTAAAAACTACAGAATCTGCCAGTAGGCAAGAAGATGACCTTTTCACTCAGCTGGCTTGCCAAATTTGAGCAGGTTCTTAGCATTTGGGAGAGATTTATGGCCACTAAAGGAAGCCTGACTGCAAAGTCTTTATTTCTTAAAAGAAGAAGAAGAAGACAACGAAGACAAAGAAGAAGAAGAAGAAGAAGAAGAAGAAGAAGAAGAAGAAGAAGAAAAATAAAGAAAAATCTATGTGCAAACAGTAACAACTTGTGATTCATATCGGTTCAAGAACTCTATTCACTAACATTTTTCTCCTGGGCATTGAGACTTGGAGTTTCTTCTACTCTATAATCCATGCCCTACCCCTCCATTCAAGGATATTTCCTCCCCTAAATCCCTCAAGAGTATACCCATTTAGTGATTGTCTACATACACACATGGAAAAGTTAAATTTGCAAGAGCAGAATTTCCCGGGAGAAACCTGTACTTCAGACTAGAAGGAATAAGCCTAGAAATTTCCAAGTTGGCTTAGCAAGAAGCTTTTGGGAATATATCATAAATAACTCAGTTCATCCTGATAAACAGGAAGAAAGAACATTGGGGGACCATTCCAGGTGAAGGAAGGGCCTATATTATGCATCAACCTGGCCTGAAGCAGGAATTGGTTATGTGGACAATAAACACAAGTTGATCTCTTTGCTAATAAAAGGGGTTAAAGACCATGATGTAATATAACATAACTAGGATATCAATAAAAGTAAATTCCAAAATAATCAAAAATTCAATTCTTTAAATATTAAAAAGATAATTGAATGGGGCGCCTGGGTGGCGCAGTCGGTTAAGCGTCCAACTTCAGCCAGGTCACAATCTCGCGGTCCGTGAGTTCGAGCCCCGCGTCGGGCTCTGGGCTGATGGCTCGGAGCCTGGAGCCTGTTTCCGATTCTGTGTCTCCCTCTCTCTCTGCCCCTCCCCCATTCATGCTCTGTATCTCTCTGTCCCAAAAATAAATAAACGTTGAAAAAAAAAATTAAAAAAAAAAAGATAATTGATTAAAATGTGTACATCGAAGACAACTTTGGAATGATAGATATATCATAAGTAACAAAATGCTATCATTTCAAGAAAGAAGGACTACTACTTATTAAAAAGTAAAGGTTTCCAATAGCTATTTTTTCCTAAATGAAGTGTAAAAACTAACTTAAAAAAATGTTTATAAAGACACCCAGATGGCTAACAGACACATGAAAAGATGCTCAACATTACACACCATCAGGGAAATACAAATCAAATTTAGTCAGAATGGCTAAAATTAACAACAAAAGAAACAACAGGTGTTGGCAAAGATGTGGAGAAAGGGGACCCTTTTGCACTATTGGTGGGAATGCAAACTGGGGCAGCCACTCTGGAGAACAGTATAGAGGTTCCTCAAGAAACTAAAACTAGAACTATCTTATGACCCAGCAACTGCACTATTAACTACCCAAAGGATACAAAAACAGATTCAAAGGGGTACCTACACCTCAATCTTTATAGAACCACTATCAACAATAGCCAAATCATGGAAACTGCCCAAAAGTCCATCAACTAACAAATGGAAAACAAAGATGTAGAATATATACACAATGGAATATTACTCAGCCATCAAAAAGAATGAAATATTGCCATTTGTTGGGGCGCCTGGGTGGCGCAGTCGGTTAAGCGTCCGACTTCAGCCAGGTCACGATCTCGTGGTCCGTGAGTTCGAGCCCCGCGTCGGGCTCTGGGCTGATGGCTCAGAGCCTGGAGCCTGTTTCTGATTCTGTGTCTCCCTCTCTCTCTGCCCCTTGCCCGTTCATGCTCTGTCTCTCTCTGTCCCAAAAATAAATAAACGTTGAAAAAAAAAATTAAAAAAAAAAAAAAAGAAATATTGCCATTTGCAATGACATGGATGGAGCTAGAATGTACTACACTAAGCAAAATAAGTAGTCAGAGAAAGGTAAATACCATATAATTTCACTCATATGTGGAAGTTAAGAAACAAAACAGATGAACATATGGGGAGGGGGAAGGAAGAGAAGAGAGGGAAACAAACCACACAGGACTCTTAATGATAGAGAACAAGCTGAGGGTTGATGGAGGGAGGTGGGTCAGGGGATGGGCTAGACGGGTGATGGGTAGGAAGGAGGGCACTTGCTGTGATGAGCACTCGGTGTTGTATGTAAGTGATGAATCACTGAATTCTACACCTGAAACCATTATTGCACTATATGTTAACTAAATTTTAAATTAAAAAAAGGGAAAATTGCAGCATATTTTTAAATTAGATTTTTAAAGAATTTACAAAATAATAGTAAGAAAGAAACAAATAGTCCACTAAAAATACTAAACAGAGGATATAACCAAGTATTATGTGTTGAGCTGGGGCCTAACCCAATATCTAGTGTCCTTATAAGCAAAGGGAAATTTGGGCTCAAAGACAGGTAGGTTAGCTGGCCATTGAATTAGGTAGAGATTGGACTTACTGCTGCCACAAACCAAGAAATGCCAGGAGATATCTGAAGCTGGAAAAGGCAAGAAAGGATCCTATCTGAGAGGCTTCAGAGGAGTGTGGCCCTTCCAGCACTTGATTTCAGATTCCTTGCCTCCAGAACTGTGAGAAAATTAATTTCTGTTGTTTTAAAACACACATCAAGCAACTGACATAAAAACAAGCAAATGGCCAACAAATATTAAAAGTCAGTTTGAGCATCTTTTCTTGAATTATTGGCCACTAGTAATTTTGCCTCTATCTTTGCTTCCATGTATCACATTTTCCATGGGGCAGCAAAAATGTTCTTTTTAAAATTTACATTAGATTAAATCAGACACCTGCTAAAAAACAACCCATATCTGTTATATTAGGATCAATTTGGTTGCAAATAACAACAAACCGAAAAAGCAGAGGCTAAAGCAAATAATGTTACTCAGGGACCAAGATGGAGGAACAGCATGAAAGCTTATTTTGCATCTCACATCCATGAAATACAGCCAGATCAACACTAAACCATCATGCACACCTAGAAAACTGATCTGAGGATTAACACAACAATCTGCACAACCTGAACCACAGAACTCAGCAGGTATGTGGTGCAGAGAGGTGAACTGGGGGGAGAGAGAAGCCAAAGATGGCAGGAATCTGTTTTTGTTTGAGGAGAGAGGATGGTGGGGGGGGGAAGTTCAGGAAAAGCACCCCCACCACGAAAAGTAGCTGGAGAGAAAGTGGAAAAGTGGAAACAGCCGCAGGGACTGAAAAAAAAAAGGGGGGGGAGGGTTTAAATTCCATTAAGACTCTATAAACAGGGGGAGCACAGAGTCTGAAACTCCACAGCTGGATACCTGGCAGTGCTCCTGACAAGGGCGAATCCCCAAGAGCAGAGTTGAGTCCGGGGATCTTCGGGTCACTTGGGGAGAGGTGGTTCCCCTGCTGGGAGGACATTTAGCAGCCACCCCAGCAAACCCCAGTGGTCCCAGCAGACCCCAGAGAACAACCACATTCGCTGATGCTGGAACAAGGTGGTAAAGGGTGAAGCCTGGTGCCAGTTGTGTGTTGTGGTTTTCCATAATCCTTGAAACGCTGCTGCTACACTATCCCGTGAACTTTTTCTGGGGTGGGCTAGTACCCAGCAACAGTCTCTGGGCATTGGCAGGAGCACAGTCCTGTGAATATTCCTGGGTGCAGCCAGCACCCAGCCAGTGCTTGGTGAGACCCTCTCCCAGAAGGTCTGAGCGAGTCAAAGCCTCAGTCCCTCAGAAGTGAGGGGTTGGGAAACATAGCCGCATCTGAGATAAAACTCAGGAGGGAGGTACTGCCTGGCAACCTGACGGCTTGGTTGCAAACAGTGTAAAAGCAGGGAGTAGACGGAAGCCAGAGACAAAGGACGGGTGGGCAATTGCTGATCCAGGAGAGTAGCGTTGGGATAGTAGACACTGGGTAGCTGGGCGATTTTCATCACTACCACACTCCTGCCCACACCCATACTCACCTGTGAGCGCCACAACAATCCACCCCAGTGAGCTAAGCAGCGCCATCTAGTGGAGAATGGAGCCATTACACTAAGCCCCGCCTAACTGGGCCAATCTCCCTTTAAGAACACAAGTCTCTCTGCCTGCTTAGTTTACGGACTAGAAGGTACTTCATAGTTGACTTCTAAGGGAAAACGATGTAATTTCAATCATATTTCAGACTATTCTCTGGTCCATCTGTTCAATTTTTTTTCTTTTTCATTTTTCTTTTTCCTGAATACAGAAAGAAAAACCTTATTTTTGCATTCAATTTTTATTAAAAATATTTTCTTTAACTTTTTTATTCTACTGTTTTTTTTACTTTTTTGTAATTTTTTTAAAATTCTATTTTACTTTTATCATTTCATTTTATTCATTTTTGTAAATTTTCAAACATTTTCCTCCCCCCCCCTTTTTTTCCTCTAATCTATCAAGCTCCTTGCAATATCAGACCAAAACACACCCAGGATCTACCATCATTTATTTGATTTTTGTGTATGTGTGGGTTTTTTTTAATTTTTCATTTTAATTTTTTTACCTTATTAATTCCTTTTATTTCTTCAAAATGACAAAATGAAGGAATTCACCCCAAAAGAAAGAGCAGGGAGAAACAACAGCCAGGGACTTAACCAACACTAATAGAAGCAAGATGTCTGAACCAGAATTTACAATCATGATAATTGACACAAAAACAGACACTCAGATCTATGGAACAGAATAGAGAACCCAGAAATGGACCCACAAACGTATGGCCAACTAATCTTTGACAAAGCAGGAAAAAATATTCAATGGAATAAAGACAGTCTCTTCAGCAAGTGGTGAAACCTGGACACTTGGTTTCAGGGAAGGGAAGGGAAACCTGGACAGTGACACGCAGAAGAATGAACCTGGACCACTTTCTTAACACCATACACAAAAATAAACTCAAAATGGATGAAAGACCTAAATGTAAGACAGGAAGCCATCAAAATCCTCAAGGAGAAAGCAAGGAAAAACCTCTTTGATCTTGGCCACAGCAACTTCCTACTCAACATGTTTCTGGAGGCAAGGGAACCAAAAACAAAAATGAACTATTCAGACCTCATCAAATTAAAAAGCTTCTGTACAGAGAAGGAAACAATCAGCAAAACTAAAAGGCAACTGACAGAATGGGAGAAGATATTTGCAAACAACATATCAGATAAATGGTTAGTATCCAAAATCTACAAAGAATTGATCAAACTCAACACCCTTAAAAACAAATAATCCAGTGAAGAAATGGGCAAAAGACATGAACAGACACTTCTCCAAAGAAGACATCTAGATGGCCAACCAACATATGAAAAAATGCTCAACATCACTCATCATCAGGGAAATACAAATCAAAACCACAATGAGATACCACCTCACACCTGTCAGAATGGCTAACATTAATAACTCAGGCAACAACAGGTGTTGGTGAGGATGAGGAGAAAGAGGATCTCTTTTGCACTGCTGGTGGGAATGCAAACTGGTACAGCCACTCTGGAAAACAGTATGGAGGTTCCTCAAAAAATTGAAAATAGAACTACCCTACAACCCAGCAATTGCACTACTAGCTATTTATCCAAGAGATACAGGTATGCTGTTTCAAAGGGGCACATGCACCCCAATGTTTTTAGCAGCACTATCAACAATAGCCAAATTATGGCAAGAGCCCAAATGTCCATCGATGGATGAATGGATAAAGATGTGATATATATGTACAATGGAGTATTACTCAGCAATCAAAAAGAATGAAATCTTGCCATTTGCAACTACATGGATGGCACTAGAGGGTATTATGCTAAGTAAAATTAGTCAGAGAAAGACAAATATCATATGACTTCACTCATATGAGGACTTTAAGAGACAAAACAGATGAACATAAGGGAAGGGAAGCAAAAATAATATAAAAACAGGGAGGGGGACAAAACATATCTCTTAACCATGGAGAATAAACAGAGGGTTACTGGAGTGGCTGTGGAAGGGGGGAGTGGACTAAATGGGTAAAGGCATCTACTCCTGAAATCATTTGTTGCACTATATGCTAACTAACTTGGATGTAAATTTTAAAAATAAAGTAAATTAAAAAAAATAATGTTACGTAATAGGAGACAAGATTTATGTAGGCCAGGGACTTGACAGTGTCAGGAAGGGCTCAGTTGATTTAAATCCATGAATCTACTTCTCCAGTCTCAGTTTAATATGACACTATTTCCCTTCTTCCTTACCTCTCCCAACTTTGAATTGTATACCATTAAACTATGCCGCTAGCTATCCCTCCATATTGCAGTCACCCACAGACCCTCACTGTAACTCTCTAAATATTTTAGCTCCTGAATCATGATCACTTTCACCAATGCCACTCCTGTCATAATTCTGGGTAACTTAATTATCTATTCATGTGATCTTTCCAATCCCTTGGCCTCTCAGTTCCTTGACCTCCCCTCCAACAAGTTGATCTTACAGTGTACTTTGGTGACTTGATCCCATGGCTTATTCCTTAGACTTCAACATTACTACTAATTACATCCAATTTGTAAACCAAGTTTCATTCATCCAGTCCCTGAAGACAATTTCCAATTATTCCATTTTAGTGTCTCTTTTCCAGGGGACTTTAATGCATTAAAGTTACTTTTTGCTGTCCCTCAATTCCCTCAGTTCCTGACTTCCATCGTTGTTAAACTTAAATTCCACAGTCTTTCATTATAACCACACTCATGTAAATTCATGATCTCCAACATTAAATGGCTTAGTGTTTCCTAATAACCCTGCATTTCCCTGCTCTGTTCAGTTTCCCATATTTCACATTTTTACACTGTTCTCCAATGAACGTCCCTATTACCATCCACTTCTCCCATGAGTTCAACTGGTTGACTGTCAAATAGGATCACAAATTTAACATGTCTAAAACTGAACACTTCATCTACCATTGAAACTCTGCTCAACTACCAAATTTCCATCACGATGGAGGGCAACTCCACTCTCCCCCTTTCAGTAAGCCAAATATTTGTTGGATAAATAAATTAAAATATTTTTTGGCTTCTTTATAAGCACACGGCTTGAAGAAAGCCACCATAGTGTCTGACATCATCAGAATATTCAAAGCCAGGAAACAATGCTGAAAGAACACATGATGCACATCTTGTTTTTGTTTTCTTTTGTTTTGTTTTTTTTATCTAGGAACAAAAGCATTTACTAATGTGCCCCTCCACAGCTCACTTCCCCATATACATTATTGGCTAGAACTAGTTGGCATTTCCAACCCTAGATGCAATGAAGATTTAGAAATTGAGAATTAAATGTCTAGAACTTGTTTGGACCTGTTGCAATTCATCCCTTTGTCCTGAGCACCTTTCTTATCATATCTTTCCATCCTTCAACTTTAATGTGCCAGTTACTAAATTTGAGTTCTGATCACTTTTGTCTTGCCCCCACATATTTGTTTGCCATAGCCACAGTGTTTTCCCTTTTTGTTTCACAAATAAAATTCATACTTGAGTAACACATTTTGCACTAGCACTTCCCTCTTTCTGGTAGTTTTTCCTTCTTTCTTCCTATGACTGGCTCCTTCTTGTTTTTTTAAATCTTAGCTTAAAAATCGGTCTCTCAAGTAAGCATTTCCAGTCTACCCAAAATAAAATTGCCAACTATCCAATGTCTGTCACATAACTCTGTTTTAACTTCCTGCATAGTTTTACCACCTTATTGTGTTTGCTATTGGTTTATATCTAGCTCTCCCACTCCAATCCCTCCAATCCCATCCCATCCTGGAGCTGGAATGAACATACTTGAGAGTTGTAACTTTGCAGATATGATGTATAGTCTATTCAGATAATGCAGAAAGAAATTTTTTAGCTATACAACAGATTCTGAATTAATATTTATTGAATAAAATGTATTGAAAAAATAATATACAATTTCTTACCTAAGATATGGATACACATAAAAATATCAAAACCCATTATTACCAAATGTATAAGGAAATAGAAAGTATCCACTGTTGGTGGTAGTACAAATTGATACAATATGTATAGAGGGTAACATAAAAAAAAACCACATATAATTGTACTATTTCAAAATAATAAACTTCTTTAATCAAAAGTTATTATTAGGAGAAAGTAAAGGTATGTCACAGAGTGTGAAAGGTATCTTTTTAAATGTTTATTTGTTTTTGAGAGAGATAGAGCATGAGCAGGGGAGGGGCAGAGAGAGAGAGGGAGACACAGAATCCCAAGTAGGCTCCAGGCTCTGAGCTGTCAGCACAGAGCCCCATATGGTGCTCAAACCCACAAACCACAAGATCATGACCTGAGCTGAAGTTGGGTACTCAACCTACTGAGCTAACCAGGCATGCCTGGAAAAGGTATTTGTAACACATATATTCCGTTCACCAAAGGTTTGTATCCTGAATCTGTAACAAAATCTAACAAATCAGTTAATACATAAATAAATGGTTATGAAACTTTAACTGCCAGCTAGAATTAATTCCAATATAGAGGAGGTAAGAAAATCCAGAGTATCTGCAAGCCACCTCAATTAAAAATTACAGGATAATGTAGCCCATAATCATGAAAAAAAGTCAACAAAAGCATACAAGCAGATGTCCCAGGTGCAGAAATTAGCAGAAAAGGACTTTGAAAGAACTATAATAGATATGTTAAAGGATTTTTAGCAAAAGATGGCAGAATGAGTGAACAAATAAAGAATCCCAGTAGAAACTTGGAAATTCTAGAAAAAGAACATAGTGGCATATTAGAACTAAAACATGCTCTATCTTGGGGGACTTTGGCTATATCTTCTGTGATGAAGTAACAAAGGACCAGATTTAACCCCTACTTTAAGGAAGTAAGACACCAGACAAAATATGTAAATTAATGCTTTTCAGACCTTCAATAATAGATATCACAAGACAGTGAGCATAGACAGATAAGAATATCAAAATCCATTATTACCAAGTGTGTAAGGAAATAGAAAGTGTCCACTGTTTGTGGTAATAAATGGAAACAATGAGATGAGACCATTGTCTCAGGGGACTAGCATTTCCAGGCCACTGCCCAGGGAAGGGAACCATAAACATATCCTGGTCCTCTTCATGAACTGAGGAGACATTATTGAGAACTCAAGAAGAGAAAGGCAGCCAAACTATGCAGAAAGAGTATTAGAGAGAGGGGTACTGCACAGAAAGAACTTGGGAAAGCTGGAGAGTATTCTCCATGAGTCCTCAGCTGAGTACTTATCATACAAGGGTGAGAAAAGAATCACAGGAAAAGAACTGAAGAAAGAATTCCTAGGGGTAACACAAATTTAGGTATAGCGCATGTCCCAGCAGACAGTGGCAAGCCTCATGATACATGCACCTGAGGAGTAGTATTGCTTCATTAGTGCAACAAGACTACAGACTACTCAAATCCAATCTAAAAAAGCTTAATCACAAGCCTTGAAAGGATCAGTCTGTTTCAAAATAATTTACCTATACCAGAATAAAACTGGAGTGTATAAAATACAAAATAATCCAGCACTCAGAACATTAAAATTCAAAATGTGTGGCATCCAATCAGAAATTAGCAGGCAGGCAAGTAAGCAGGAAAACATCATGTATAATGATGAGATAAGTCAATCAATAGGAATGACAGTAACAATAGAATCAAAAGACCCGGATATTTTGAAATAACTTAAACTATATTTGATGTGTCAAGAAATTAAAGGAAGTATGCAAGAAAGTAGAGGAAGCATGCATGAGTATGTTAAGCAGAGCCATGAAATATATTTTCTAAAAAATTGAACTTTAAGGGATTATATAAATTATGTCTATGATTAAAAATATACTTGATATGACTAACAGCATATTAAATACTATAGGATAAGACAGTGGAGAATGTGACAACATAGCAATAGAATAAAAAATGAAACACTGAGAGGGAAAAAAATCCTAAAATAAATGAATACATCATTGAGATTTGGGAGAACTTTAATGGGTCAGACATATGTATAATTGGAATTCTGAAACAGGGATAAGAGAACAGGAAAAAAAATTAAACAAAAATTTAAGGCATAACGGCCAAACCTTTCCAAAGTTGATGAAAACTATAAACTTAAATATTCAAGAAGCTTGACAAACCCCAAACATGAGAAAACTATACTAAGGTACATCACAGTCGAATTGCTTAAAACCGGTGACAAAGAAAAAGATATTAAAATCAGTCAGAAACATAGCATAAAAGGGAATAAAAATAAAAATAATAGTAGACTCCTCCTAAGAATAACTGCAAGCTAGAAGACAATGGAACAGTTTTTATCAACAATAACAACAAAAACTCTGGAATTCTATACCCAGAAAAAATATATTTAAAAGGCAATTATTCATATATATTTGAGGTCTTCTTTATTTCTTGTTAAACATTTTTAATTTCTGTAAGCACACCTCAAAAAAATTAGTTTTGAAAAGAGACTACATTTAAAATTTTTTTTATAGCTTATTTATTTATTTTGAGAGAAAGAGGGAAAACGGGGGAGGGACATAGAGCTGAGGAGAGAAAGAATCCCAAGAAGGCTCTGCACTATCAGCGTGAGATCATGACCTGAGCCAAAAGCAGGAGTCTGACGCTTAACTGACTGAGCCACCAGATATCCACAAGACTACTTTTTTTTTAATGTTTTATTTTATTTTTGAAACAGAGAGAGACAGAGCATGAACGGGGGAGGGGCAGAGAGAGAGAGGGAGACACAGAATCTGAAGCAGGCTCCAGGCTCCGAGTTGTCAGCACAGAGCCTGATGTGGGGCTCAAACTCACGGACCATGAAATCACTACCTAAGCCAAAGTCGGATGCTTAACCGACTGAGCTACCCAGGCACCCAAGACTACTTTTTAACTTTGCATCATTTTTATCCATATATCTTAAGCTATATGCATTGCTTTTATGGTAAAAACCCTAAACATTTAAAAAACCATAATTTCAGTGAGTTTGGAATGGAATGAAACCCAGTTTTAAGAGACCAATGGTATGAATTGGATTGTACTAAATGTCAAAAGGAATTATGCCTCATTTCAAGTCAAAACAGGTACCAGGGAATATTGCTAAAGACATAAAAACTCAGATCCTCTAATCCAGAAAGTGAAACTCATGTTTGCTCCAAGAAGGGGGAAGAAAAAACAGAAGTATTGCAGGATAGGTAAAATACTGCCATGTAAGTCTGCTGGCATAGACAGAGGTATGCTCTATTCCTGAACTGTGACTGAGACTTTCGTAAAATCCAACAATGTGCAAATCACTAAGCAAATGGATTTGACTTCCTATGCCACATTTGTCAACAATATAAGGGGTTATAAACAATGTGTTTTCAATGACCATTCAAAAAAATTTTCAATTGAAATATGAAGGGTAAGAAGAAAATCCTCCATTCTTTCACCTGTATGCAAAGTAAATACTAAAGGAAAAAAATGATGAGAGAGAAAAATCTCAGTAAAGAAGACTTCCAGCATTCTTAGGTGCTCGTTTGCAACTTTGGAAGCTTCTCAGGTGTAATCTGAAACCAGCACCCACACACAGCAGTTAAGGAGATATTAAGGAGCAGGCCACTCCAGATTGGTAGGTGGCAAGTTTAATAGACAAGGAAATTTACGTGTGATGCTTGTCTTGGACAGGCACAGTGGATAAGTTATCTCTGTACTTTGTCAGCCAAATTGTAAAAGTTTATACAAAGCCCTCACCGGGTTCAGTCACATATGTCATCCAGAGGGTCTCAACACCACATCACTATCTTAAGGCTATATCCTTGTGGAAGCTTCTGGGAGCAGGGAAAGCAAAGAAAACACACATTCCAAGGACAGCGGAGGGGGGTGAGAAGCCTCCTATTACCAAGTCTAGATTGAAGTTCAGACCATGCTTATGTCCTTTCAATGACCTCCCCCAATATTAGGATGAAAAAAAGGGGGGGGGGCGATCTATTTCTTTAATTTATTTTAATTTATTTTTTTAAGTAGGCTCCATGACCAATGTGGGGCTTGAACCCACAACCCCCAAATCAAGAGTCACATGCTCTACTTACTGAGCAAGCCAGGTACCCAAAAGACAGGGATGATCTAAGCAAAATTGGAATTATGTGGTTTAGTAAAAATACTGTCTTCCCCACTTGTCTATAGTCCCATAAGAGTAGAAAACATGTCTGTCTTCCTTGTCCTATCCTCATTGCCTAAGCACAATACCTGTACACAGTGAGAAGATAATTCTGAATCTATGAATTAACTGTTGCTACTATATGTTTGTCATTGCACAAATAAGGGTGAGAAATTGGGGCTTAATATTTTAACACAAGTAGGCAAATATAGTTTTGTGCATAGTAACATAATTTGGAGCTATGGAACTGACAAATAACATGTGAATAGAATGAGAAATCTCAAGTAAATACTTCTGAATAGAAAGGGAAATGCCAGTATTTAACAAAAAGTGTGTGTGTGTGTGTGTGTGTGTGTGTGTGTGTGTGTGTGTGTGTGAGACAAATCTAAGAATAAATCCTGGTGTTTGGAGAAGAGTGTTAGGATGATTCCTTATGGAGAAGCAAGAGAGGGGCAGCTCCTGGGTGAATCAGTTCTGAGTGTCCAACTCTTCATTTCAGCTCAGGTCATGATCCCAGGGCGTTGGATCCTGGAGCATCAGGCTCTGTGCTGATCATGGAGCCTCCTTAGGATTCTCTCTCTTTCTCTCTCTCTCTCTCTCTCTCTCTCTCTCTCTCTCCCTTTCTCCCGCTCTCTCTCTCTCTAAAATAAAAGAGAGAAACTATATTTTCCTAATCTATACTACAAAGGAGCAAAGAGGAAAGAATCAAGTGTTTGTGAAGAAAAAAAAAAAAAACACTCCTGAAGAATCATTTAACTTTTAACTGAAAGAAGAATAAAGAAATTTTCTAGTTTTGATATATCTCTGATAATATCTATACTCATAAGAACAATACCAATTCTACACAAATTCTTCCAAAAAACACTTCTCAAGTCATCATGTGAGTTCCCAACTCACTAGCTCTATACTAATATGAAAAAGACATGGCTATTATAAGAAAAGAAGTGTACAGACCAACATACTTCATAACATAGATTATTAGAAAATTGAATCCATAAAATCCACCATAAAAGTAAGTGTGCTTTATCCTAGGATCACAAGTTTGGTTCAGCAATTGAAATAAATAAATTCAAATAAATGATTAAATAAATAAATAAATAAATAAATAAATAAATTTAAACAAATAATGAAAAGATACTTCACATCATCATTAGGAGAATACAAATTAGACTCACAATGGCGAAAATAGAAAATATATTTCAGTGGCTAAAATGGAAAATAAATCTGATAATACCAACACCTGTTGAGGATACAGAGCAGCTGGAACTGTCACGACATTAATAGTGGTAATGTAAAGTGTACTCACTTTTGAAAATACATTAATAGTTTTTATAAAGTTAAACCTATGCTTACATGCAACCATATAATCCCTACCCTCTGGTATTTAACCAAGAGGGAAAACATATGGCCACGCAAAAGCATTTGCAAATGTTTATAGTACCTTTATTATAATCACCCCAAACTGGAAATATTCCAAATGCTCATTATCTGGTAATAGAGAAATAACTGTGCTACATACATGAAATGGAATACTGGTGAGCAGTAAAAAGGACTCAACTCCTTTCACTCAAGTGAAAGAAAACAGACACAAAAGGCTGCGTACTGTGTGATTCCATTTATATGGCATTCTGGAAAAAACAAAATCATAGGGACAGGAGACAGATCAGTTTGCCAGGGGCTATAGAAGCTGGAAGACACTGATTTGAAAGTATCAAGAGGGGGGGTGCCTGGGCAGCTCAGCTGGTTAACTGTTCAACTCTTGATTTTGGCTTAGGTCATGATCTCACAGTTTGTGAGGTTCTTCTAGCTGCACGTCAGGCTCCGTGCTGACAGTGTGGAGCCTGCTTGGGATTCTCTCTCTCCCCTCTCTCTGCCCTCCTCTGCTCGCTCTCTCTCTCTCTCTCTCTCAAAAATAAATGAATAGACTTAAAGAGAAAAAAAGAAAGAAAAAGAAGGTATCAAAAGGGAACATTTCGGGATGAGGGATGGAAAAGTCCCGTATCTGAATTGTGATGTTGGCACAGAAATGTATGCATTTGCCAAAACTCAAAGAACTGTATATCTAAAAAGGTGAAGTATACTGTATGGGAATTATTCTACTTATCTATTGTTCCCTACCAAAGTATACCCAAACGTAGTAGCTGACAACAATAAGCACTTATTATTTCATGATTTCTGTTTATCAGAAATCCAGGCTTAGTTTTGCTGGGCGCCTGTGGCTCAGTCTGTCACAAGGCTGCAGTCAAGTGGTGGGTTGGGATTACAGTCATCGCCGGGTTCAGTAGAGGTAGAATCCACTTCCAAGCCCACTCAGTGGGTGTTGGCAGAACTCAGTTCCTCACTGCCTGTTGACCAGGGATCTTCCTCAGTTCCTTGAGAGGTGGGTGTCTCCGTAGTGTAGCTCACAGCACGACGGCTGGCTTCCCACAACATGACCAAGCAAGAGATCAAAAGAAGGCAGCCCAAGACAGAATCCACCATAATTTTTAACCTTGGAAATGACAGTCCACCACTTTTGCCTTATTCTATTCATCAGAAATGAGTCACCACATCCAGCCTACACATGAAGGGAGGGAATAATGCAAATATGTGAATACCAGGGGATAGATCTTTGGGGGCTATTTTACGATCTGCCCACTACACAAATTATACCCCAGTAAGCTTGACTTTTTTTTTTAAGGAGAATTAGAAATAGGACTAATAGATAAGTATACAGTGAAGGGTACCTAAGGCAAGGAGTTTAAAATGAACCAGAACATGTTAACAACATAAGTCTAGCATGCATGCTTACAAATCAAGAGTGATGTCTCTATCAGTTAAGAATGCAATGGGGAGGGGCACCTAGGTGGCTCAGTCGGTTAAGCTGCCGACTTCGGCTCAGGTCATGATCTGGCGCATCAGGCTCTGTGCTGATGGCTCAGAGCCTGGAGCCTGTTTCGGATTCTGTGTCTCCCTCTCTCTGACCCTCCCCGTTCATGCTCTGTCTCTCTCTGTCTCAAAAATAAATAAACGTTAAAAAAAAAAAAAAAAAGAATGCAATGGGGAGAATGTAAAGAAACAGGATTTTGTTGATTAGACACACATCTTGTTTAAGAATAAGACTTGAACTAAGGAATGAAGATACGGTTCAGGACTTAGAGAGACAAGAGATGGTGCCAGTTGTTAACACCGAGCTCTCTAGGAAAAACTTCCATCCAAAAAGCGAAGAGAAAAAAACAGAAACCTCGTTACAAAACTGCTGGTGAACAAATGAGAAATTGTCAAGGCCCCAATAAAGGATTTTTAAAGTTTACTGTGGGGTCTCAATTCCCTCAGGATTGGCATGCAATGGGGACAGGAGCCAGGCAGATCATTACAGAGATCTGATCTGACAGCAATGTGTGTGAGGAAACCCTGAAAGGCTTTACTTAACCACAAGTTCAATATGTGCAATAGTGAAATTAATTTGCTTAAAAGGCCCATTCACTATTAGGCTGCTTTCAAAAGCTACCATGTCCAATCAAGGGACATTCCTGTCCACCTTCATGGGAAGATCATACAAGAATTAAATGATTTGGCATACATTTTCTCTGTCAGTGAGATCAATTTAACATTTAACATTTAAATGGTATTAAACAAATTTTAATAGGTTATTAAAATCCAAATGTAAGGTGGATAAAGAGATTTAAATGGAACATGCAGCATGCACACAGGGTATAAAATATAAAAATGTATTTTTATCTATTAATATATTATGTTCATTACACTTCATATATGTGTTAAAATAATATAATATAAATTCTATTTATTCAAAACTATAAAAATTTCAAATATTCTGCCCCATTGCCAAAAAACCTCAGATGCTTCCCTAAGGTCATGGATATTCAGGGAGAAGTAAGAATTCTAGTTCATGTCATTTTGCAGACTGGGAAATGGAAAACAGTTACAACGGCAATGGTGTTCTGCTGAGCCCACTCCTTTAAAGGCTGTAATGTGCATATAAAGCTGAAGGGGAAGTTTGTGATTTATTCCATATATATATATATATATATATATATATATATATATATGTAGATCACTGGCAAGAGTAACTGTTTATCAGGTTTCTCTTTGTTCGAGTGTATTGGAATATGCCATTAATTTGGATGCCTTCTAATGGGTTAATAGAAGACTTTAATTTTCATGTATAGCTTCAATGAGCCATGGAGCCATTTGGCTCTGGAATGTGAGTCACTCTTGTTACTTTTTTTAGAATATAAAATCCAGGGGATTACGGGCCATATGTGTCTTGTTTATGATCCTTAGTAAAAAGCCTGCTCCGTGGTAGGTATTCAATATTTATTTCAAAATTCAGTGATAGCACTTGTTCTATTCTTTAACTGTGACAATATGAATTCTTGTTGGTATATATGATCTTGTCTCAAGTGTTGCTATGTTAGACTTTTACCAAAAAAAAAAAAAAAATTCCCAGAAAGCAAATAATTTTCTCATGTAATTATCCACAAACTGTGTAATTATCCACAGAGTCAACCCTGCCTTCTCAAACAATCTGGAGAAGCCTAGAGGGGTGGAAGTAACAATTATAGTGATTTTTCTGAAGATACAAAAGCTCCATTAAAAATATGCTGAGCAAATATGCATGAAGCCAGTTAACATAAAGCAGAGCTCACTCATAGAAAAATTAAAGATGAAATTCAATCAAATTATAAATTAGAACCGAGAAACTATAACTGGAAGAAAATTGAGGTAATGGACTAAATGGCTTAGTTCAGAACACTAATGATAAAAGAGTTCAAAACCTTTGGTAACTATTGAAACTCTGTAAAACTATTGATAACATATCAATAAAAAGAGCATTTATTTTCAGCCAGAGTTGATGCTGTATGACCACACAGATGTGTACTATTGCAGCATATAACTTCTATACCTAAACATGACTGAGGAATCACTATTTACCAAGTACAGAGTGATTTACATAGGGCATTCATTTCATCTTCTCAACACTCCCCTGTGCAAGACATTACAACCTCCTTTTTTCTTAAGTTTATTTATTTATTTTGAGAGAGAGAGCCACATGCGTGTGCATGAGTGGAAGAGGGGCAAAGAGAGAGAGGGAGGGAGTGAATCCCAAGCAGGCTCCATGCTGTCAGCACAGAGCCCAACATGGGGCTCAGTCTCACAAACCATGAGATTATGACCTGAGCCAAAATCAAGAGTCTGACACTTAACCTACCAAGCCACCCAGGTGCCCCTATAGTCTCCAAATTACATACAGCGATTAAAGGGTATTCCCAAATTCATTCAGCCTGTAAACAGAACTAAGATTAAAACCACATCTGTTTCACTCCTAAGCCCAATCCTTTGTCTTACTTAGCATCTCCACCTGAAATACCACTATCCAATTAATTCAATTATTTATATCAATATTTATTTGGAAAATGGAAATTCTTGGTCTGATTTCATTTCTCCAAAATTATACTAAAGATTTAGTTATATGTAACCAAAGATTTAGGTAAAATGATGCTCACCGTGATATTGCTTAAAAAGTAAAACAAGATAACCAACAGAAAAATAAGCTCCCTAAAACTCTAAAAGAGGCAAGTAACTAAAATATTGTAGAATAAAAGAATACTCTCAAATATTAATGACATGGAAAGTGTTTACCAAGTATAAAATCTTAAGTGAT
Organism: Herpailurus yagouaroundi; assembly: GCF_014898765.1. NCBI lineage: Eukaryota > Metazoa > Chordata > Mammalia > Carnivora > Felidae > Herpailurus > Herpailurus yagouaroundi. The sequence continues at coordinate 91,657,056 of NW_024412388.1, forward strand.
TACAAGCACTAAGAAGTTCACAAAGTAGGACCATAGCAAATAGAACTTTAATGTCTTTTTCCTTATGTACTGCATTTATGAAATTCTATTCAACATACGATTTTTTTTAGCATTTTTAAAAATTTATTTATTTATTTTGGTGGGGGGGAGTGGAAAGACAGAAAGAAGGAGAGAGAATTCTAACCAGGCTCCACACTGTCAGCACAGAGTTCAACATGGGGCTTACACTCACGAACTGTGAGATCATGACCTTTAAAATGTTGCTGTCTGAGGCACCTGGGTGGTTCAGTCTGTTAAGCATATGACTTTGGCTCAGGCCATGATCTCAGGGTTCATGGGTTTGAGGCCACATTGGGCTCTGCTGACGCCTCAGAGCCTAGAGACTGCTTCAGATTCTGTGTCTCCCTCTCCCTCTGCCGTTCCTCCACTCCTACTCGCTCCTCTCTTTCTCTCTCTCTCAAAAACAAATAAACATTTAAATAAATAAATAAATAAATAAATAAATAAATAAATAAATAAATAAAATGTTGCTGTCTGAGTCTAAAGTTTACCTGGTTCCAATTCAACATATAAAATACACACTTCTTCCCCAGAAGGTGATTTCAGTAACAGAAGAAATATAAATATAAAAACAATTCACAGTTTCAATATAAAACCAAGAAGGAGCCATCCACTGAGGAATAATCTGAAAATACAAAGGGCACTGCACTGGATTAATGACAGAAACTTAGAGCAAAACAAACAAACAAACAAACAAACAAAAACAGCATGCAATTCCATTGGTCCTAATAGGATAGTTTCTGAATTAAATGGAATTGCCTGTCAGGAATCTGGACCCAAGATCTAGGTTCATCACTGCTGGAGGGAGTGAATAAACCAAGGAGTAGTCAGCAGCTAGTTCATTCCAGACAAGTATTCCGTGTGCCTGGCTATGGTGTTTGTTCTCAGTGAACACTAGATAGATAGAGAGATAGAGAGATAATGTAAACATGTTCCTTGACAGAGTTTAAGAACAGACTTTTCAGCCAGAGAGAGAATTAAGGAAGTAACTCAGGTAACTCTAGCTCTGAGTATTTACACCATGGAATCAGAAAAAGCTGCAAAGCTTGTGCTTTTTACTTCCATAGAGCCCATTGTCAACTGTTTACCAGAACACAATACTGCTGCAAGTAGGCTGGAACATTAAGGCTTTTCTTTTTCTTTTTCTTTTTCTTTTTCTTTTTCTTTTTCTTTTTCTTTTTCTTTCCTTCCTTCCATTCTTTCTTTCCTTCATTTCTTTCTTTTCTTTCTCTCTTTCTTTCTCTTTCTTTCTTTCTCCTTCTTTCCTTCCCTTCTTTCATTCCTTCATTTCTTTCTTTCCTTCCTTTATCTTTTCTTTCTTTCTTTTTTTCTTTCTTTCTTTCTTTTTTTTTGTCTTAGTTTTTGTTTTAGCTGAGCATATTACCATTCCATATTCTCTTGACAAAGAAGAGAAGGATGAAATGGTAGAAAACTAGCAGTAACTAATACATGGAAAGATGTTAATTTTAGTTCTCAGAAATTAAAAACCTGATTACTAAAATAATTCCAAATTTCTACATAGAGAATAAGTTTAAGAACAAATTAAATTTAAGATGGAATTCATAGTCTAGAAGATATACTTATTTTTTTCCAATATACAGTTCAAAATAAAAAATAATATAAAACTATAAAAAAGCTTCAAAAGACATAGAGGGTAGATTGGAAGGATCCAGTACATCTCTAATAGAAATTTCACAAGCAGTTCAAGTATACTACAAATAGGGAATAGAAATAATGGAAAAGGAGAAAACATAAAATACTCAGTATAGAAAATGTTTCCTTAGAGACAAATCTAGGACAGGTCTTCATGTAATCTGGGACATCAAAGAATAAAAAGAAATTCAAATTATATTCAGAATAAAAAAATAAGTTAGTTACATTAGATAGAAAAGCAGATGGTAAATACTGAACATTTGTTAAAGAATGAACCACAGACATGCTTTTAAGGATGGATGGAAGGGCAAACTGGGGGCAATTTGACATTTTCTACAAAACTGTTAAATGTGCATATCCTTTGAGTGATCAGTTGGTTTTCCAGGTTTTCCTTCATAAATATTGGTACAAATGTGCAGGGACATAGGTAAAAAAAAAAAAAAAAAAAAACAAAAAACAAAAAAACAGCTGAACCTTGTACAGTAGTGAAAACTAGAGTCAGTCTAGAGGTTTATCACTTAAGAATAATTACATACATTTTAATACTTTCAAATTATGGAAATCTACATAGGCAATCAAAATAATAAGTTATATGTTGACATGGAAGGATTCTACTACATGTTAAGTGAGGAGCAAATTATGGCACAATGGATAGAATTTGTATATCAGAGGAAGTCCAGAGGATACAAAGAAATTGTTCACAGCAATTAATCTTAGAATTGGTAAAAGAAGACTAGAACTTCCGCTCCTTATATTATACTTTTGTATTTGAGTTTCTCACAAACGGAATTTGGAATTTCTCACAAATTTGCCGTTACAAATTTTGTGTAAGTTGTACTAGAATACATTCATGAATAAAGACTAACTTTCCAAACATAAGAATAGTCCAAACATGCAGGGGAAGATATAATAATGAAGAGACTATACCTGTATGAATTATCATTTTCATGTTTAGGCAGAAATCACGATATTTACTTAATGTGACTATATAAAAACTAAAACAAAACTTCAAAAACAGCTCCCTTTTTAAAAAAAGAAAGAGGGGCGCCTGGGTGGCGCAGTCGGTTAAGCGTCCGACTTCAGCCAGGTCACGATCTCGCGGTCCGTGAGTTCGAGCCCCGCGTCACGCTCTGGGCTGATGGCTCAGAGCCTGGAGCCTGTTTCCGATTCTGTGTCTCCCTCTCTCTCTGCCCCTCCCCCGTTCATGCTCTGTCTCTCTCTGTCCCAAAAATAAATAAACGTTGAAAAAAAAATTTTAAAAGAAAAAAAAGAAAAAAAAAGAAAGAAAATGTAAAGTGTGTGGAAAACAAATACCATAAACTAAGATAAATGACAAAAAAATTGAAGTGACAAAATCATATAGCATGTACAATAAAGTATTAATTATATGTAAATGCAGTATTTTAAAATACAAAGTAGAAGACAGAGTTTAAATAGCTTGCCTAAAATTATATAGCCAAGAAAGTGAAGATATGACAAAATTGGAATTTTACTCAGGCAGCATCAGGGGGGCACACAGCTGGACTGCCCTGCTGCCCATGGATAACTGGCAAGTATTAGCCATCAGGCAGGACACAACAAGCCCTCTCAGGCCCTCCTAGTGGATGTTTAAGTCAGCTCAGAAATTCTGAAAGTTGTAAAATGTTTTAAATGCCTTCAAAATGTGACCTGTTAATATCACTTATAGAAATCTACTCTAAAACAATTGGAGAAGTATTCAAAACAGTCTTATAATAACCATAACTGTGAACTTGTGCATACCACTAAAGTATCCAACAATAATGGACTGATCCAAATAGTTAGGATTTATAGATAGACACAGATTCAGATATATAGAGAGAAAGCCACATAGAAGCATAGAAATTTGACTTTTGATATATTTTAAGAGATGAGAATACAGTATATTTCATATGCTTTCACTTATGACAGAAAGTATATGTACATAGAAATGTGTCAGCAAATATACTGAATTCACCCCCAGAAGATGTATTAAATGTCTAGTACAGAAGGGCAGCATCTTATAGCAATTATAAGCACCTACCCTGTAGCCAGATCACCTGAGTGAATCCTGAGGCTGCCACTTCTGGCTGTATGAACTTGGATACATTATATATCCTCTCTCGGTGGAAAATAGTGCTGTGAAGAAAACTCATGGGGGTAAGGAGAATAGGGAGCCATGGGTGGGAATTAGTATTTTAGTAAGAGTGGTTATAGCAGGCTTCTTTAAAGTCTGAAGAAAATTGTAAGAAGTGAGGAGTAGAGATAAAGCTACTCAAGTAGCTAAGGAATGGAATTCCAATCAGAGGGAATTGCAAATGCAAACGCTTGAGGCAGGGGAAGTCCATAGAATGTTCTAGAAGAAACAGGAAGCCAGCTTGAATAGCAGAGTGAATTACACCCAACTGTTCATAGTGGAATTCAGGGAAGCTAGTTTTCTCTTCATACTTGTTCAGATTTTTGCAACGAGCATGAAGTACTTTTACAAGTGAAAACAGCAAAAGTATTTATGTTTGGAAAAAGGAAAATAGCAAGTTACTCTTTTTTGATTACTCTCTCCGGTGAATATTATGAGTGTTCCCTTTCTTAAAAATATATGTTCATCCTTCGTAAGCAAAATTCAAAGCCATCTGCTTATTCAGGCTCTCTCGAGAAGGGTTGGAGTGAGGAGTCTATGCTCATGATGCTGTTTGGGACAGTGCTATTTTAATGCTTTACTTTTTACCTTGCCTCTCCCCTCCAACCATGTTTGATTAGAAACCATTTTTAACTTTAAATGACTTTTCTTTTAATTGGCATTTCCCTCATGTGCCAAAAATAATGAGTATATATTTTAAAAGTAGAAAATGAGTTTGATAAAATATTTTGCTTGGCTAGAAATGTTTTCAGTAGTTCATTAACTGCAAAATAATTCCCTACTGAATGCCAGAGATCCTGTGCAAGATGTTGCCTGGGGCTAAATAATATGTGTTCACCTTTTAATCACACTGACAGAGGGGAAATGGAAAGCAAGTGCACCGGTATTCAACGTGCAGTCTTTATTTTAATGGAGAGGAGCTGAAGCGTGAATAGTACAAAGTATCAGATAATACAAAAAGTGTTTATGGTTTTGTTGGGCCGTGAGTATAGCTTTTCTATATGGGTATTTCCAAAAATCTTAGCATTCACTCCCATTCAAGTAAGGAAACCATGTTGCAGAAACCTGATGTAAGCTGGTAGTGGCTCTCATTCCTGTTGTCTCTTCCTGCCTGATCTTCAAGCTAGTGATTGACAGCATTCCTTCCTTCCCAGACTATGTAGTCATGATTTTCAAGAGCCGTAGCTTAAAAAAATTATAGCTTCTTCTGGCTCCATCTCTGCAGTCACGCTAAGTCACAACTTCACCCATACGACAAGGACACCTGACACTGTTAATTGAACCTTTGTACAATTTCACAGTTACACTGTAAGCAAGTCAAGGGCAAAAAATTGTGTAGTATTTACATTTCTTATCCTGAGCAACGAGCACATAGCACTTGGCAGGTAATAAATGTCTAATATTTGTTTGTTGAAATTAAAACACATTTCTGAACCTCAGTAACTTCGTACTTTATATTGTAATAATAAAAGAGAAATTTGCAGCTTTATTTCAATGGTACTTTTCTTCCTACTCTAGTTCTGATTTTCCGATTTTGGCCAGGTAAGGTCAGCAAGGACCCAGTATAATTGCAGAAATGTGTTTCTTTTTATTAGTGACTACCACTCCAGTCCAAATTTGTATTTCAGTTTTATGTCCTTAATATTTACAATTTTGTTTTTGAAAGATGAGGCTGAAAGTAATTACAATGAAAAATCATTAATTATTCTGAACTAATTAATATGGGTTTTGTTCAATGCTTGGCTATGACACTATTATGTAAACCTGAAGTATTAGGTTTTGTTTTGCTTGAGAAGAAGAAAATGTACCAAAGATTTAACAGGATTAAGTGGACTATTCATTATGTGTGCTGTTTCTACCCTCAAACCCACTCCCAAATTTATGGCAATGAATAATCCTCCTATGGACTCAACAAAAAACAGAGACAGAAATATTTTAGGCAGATTATCAGCACTGCTATTAACAATAATATATCACAGAACACGGTGGAGACCATGCTTCTTCTTGCCATTTCCTCCTCTTTTCCTACTTATAGTTCATTGAAACACCTTAGTGTGGCCTTTGAGTTTACTCCAATGCCTACTTCAGAGTTACTCTGTATATTTATTTTTATTCCTTGAAATCCTCACCCCTGCAAAAAACTACAAGGTACATTGTGTAGGGATACAGGTACAGGTAGGGAAAATTATGAACAGCTTTGGTTGCATTACCGAGATTTTTTTGTTCTTCCAGTATACTCTGCAAACATAGGCCACTGGTCACTGCTACTAAATGCTATTTCTCTTTGCATGGTGCTATATATTCTTCTGCCTTTTTTAAATGGGCCTTTATTTTTTACCATGTCTCAAACATCAATTTTTGAATTTCATTGCAGTGATTGGAAGATTTTGTAGTCCCTATTCTTTTATCAGGAACTTCTGTCCTGTATATGAACAAAAAAATCACCTCCATCCATGCAGAAGTCATGACCTCCTAACACTTGCCATCTTACACCACCTCTGGGTGCAGCAGCTCTGAACGTTACCTTTGAATCACTGCAGTCCCATATCAGACTGCACCCTGACATCCAATAAAACAGCAGTCGAAGCTTTTTTTTTTTAATCTAGAACCTCATGCATCACCTGCTAGCAATTTAAAGTTTTAAAATGATACTATATTACATCTTTAGGAATGTTCTATTTATGACATTGCTTTCACTTCAATGTAGCTTTGTGGGTGGTGCGTCATAGCAGGAGCTGAAGCAGAAGAGAAAGTTCATTAAATAATCATTTCGTACTTTATAATATATGCTCCTAATAAACGCATTGAAAGATTTAAAATATTCCAGGGAGGATATATTCATAGAAGCAGTTTGAAATATGATTTGAGCAATTATAAAAATATATTTATCAAATGCAGACAACCAATCAGTGTATTTCAAGGGAAGCTACTTTCTTGAAGCTTTGACTTCACTTCTAATTCATTGTTATCACCTAAGTTCTAACATTTCATTTCTGCTGCAAACTCACCACCATTTACTTTGCCTCCAGTATATATTTATTATATTTAAATACACATATATATTTATAAAAATATACATGTGTATATTTTTGTTTGTTTTGTTTGTATATTTGTTTTGTATACTTTGTAGCAAACAGGTGAAAATTAAATTGAAAAATGTATTCAATAATGAAATAGTTAAATGACACAAGTTATTACACTGGATCGTCTTTTTTGAATTGATTAATTGGATAGCATAACATAATAATGATTAATCTATTTTCAAACACTTACATCTAGTTTGTTTTTCCTTTTTCACCAACAAAGTTAATATGCATGTTAAAGAATGTTTGATAAGGTTGTACATAAAATATTTTTTTGTTGTTATTAGCAAAAACCTAGTTTTTAAGACTACCAGACCTTAGATCTAACACAGAGATATAACTCTCCTTGATATTATTGTTTTTGCTTTGGAAAGAATCTCTCTCATGTGGCCTCTCATATAACAGATGAAAGATAGTGAGTATCCATTGCCTTGGAGAAAGTTTTTACCAGGTTTTATGAGTTTTTGTTTCTGTTTTTTAACAGAAATTGCTTCACCCCAAATTTCTTGGTATGTAGAATTCAATTTTCTGGGTATAATGTAAAAAAAAAATAGCAGAAGGCATGAAGATATAACCAGGAAGAAAATGATTAGGATCCTAATTTCTTCCTTTTTAGAGAGTGGAGCCCAGACAGATGATCTTGTCCAGTTCCAACCTACCATGTAGCTCTATAGGTGAAAAATGATGGTGTGGGGGGTGTGTATGTGTTTGCATATGCATGTGTGCATGTGTGTGTGTGTGTGTGTGTGTGTGTGTGTGTGCATGTAACCTGAGACAGCTGTGTCATGATAGAAGCCACAGAGTCTCACAAAGTCTCTTGAGCAACCATCATCTGGTAGTCTCCCATCTTAGTGGTCTCCCAACCTTAGGAGAATTTGTCTGGGTCATAGCTCTAGTGCCTAAAAAGACCATTCAAGACAGCCTCACAGCTCAGCATCAATGGCAGCCCCTGAAGGATTAAGTAACATTTAATTGTATTAAATTTCTCTGGATTGTTTGAGTTTCACCGGCTTCACCAGGGCCTCCGTCTAATTTCACAGCAGCAGCAGTATGGCAGCACATTTTGGAGTAGCCAGCATCTGGAGGTGATTATGGGCTCCTAAAACTCTAAACTGGCACATCTACAAGCTGGCTCAAGGAAAGAAATGAGAGCAAGTCGACCATGGGGAAGACAGTTTTCTTAAGCCAAGGGCAGACACTGGTGAGAGATACAGATGTAAGCATCAGCAACCAGTGTTCCTGGAAGCTGGTGGAGTGAGTGCCTTTGTACTGGAGAAGGGATCCAGGCAGCCCATTGCAACACTATAATCCGCTTCTTATTCTTTTACACTGCTCACTCCCTTCTAATGTAAAGTTTGGCCAAACACTGGTTTGTCTTGTTAATTAAGGAAATGTACAAGAAGAAAGTTAGTTGAATGAACTACATTTTCTGCCTTGGCAGCCACAGTTGATAACTATCATCTTTCCAGCAGGGGAGCCATGATGACACTGGGACCAGTCATCAGTGTCAACTCAGATTTATGCCCAATAGTCCTATAAATGTCTGGCCATTCCCTTTTGTTCAGTATGAGCTTACCTGAGCAAGTAGCCATAATTCCCTTCAGGGAAGGTCTAGGGGAATCATTATCATATGTATATACTGTGGTATTTCAGGATCTTTGCTCATGAGGCCTCACATTCTCCAGTCAACGGGTTCCAGATATGAGAACTAAACAAAAGAACATAAACTTTCATTAGGGTGATTTCCTTCTGCCTCCTGGTTATACATTCTAATTCATTTTAATGGTATATATAAGGCAACACTCTTAATGTCTGGTCATATATCTTGTTCCTATAAAAACTGTCTTTAACCATCTTCCTAGCACTGTGGAGTCCACAACCCTGGGCTGACAGTCCAGTCTTGCCACGTATTACAATAGTTGTTCCCACATTGCTTCTGGTAGTCCATGCTGCGTAGCCTTATTTTGGGATCCCTCCCATCATACCACTCCTAGGGAACCCAGTTCTGTAATGGTGTCTCTTAACCTCAGCCCCGGCCTATCAAAGACGCCTACCTTGAGCTTCTCAATGATGCTAGTACCATTCTAATCATTGTATTCTCTATCACTTTGGCAAATGACATGCCTTTCAGGCTCTCTCTGGATCATAGTCAGCTTGTGTGTTTTCTGGGCTTTTAGAGTTTATTTAGCATACTTATTTCACTTGTCATTTTGATCCCACCTCTACCATCTGACATGTACTTATTATAATATAGAGAATCACTTTCCCCACTTTCCAAGAGCCCTCCTCACAGCATGAGAGCACGAGAGGTCTTGTGTTGTGCTTTAAATTCTTAGCTTGGGATGGTATGCCATATCAGTAAACTTTCCCTTATCAAACTTTATATCTCCTCTCCCCCCCCCCAACCCCACGCATACCCTGGCAACCTCAAGCAATCTCAAGATCCAGTTCTATATGTTCTCTCACAACTGCTCCTTATACATGCTGCTGGATGCTGTATCCCATCAGCATATAGCCCCTTTCCTCTGTTAGCAGGCTCAGAACAACCCATATGTTATCTTATGAGAAGAAGCCTTTCTATCATCCTATGCCAGGGATGTGTTTTCCATTTCCAACACCTGGAGAAGTGCTCTGGGTTCTAAAGTCTTAAGTAAATCATATCAGATATCTGCATCCAAGTTTCAGGGTCCTATTCCTTCTTGGTAAGAGACCTTACTTTACTACAGGAAACTTCCTATGACTGAGAATTCAACCTTCTCTGGAGCTCTGCTACTTTTCTGATTGAGTCTTTGCTCACATCTTCATCCTCTGCCCTTTGTTTGCTAGAGATGAGTCTTTATATATACATCACCAGGAAAACCATACAACCTTCACGTTCTACCTTAAATTCCCTTACTTTACTTATCAATTCACTTGTGAATCACTCTCAGCCTGTTTTTATCTAACATATCAATACCAGAAACAGCCATCTGATCAGATGGTCTCTAGAATTAGTAATTTCCTTGTACCTCTCAAGCACTTGAGATATTGCAAGCATTAATGAATTCCTTTCTACCCAGTTCACCACCTGTAAAATTCTTGACAGCTACACCCCACAACACACTAGGAGCTGCATTCCCTGCGATTTGGCCAACAGATGCTGCAGTTCCAAAACCCCATTTTAGAGTCTGCTTTTTAGGTCACTTCCAGTACTAACTCTTCTAAGTTAAGTTCACTATATGCAAAAACTGAGAACAAGATATGTAGGCAAGGGACTATAGGGAAGGGACTATAGGGAGTCACACCTGGAAGGAAGTAAAGAGAGCAGGACTGGCAGAGGGAAAAGTTGGAGTTAAATGTAGTTGAGGCAGGGGCCTCAGGCCCTCAGACAAGTTCACAGAGAGAGCTCAGGAGTGAGATAATACTTCAGAGTTTTGCCAAATTGAGACAAGGGGCCAGGCCCTTTTCTCCCTCCATCAATTAGACATTGGATGCAAGTTGCTTCAAAGGAAAGGGTGCAACTTTAACTGAGGGCAATTGAAGGGGCAGCCGGGAGCAGCCTGCCAGCTAGAGTTCTGAGTGTCTCCACCCTGAAGGGAATGTTCTAGGTGAAATTCTATGGCATGTGCTATACAAGGTTCTTTGAATATAAAAATAAAAGAGAAATAGAAACCAGATATCCAGATAAGATTCTAGGAAAAATATTGCAGTGCACATTTTCTGAACAAAGGAAAGAAGAGAGGAAAAGAGAGAAAGTAAGAGATGATGAGGTAACATCCTTCTATACCTATTTTCACAAGACATTGTGCCTTACACATAATATATATGCTGAGTGAATGAATGCAAAATGAGGCTACCCTTTCCATTCTATAAAAATATTGCACACATATATCATTCAGATTACAAACATCTTCAAGAAATTCTACTCCCTCATACTTATTATTTGTAAAGATAAAATCTCTGATTGGTTCCTTGTAACCTTTGCTGAATATTATCTCATAGCAACAGCTAATTTGTGTAGGCATATTTGACATTTGGCAGGAATTTATTCCCTTAACCAATACAATATAGGCAATTGGGCTTTACTTCTTTTGAAAAGACAAATGAAATACATTTAGTAAACATTGTCTTACAGCTTTTGTTGGCCTGTACCTGGTGATGTTAATGGTGCCTTAAAATCAGTAATTAAATATATGCTTTGAAATAATTATTTAAATAGTCAACTCAGTAGCATAATTTGTATTAATAATATTTACTCTCTTCTAAACAATGGACTTCACATTTTTTCTTAATTTTATTAATATTCATTTCAGATTGGACTTTTTTTTCTGTTTTCAGGTATATTAAAACTTTAAAGCATGAAAAATGTTCAGCAAGTATATTTAGATTTTATAATTATCTTTCTGAGCATTCTACATTTGAGCTATAATTCCATATAATTTCATGTTTTTTCTTTACCAAAAGTTTAATGATGCTGCCATAATAAATCATAGTCTTTAATTAAAAGGATTACCTACCAACAAGCTATTTCAGATAGTCCTAAATGTATGATTTCAAAGAATTTGCACATCCTTTATAACAAAAAGATTAGTTTGATAAGAAATGTCATTTATATATTAGCAAACTCTTAAAGGTTTATTCTGTAAATCTTTTTGAACAGCTATTATCTGGTCAAAGCGTTGTGCTAGATGCTGTGGAAACAAAGCAATGAATAAGATCTTATATCTGCCTTCATGAATGCTATAACATTGAAATAAGAGATCATGAAAATAATGTATCATAATAGAAAATAAAATAAGTAAAATAAACTTAGTATAAGCAAACAGAAATTATCAAATTATTCCAATCCTAGGGATGAGGGAAGACTTTGTATTAACCTCTATCATAATATTTATCTGAGTGCTATAGCTGTTTTCTTCTCTGTCTTTCTCACTAAGAGTGGGATTGAATGCTCATCTCACTATTTCCTGTGTGTACCACCGGGCTGTGAGCTAACAGGTGATCTTCTAGCTTTTTGGTGAGTTACTATGTAAATTATCTACACTTTGAGAGATAAGTGTCTGTTCTGTAGAGAGCTTTCCAAAATGACAGGAAGGTGTCAACTTGTTCACACAAGTCAGTTGGTGTTATGTTTAATGTTCATCTTAAGGAATTAGAGGCAGCTATTCCTGAAGTAATCAGTTGATGACCTATTGTAGAATGTCTTGGATGCCTCACACCAGGATTTGACATCTCCTTCTTTTGTAGGTAAAGTGTTGAGTACTGTCTTCATCATTACACAGCATAATTTGAGAGTTTATCAGGATCTTGGGTTACTTATGTCACCCATTAGGATTCCCATTAACTTTCTAACTGAATCTCAGAAGGGAAGAGAAATGAGCCAAAGGAAACCAAAGAAATGGACTAGTTTTGCTCCTAATTTAGATGAGCCAGTTGCACAAACAAGGAATTGAGGAAACTGGAATACATTTTTTAAACCATATCTTTATTAAATTCCTGCCATATTTCAGGTAAAAATAATATTCCTTGAATATGTTTCTAATTTAAAGAACCAACTTCACTGAAGGGTGTTCATAACACCACTCTCTATTAAGTGAAATGGTTTCCCACTGGCACATGGGTGAGCAATTTTGAAAGCCCTATATATGGATACTGATAACAGTTAAAGTAAATGGACATCAGGTTTCTCACTATTGAAGTGGGAAGAGACGCAAGGGAGGTAGGTTAGAATGACCCATGTGGTAGATTGGAGTTATATACTCTAATGAACTCACGTTCAGTTTAATATAGATAAAGGTGGGTATATTTGCAGATATGTGCACCTACATGGGTTGGTATACATCCAACCTTCTAGGTAACTTAGAGGCCTAGAAACAATAACCTAGCAGTAATGAGCACACCTAGTGTGCAGATCTTGGTTTCTTACACCATTCTCCAATAAAAGGAAACATAGTTCCTTGAGGAAGGGGCTGATTCTAGAAATGAGGCAGGAAATATAGAAGATGAATCCAGCATATCTTGTAGTGATAGAAAATAAGTGCTCAAAAAAGAAAAAACTTAATGGGGCCCAAGAGTCAACTAAATGAGCTCCCAGTGGTCAAAGTTGGAACAATTTGAGCAACAAAATTTATAAAGTATGGACTTGAGTTAATAATAGTAATGATGACACATCAACATCAATTTATTAATTGTGACAAATATACCACATTTAATCCAAGTTGTTAGTAATAGGGGAAAATAGGCATAGGGTATACGAGAACCTTTTTAGTTTAGTGGGGTTTTTTTGCAATAATTCTGTAAATCTAAATGTGTTATAAAATTAAAAAGTTTATTTTTAAAAATCACACACTTTCAAGAGCTAAGTATATGTTCATGATTTATCTGTGGATAGATAACAATATCATATCCCAAAGATCATTGAAAGCTCTTATTTTCAAGATTTCAAGTCCATTAAACTTGCAAGATGCTCAAAGCACATAGTCTAGGCCAATTTTATGCCAAAAGACAAGTGCCACATTTCCAGAACAATTTTAATAACAAATTTTTATCCATAAAAACAAAACTAATGTTTTGCACTTACTGTCAGATTAAATTTCACATTGCTTTTCATCTTTATTACTTGTATATGAAATACACTGCAGGTTTCAAAGCAAAATTCACTTAGACAAGTAAATGACTTTTGTGCTGTATATTTCCACACATTAATACCATCATTTGCATGCTAAAGAAATGAAATTTTTATTCTGCTGAGGCCACCAAGGATTAATTTAATGAATTGAATAGAGTTTCGATTGCCTTCTGAGAGAGAGAAGGTTAAAAGGTACATTTTGCTAAATATTTAAAATCTTTAACCTTTGTGGTATAGATCTCCATGATTAAAAAAAAAAAGATAGCTACTTAAAGCACAGTTGTATCTTGCTTGAAATTTTTCCTTTTCAAATCCATAGGTAACCTACATGATCTTTGAATTAATACCAAGTATTGCTAATAAGGCTACAACTCTCCTATGAAAGAATTTTCAAATATGTTTATCAAGTTTCCTATGATTTCTGTTTTATCAAACTTAAGTCTATCGAGGAGGAACTTTTACATGTGGGCAAGCAGCATTAAGAGTCTTTTCTATGTGTTCTTTTTCTGCAGCAACGCATGAGATCATCTTAGAATTCACTATTTCCATTCATAGTCCTATTTCATTTTCAATTTGGTGACTTGTGGAAACATTAAGAACTGTCTTTTAATTTGTGTTCCTGGCACTTCTCTATCAATTTATTGGAATACAATTGATATTCCCATCACAAACTGTCAAACACAGAACAATCCATAATACTAGAGTGTTTTGTGATGCAAAGGGCACTATGAATAGCATCAGACCATTTCTTTTATTAAATATCTTTTCCTCCTTTTAAAATATTAAAAGAAATCAATCAAATATATGATTGAGACATATCTGTAAATATCTAATATAGCAGTCTGAAGAAAATTAATTAAAACAATCTCTTGGGGAGCCTGGGTGCCTCAGTTGGTTCTTTGGCTCAGGTCATGATCTCATGATGCTTGAGTTCGAGCCCTGCATTGGGCTCTGTGCTGACAGCTCAGAGCCTGAATCCTGCTTTGGATTCTGTCTCCCTTTCTGCTTTTACCCCAATCACAATCTCCCTCTCTCTCTCTCTCAAAAATAAATAAACATCTTAAAAATTAAAAAAAAAAAAAATCTACCCCCCCCCCACAAAAAAAAAAAAAAAACAACCAATCTCTTGGTAGGAAGAAAGAAACATCAGTTTTAAGTGGCAAATTACCTCATAAAATGTGTTTTATATTCTTTTTTTTTATTTTTTTTCAACGTTTTTTATTTATTTTTGGGACAGAGAGAGACAGAGCATGAACGGGGGAGGGGCAGAGAGAGAGGGAGACACAGAATCCGAAACAGGCTCCAGGCTCCGAGCCATCAGCCCAGAGCCTGATGCGGGGCTCGAACTCACGGACCGTGAGATCGTGACCTGGCTGAAGTCTGACGCTTAACCGACTGCGCCACCCAGGCGCCCTTATATTCTTGATATAAATGGAGAAGAGTATCTGGGCTTTAACAAATAATAATAAAATATAAGAATTTAAAGTAATATGTTTTCTTGAATCATTAAATTTAACCCAACCCATAATGGGTCTATTTAGTATTTCATTGAGCATTTAGAAAAAAGTAGATTCTTTTTGAGGTTGGACTAAAATGAATTTTTCATACACAAATATATTTTTTTGGCCCATTACTTTTATACCTTTATATTATAAATACATACATGTTAGTACATATGAAGACAAAGGACTTAAAAAATGATTTGTGGAAAGGACGCCTGGGTGGCTCAGTCAGTTGAGTGTCTGAGTTTGGCTCAGGTCAAGATCTCGGGTTCTGGTCCCTGAGTTTGAGCCCCGCGTCAGGCTCTGTGCGGACAGCTCAGACCCTAGAGCCTGCTTCAGATTCTGTGTCTCCTTCTTTCCCTGCCCCTCCCCCTCTTGCACTCTGTCTCTCTCTCAAAAATAAATAAACATTAAAAAAATTTTTTTTAACTTAAAAAATAAAGTGATTTGTGGTTTTTAACTTAAAAAACAAGTTATTTTTTAACTTAAAAAATAAAGTGACGCTCAGTTGGTTAAGCGTCCAATTCTTAATTTCAGCTCAGGTCATGATCCCAGGGTCGTGGGATGCAGCCCCACATCTGCCTCTGCACTGAACTTGGAGCCTGCTTGGGATTCTCTCTCTCTTTCTCTCTCTCTGCCCCTCTCCCCCGCTATCTCTCTCTCTCTCTCAGATAAAATAGCATTAAAAAAATAAAAAGTATTTTGTAAAAGGTTAACTGTTTACAACACATATTGTAGCTACGTACTCCTTGCAGCCACAGATCTTTCCTGTGTGTCACTCTAGTCTCTTTCCAGTGGGCTTTGAACAGGACCCTGAAGCCCTACACTGCTGGAGAGCCTTTCCATTCCAGCCAGATTGAAATTAAATCTTTCCAGGAAGATTACCATCTGTCTGAATATGACACCTTTCTCCTCTCACAGGCAATCTCTGCTGTCTGCTTTCTTTCCTTATGTATAGGTCATATTTGTTCGTTGCATGTATCATAAACTTTTGTTGAAACTGGGCTTTTTAGGTAATATATTTTTAGCAACTCTGACTATTGATTTCCACCCCCTTCTCCAGGGCTTGTTTTTATTCTTGTTTCCTTGTTTATTTAATGACTTGGCTAGAGTATTTCAGTGAAGTTTCTTATGCTTGCTGTGTGAAGCCTCTCATTTGCTCCTCCTAAGGTATAGCCCTGGGTAGGTGCACAATCACCATAAGATGACAATTGTTTTAACAAGACTCTCTTTGTCTCTTTCTCTGATCTGTCTAATGACCCATCTGTCTCTACTGGTATCACACCCAGCTCTTAAGCCTCCACTAATTATGGACTGATTGCTCTATTGTTTTTGACAATGTCCTCAGGCATAAATTATTCCACATTATAATCCAATACGGGCAGGGATAGTTTTTAAAGACCGTCTTAGAGGTTTGTTCTGACTCTAGAAAGGTTTTTCTTGGCTATTTCCCTAATTGTCTCTGGTAAACTAGCTGGTCTCTGGTTTAGTTTGGTGATTTCACAGAGCTAACAGCCTCCTCTTAATTGTTTATCACCTAAGTCTCCATTGTTTTTGAGAGTGTTCTTTCAGTATTGAAGTTACTCTCACCCCGTTTTAAATAAAATTAATTCCTTTGGCGAAAGCTCTGGAGTTCTCTGTTTTAGTGGACTATTTCCTTGAGCAATTGATCTGAACATTGGGAGGGGGCCCTAACCTCTGTTATTCTCAGTTTGCCTTTCCTGGAATTGAAAATCTGTCCCACAAATTAACTAGGGTGAAGATCAGAGCCCTAATATTCATGCTCAGGTAGAGCAACCACCATATGAGTAGAGTCTAGGAGGAGAAAGGGAATCTCTGACTTTTCAAGTAGACCCACCAACAGAGTTGGAGAGGATTCTAAATACTTGTGACCTACCCTTCTTAGTAGATGCAGTGTCCCTTGATTGAGAGCTCAAAAGACAGACATATATATCCACCCAGAGGGGAGCTTCTGTTAAACTGAGCTGGTACTGAGGAGGGACTGAAGGAGAGCAGAAGGATGTAAGATGTGTTTCAGCTTCCACAGACTCTCAGCATACTTATCAAGTTTTACTAGATTTTCTTAAGTAAATGTGTCTTCATTTATTGGCTTATGCTCTCTGGATAATTGTCAGAGGTTTTCAATAGTTGTGTGCATGTGTGTGCATGTGTGTGCATGTATAGATACATAATTTTATCTATCTTTCTATACAACTATCTATGTTTCTTTCATGTTGAGCAGTTCAATGGACTCTTCATGCTGACATTTCTAAAGTGCAAGCCTGTTGATACCATTAGTGTTTGAGCCAGCCATGCCAAGCTATCATCAATAGTAACAGGATCCTCTAATCTTACACTATCTTTTAACCAAGTCAATGATAGGGTTTCTAATAGTTCAGTGCTGTTATTTCCAGCTTCAAAGCTCTTTCCTTCTCCTCATCAAACTTTCCCAGGAGAACAAGTCTCAGGATCTCCAAAGCCTGACTTAAACAGCAAATGTGCCTTTTAGCAACTTTCTAATTTCTTTTTTAAAAATGTCTATTTATTTCTGGGCCTGGCATAGGGCTTTATCCCATGAACCTCAAGATCATGACCTGAGCTGAAATGAAGAGTTGGACACTTAACTGACTGAACCACCCAGGTACCCCAGCAACTTTCTAATCTCTTAAACATGTAAAAATATGCAGCAAGCTCTTGCTATAGACAAGATATGAAAACTTTTAGCTTATTTTGTACTACAAAATATGATTGTCTTCATGGATAAGCAAAATGTGTCATATCAATGTGATAAAATACTATTAAGCAATAGAAAGGAACAAACTATTATAGATCCATGCTTCAACATGGATGAACCTCAGAAACATGCTAAGTGAAAGAAGCATATTATATGATATTATATGATTGCATTATATGAAACATTCAGAGGAGTAAATATGTAGAGACAGAAAGAAGCTTAATGGTTGCCTATGGTTGGGGGAAGGAATAGACGCTGACTGCAGATAGGCACAGGAAATCTTTTTGGGATAATAAAAATGTTCTAAATTGAATTTTAATGATGATTGCAGAACTATATGTTAGTAAAAATCATTTAATTGTACACTTAAAATGAGAGAATATGTGGTATGAAAATTATACTTCTTAATTGGAAGGATAGAATAGAATTAAAATAAATAGAATTCTTGAAATATGATTGCCTTATTTGCCTTTACAATCTCTGTTTTGCACAGTGCCTAAAACATAGTATGTTCAGTAATGTTGGTAAGATGAGTGAATCAATCGATTAGTTAATAAGAGTCCCAAAGGACACAGACATCAACTCTTGTCCAAATGGTAGTGTCAACAGACTGGAGTCATGAAGCATCCACGGATCTGTATAAGCTCACCATGTACTAGGAGAGGGAGATGAGTAACAAAAACACAAAACGCAAATAATAGTAAATTAGAGGCAAATCTTATCTGAGTCTAGCTCTGATGATCAAGTACATAATTACTTTAATACCATTTTTCTCCCAACCCACACCTCATCTAAGGAAAAAGTGTAGGGAAAGAAGGAGGAAAAGCTGAAAAGAAAAGGATTCAGGAGCCCCTCTCCACTGACCATGTTTCAGTCAAAGGAGCTCACTGCTATCTGATTTTATATTGTAAAGATACCTAAATTTTACGTTTTCATTTAAAGAAAGTCTATAGCAAACAAACGAGTGAAAAGTATATGAGCAATTTTGAATAATCACATTGATCTCTATGCCAGATGATTTTAAGCAAATTATTTCCTAATTGATCTTATAGATCATCTTCTCAGAAAGCTGTCATTGACCTGGAACACCCTCTGCTAATCCATAACCTAGGAAAAATTACATATCGGGCTGGGAAAGGCTGGGCAAGGGTTTCCTCATTCATCATTCTACTCCTGGGAACATAGTAGGTCCTTAAATATTTATTGTATGATTTAATGAAATCTTGAAGTTACTAAAACACAATGACAAGGAAATTCAGTGTTGTAAGAAACCTTGCAACTCTGAATTAGCTGAACAAACACAATATTCATTTGCCAGTTTGTCATAGGTTTCATTACTCCCTTATGCCCACATTGAGATGTTGATATGTTAAAAAACTTACTGAATAATCAGTGACAGGTACAATAATGCACCTGCTACTCTGTTCACAGGAACATTTTGCCTGATAAAAAACAATATAAGGCCAGTATGCAAGCCATTTTTTCCAATTCAAAGTACCACGAAGCTCATCATCTAATGATAATATAAAGCCACTTAAGGGTCCATTTATCTTATTTATAAAGTGTTCACAATTATGCCAACAACTATATTTAAAGACTTTGGGTTTAGTCTTTTTTTTTTTTTTTTTTTTTTTTTTTTTTTTTTACATCCTATAAGTATTTCTGGCATCCAATTTCTGACCTGTTCCTAGATAGGAACCAGGTACATTTAGCCTTCTGCTCTTTATTAATTTAGGCATTTCCTTTCCCATTTAAGTGAAAAGAAAAGAGACTGGAAATGAAATTTAAATGAGAGGTTTTTGTTACTTGATTACAATGCCAATAAAAATTTTGGTATGGATTGAGGTTGAGAAATATTGCTAAATGTAGTTTTTCAATTAGCTATGGATTTCAATTATCTATGGATTTCAATTATCCATGGATTTCAATTATCCAGGGATCCCTCTCCTTTATTAGAATAAATAACTGTGAGTTAATGTAACGTATTTGGATAGAATTTAAATCTCACCACGCTCAACTTCATTATCTGGAACTGGGCCTTCATTTTTGAAGACTGAAGGGAATTTAGGAAATTACATTATTGTTATTTTTTCCTTTCTTTAAAAAAGCTGACACAAAGTGTTTCATGCATCAAGAAAACAATAAACCAGAAAGACTGTCAGCCACTTTTTAGTACTTTACTGATTCTAAAACTTATATTCTATCATATTCCTGAAACTCAATGGCTGTGATACTTGGGAAACATTTTGAGACCAAGAATATGCGTAGATATACAGGTTTCATTCATATATTACATGCATATATGTGAAAAAGCTACACCAAAGTCTTGAAAGAAATTTCTAAACTTAATTAAATATAAAAATATTGCACAAACGTCTACTGCCTTCCTGAATAAACATTTAACATTAACACCTATCATCAGAAGGTCTTAATTGAATCACTATGGTTAAGAACATGGGCCAAGGATTTTAATCATGACCTTCAGGAAGTAACAGGACTTCTTGAGTCTCAGTTTTCTTCTGAGTATAATGGATATATTAATGGGTTTTTGTGAGGGATAGGTTATAAATATATATAAGTATATAAATATATATAAGTATATATAAAAGTATATATAAAAGTATATATATATATGTAATAATATCTTTAAGTATAGATATGTAATACCAATATTAGCATAATGCCTTGCACACAGATAATTAAATAACAGTTGTACTATAGCAATTATTATCATCTTTGACCCCTTTCTTTTCCTTACATCCATATCAAATCAGCTGAAAAATCATTGCAATAAATCAATTTGTATAGTGTCTCTCAAATGTATCCAGTTCTCCTTTTCCCTTCCACTAGTCTTACCTAAGACTGTAATAACACTTCCTGGTCTATTGTAATAGTCCCATAATTGTTCTCACTCCTTCCAATCTTTCCTCCCATACCCATAGTCCTTCAAGAGATCCCTTTTAAGAACACAGTTGATCATGTCTCACTCTGTGGAAGAAAAGCTTTAGTATTTCACCATATATCATCAAAATAGAACCTCACATTGGTTCAAAGTCACAATGTCCTCTAATCCACATTTCCAGTGTCTTCACCCTCTGTACCACCTTCTGACTTCCTCTCTTATTCATCACCCAAAAACATCTTAAATCATGCTACCTGCCTGATGACAAGCCCTGGATGTTCCCAGTTCACAATCTTGCTTGAATTATTTTCATTGCCCTTAAAACCCTTCCCTCTATTTATGGTGAAACCTGAAACATCCTATAAAAAGACACCTGAAGGGGCACCTGACTGGCTCAGTCAGTAAAACATGCCATTCTTGATCTCAGGGTCATGAGTTTGAGCCCAATGTTGGGAGTAGGGATTACTTCAAAAAAAAAAAAAAAAAAAAAACACAAACACTTGATTCTGTATCCTGGTGCCTTATCAGGTCTCCTAGGCACTGATTCATAGCCATCTTCCAGAAGTCCTATGTTGTGCATTTTAGCATGCCTCACATTTACTGGAGCTCTGCATTAGAGCTGGCTTTTACTTCTCTGAAGATCCCTTAGATTGACACTTTATTACGACTACATGTTTGATTTTCCAACACAATTCCGACACTAAGCAAAGGCTTTTAGATTCCTTGATAATGCTCTTGAAAGAGTCTCATGCCAATAAGACTCACTAGCTCCAGAACACTAGTCTGAATAAATCATCCAAGTCCAATTTATATAAGAGGGAATTTGGAACAATCCGTTCCTCTCTTCCTCTTATACTCTAACTAATGTGTCTCTCAAATTTCTACCACCTATTTCCTCTCTCTCAAGAAGTATTTCACAGCCTCTTTAAAAAAATTTTTTTAATGTTTATTTATTTTTGAGAGAGAGAAGAGAGGCCTAGTGCAAATGGGGGAAGGGCAGAGGGAGAGAGAGACACAGAATCCGAAGCAGGCTCCAGGTTCTGAGCTGTCAGCACAGAGCCCAATGCAGGACTCAAACACACAGGACCTGAGCCAAAGTTGGATGCTCAACCGACTGAGCCACCCAGGCGCCCCTCACAGCCTCTTTAATTGGAGTACTCTCTCTTTCCCCTGTAATCCAGGTGACCCTTGCATCTCTCCTATTATTCAGATCATACACTTCTTTTTCAGAATTTTTTATATTTGTGCCTTTTACTTTTACTATATCACAAGCTCTTAGATAACATATTTATTTTACTTTCTATGATACCTACGTTGGAATACATCTCAGCAAATATTCAATAAATGGAAGATGAATTAAATTGATACAAGAATATCACCCAATATTTGTAAAATACTTCACACTTTGGAGAGCAAAACTATATATATAGACATATGGCAGAGCAATGTCCAATTACAGAAGAGAACAATGAGACTCAGAGTCATAAATATATTACTTCAAAACAAGAAGCTTAGTTCTAACAGCTTGCCCTGAGTTTCCCCACAATCCTCGAGACCAGCTTTCTAGTTTCAAATATAACTATGATTCAAAATTTTGTGGTGTCACTCTAATGTTGTGGAGATAATATAGAAGTCAAGTCACTGCCTAACATATGCATTTTTCCTCTCCCACATGGAGATAATCTTACGGTTCATGAAGACAAAAGTGGTTAAAAGAAGGGAAGAGATGGTCATGATGCCATGTTACACCACATAGCATTTTATAAGGAAGAGGTAGAACTAAATATGTTAACCTGGAAGTGTCTCTAAGACATGAGGTTATATTCAAAATTGTTTCAAAATGACAAAACATTATATCACTTACGTATTAAAACCATAAAATACAGGATACCATATATTCTTGGAGTGCATATGTATTTATGCAAATGCACAGCAAAAGGTCTGGAAGAATATGTACCAAACAGAAGTCATTACCCCTGAGAATCAAGGAGAGGTAGACTGGGGTTGGGATGCCAGTCATCCAACTGAACTTCAGAGGTTGCTTTTATTTATTTATTTTTTCCATTTCAAAAATGTTTGTTTGTTTGTTTGTTTGTTTGTTTGTTTTAACAGGTAAAATGTATTCTGGCCCTAAGCCAGATGTCAGAGTTCAAATCCTGTCTCATTTACTACTTGTGTAAACATGAGCAATATATTCTCTTCACCTCTATTTGTCATCTATAGAATCTTTATGATATACCTACATAATAGACAACACTGCCTTCATGAGCATACAAACATTTAAATTTTTTTTAATTCTTTGTTAAATAGCAGAATCTTTAAATAGAAAACAGACATCCAAATTCCTGAAAACATATATTTTACCTTTTAGATGTTCCATATTTTTTCTGGGAAGTTTCTTTTTTTTTTTAATTTTTTTTTCCAACGTTTATTTATTTTTGGGACAGAGAGAGACAGAGCATGAACGGGGGAGGGGCAGAGAGAGAGGGAGACACAGAATCGGAAACAGGCTCCAGGCTCTGAGCCATCAGCCCAGAGCCTGACGCGGGGCTCAAACTCCCGGACCGCGAGATCGTGACCTGGCTGAAGTCGGACGCTTAACCGACTGCGCCACCCAGGCGCCACTGGGAAGTTTCTATATACTATAGACTGGATTCTGAAAATGAAACTTAACAGTACCAATTTAGAGATGCATATGTACTTTAGTCACTGAATTGAATTATTTCCTAATAATTATGTTCTAATGTTAAGATTAGAACACCTTTCAGACAGTACTAAAATATTACAGAGACCTTCATGTGGAAAATTCAGCAAATATTTAATACACTATCTATATGAATAATTATGTTGAACACACCTTTTCATGGATGATAACATCAGCTTCCTATACTTGGCTACATTTTTTTTCTTATGAAAAAGTTCTCTTCAATGGTTGCAAATCTTTTTTCACTATTATTGATCTCTCAAATTTGGAAATTTTTGACGCATAGCAAAATGATTTCCTATGGTCTCAACATATACGTAAAGGTGGCAGAACTTGCCCTAGTGATGAATCCAAACTGAAGCCTACATCTACATCATGCCCAAATGGATCTTAAAAACCTAGTTACTGCTGGATAAAAGAAACAAAAGAATTTCCTCATTAACTCAATGACATTGCTACTTTATTTTACATGCCTCGTTTAATTAAAAATGAGGCTGTGCCAACAGGGAATATCAAGTCTCATTTTGCTCAGACAACTAAATGCTTTAAAACTTCTGGCCTTCACCCATTTTTTGTTTGTTTGTTTTTCTTAATGTTCTTGTTGAGAAAACCCATAATGGAAAATAACTTTTAGTATCATTTCCCAACATTTCCTGAGCATAGGCGATGGACCAGGAATTGTGCTAAGTGCTGGTAGTATAGATAGGAATACATGACACTCCTTAGCTTTGTAAAACTTGCCATCTAGAAAGAAAAACAGACAAGTAAACAAGTGATTTTTTTTTAATTTATCTGTTAAAACTAAGGCTCCTGTGTTTTACTCGCATACAAACAGTTCTTTAAAAGCAATTACATTAATCCTTAAACATATTAGTTTGGGGAAAAAATTGCAAATTTATCCTAAACAATACCAATTATGCTATATGCTAATTATTTATTATTAGTGAGTCTTTTTTCCTGTCTGTTCTTCTTACTCAAGATATTATTTGTCATATTTTTCTAGTTTGATCTTTATATATACAGCCTAAATATTCCTATCAAATTTATCCTGAAGACATTGCAAGGAAAGGATCCATTCACTAGGTGATTTTCTTTTAGGCTTCACCTTATCTTAGATCAGAAGCTTGGATAGATATTGATTAGCATAACACTTTTTGTCATGGAACCACAGGGTATCTCTGGCTCAAAATCTTAGCATTTAAAAAGCAGTTGAGAATCTGGGAGGGTTACTGTCCCTTGGACACCTGTTATAAATCTGAGTAAGCGATACCTTGGCAACATACTTTCCAAGTGTTTCTGTTTGATATAATCAGGCCTGACCACCAGCTTATGTTTCTGCCAAGTCTATTATGTACAATTTTTAGTTGATGTAATTCTTTTAAAGCCAAATCAGAATGCTGTGCTGTAAATAAAGCTCACTCTTCTTCACAGCAGGCAACTGTGTGATTACTCCTACTAACTTTATTTCCCTACCCTTCCAAACCATGCATATCACCAAGGAGGTGCCTGGGTGTAAGAGGAAAAGAATAGCGTGTTCCTGAACTGTAATGATGTGTACTTTATCAGCCATTGACTTACACAATGAAAGAAGTAGTAATTGCCTGATGATGTGTCAGGTGACCTTTGGGTTTTACATATAAAAGAATTCAGAGGCGATAATACAGAACAAGTAAAAGTGACATTTTCAATATCACAGCTGGATCAGAACAACCTACTATTTGTCTACTATTTCCATGTGAACGCTGAGTACTTGAGTCGGCTTTTTCATCTTGTCACAAATTTGACTGCATTATTTGGACTTTTAGAAAGTTGTAAGTAAGTGCTATGGTAACTGATTTCAAATAAATGATTCTGATCTTAGATATTTTCAGTCTTTCCATTCTCTGAGCTCCTGTAGTGTCTACTGTCTGAATCATGCAACCCAGCACTTAATTAAACGTAAGCCTTTAATTGTGCCCTTCGGTATAAAACAGAACTTTCCATTTCTGCTGTAACACTGACTGACCTATAAAGGACTGGCACATAGTAGGATGCTGATAAAAAACCTTCAGAGGGGTTCAGTCTCTTAATTTCTGACCTGTTGCACTCACAACTCAGATGGTTAAAATACTGCAGCAGGAAGGGATGTTAGCTCTCTTTACAGATATATTAAGCCATTTTCAAAATTGGCAAAAAAGAAAGAAACTCACAAATCTAAGATAATTTCCTTTCTGCTACTACGGGCCACCCTGCATTTTAATGCACAATTCAGAGATACTTTTAGGTCTCTAAATATTTTGCAAGAGGAAAAAAAATTGTTTCCCATCTCGAGAAAAAAATCAGAGGAGGAGACACAGTACTCAAAGACCACATTGAAAAAAACTGCCTAATTCTGAATTAGGAAACACCCGTGGTTCATTGCTCTAAAACAGACCACACATATACAAAAAAAAAAAAAAAAAAAAAAAATTAAAAAAAATTAAAAAAAAAAAAAAAAATTAAAAAAATTTTTTGAAATTTAATAAAAAAAAAACAAAAACCTATTTTTATTTAGCT
>NW_024412388.1:91683069-91762382 GCF_014898765.1 Herpailurus yagouaroundi
AAAAAAAAAAAAAAAAAAAAAAAAAAAAAAAAAAAAAAAAAAAAAGTTTGAAGCAATCTAAAAATGAAGAAAAATTTATTGGTATTTTTATCAAATAAAAGGTGAAATTAACAAAAACCCTTTTTTATTGAGCTCTTACATCAAACTTATATAAGATTGCTTTATAAGTACTATGAGCGTAGATATTAATTTATTTCCCATATATTCTAGCCAACCTAAGTATGTATTAAAGATAATATAGAATCTCTATTTCTCAATAAAATTCAAGAATTAACAGGCAAGGAAAATTGTCCTTATTTCTAATGCATGCTGATCTAGTAATTTAAACCATCATATTCTGAGCCATAAGACGAAGTTCTTAAGTATTTAAAGTAGGGATTGGACAGTTGTCCAAAAGCAAAGTAAAACAAACAAAAATTCTCATGGATTCATATATCTCATCCATTCCCAAATGGATCTTGCCAAAATACATCTACCTTAAGTGAACGTAAGGAAAATCACATAGTTTTGTTTCCCTCTCCATGGATTGCCAGCTGAGTGGTGAGAACAGTTAAGGCACCATGAGGCCTAGATGAGGGATCAACCTGAATTCTTCTCCACTCTCCTCTTTCTTGGCAAGTACCTCTTACCACCAAAACCAATGTGGTTTCCACCTGATCCCTCAGGCCACCGAACTCCTACCCTTTGCAAAGGAACTCCAAAAGCCATTAGACCATTTTAACAAGAGAAGTCATTCACCTCCATATACCCTTCAAATCTGTTACATAAACGAGAGCAAGCTGGGTGTTCCTTCTGTACTGCAGCTCGACTGCTAAGTCAAACAGCTGTGAAAAGTTACAGTGGAGATACAGCCACCGCATGGCCACCCACTGTTCTTTGTGACAGCCGCCACTGCCCCTTGACACTGAAGAGCATAGCACCATCGTCACCCAATAACTAGGCAGCTTGGGAGTTTGGGATATACACACACACATATATATATATATATATATATGTCAGCATACATTGGTCTGAGAATTTATGCTGTCATTCTAATACCAAGAGTAATAGCTAATAACCTCTGTTTCCAAATGTATATTTGCGAAACTGTCAAACCAAGGTGGTATTTCTGCATTAGCAGAAATAGTTGCCTTTTCCAACATCAGGCATGACTTAGTTTTTTTTAGTTTTAGGTATAAATTAAAACAAACTATGGTTCTTATATGTATGAAGAAAGGAAGCTTTAGTTTCTAACTCTTTGGGCAATTATATATCATAAACATATTTTTAGGAGTCCTGACCAACTCCATAATAAAGATCCTGTCTTTTATAAGCATTAATGATCTATTATTCAAGCCAAAATGTTGTAGACTTTATGATTTTCACTTAATATTCAGACCAACTGTCTCATGACTATGTAACATCTCATATCTCGTCAGTGTCTCCAGCCCAAGAAAAGTTGGACATGTTTTTCTCTCTTATTTGAATTGTGAAATTCAAATAAATGTGAATCAAAAGAAGATGTAATCCTTATATAAAATTAGCTATTATGGTCTGCTGGCTGACTGATTAAGAACAAACTACTTAGGGAGAAACTGTGTTCTAAATTGAAGGCAAATCCCTACATAGCACCTTCATCAGAAGGAAAATAAATATGTGTCTGCAGACATAAAACTTACACTTTCTGCTCCCACGGGGCTCTCCTTTGACAGGCAGAACCACAAAAAAAAAAAAAAAAAAAAAAAAAAAAAAAAAAGATAAACCTCTCATTATCAGCCCAAGAACACAATATGGATATGGTAACTGAATTGAATAGGAGAAAATAATTGGGTTGGAATTTATTTTTATAATATGGGAATGGAGCATTTCCTATTTTTAGTTTAAGAAGAAAGATGATTCCAGTTTAATGCTGCTGTTGATTTAGCCTGTTTCCTCATCTTTTGTGAATAACTTCCCAATGACTGAGCTAAAGGGAAAGTTGTACAACTCATAAATACCCGAACATTACTAAAACTATCCCCTGTACCTTTAGAGGCTAGAATTTACAGATAGATACTGAGGGACCTTGTGATGATGCATTGGATTAATTCACCAGCCTCTCACTTCTGTAAGTTTCTAAGAAACCAAATCTTTAGAGCTGACATATGGGAGAGTGGTGATATATTGCATTAATTCTGTAGCCCCTTACTTTCATTTTAGGTCCTATATGTTCCAATGGACATTTGTCTCCATCACAGCCACATCACACCAAACATTTGATTTGTCAGTTCATTTGGTCAAATACCACTCAAAACAAGAAGTGCTTAGGGAGGAGAAGAATCTAGCATGAGACCTGCAGCCCTTTCTCAAGTTGGCCCAAATGGCTTTTTCCTTCCAGTTTCTCAGAATCCTGCCTCCCTAGTTGTCTTTCCCTTTGATCCACCCAGGACTTCAAAGGGATAGTTTGGTGCATTCTCTCCTGTTTTTTTTGTTTTCTGTTCCCCCCCGCCCCCCGACTAATGAATCTATAGCAGAATGAATTTTCCATATTCTGTTTAACGCTAAACATCAGAGTTTTCAGTTCATGGTCTCACTTCCTCTGATGCCATTCTTTTTGCTCTACAGTCTCTGCCTAAGATTATAGTTTATGTTTCCCAAGTTTTTCTGGAATAGAAGTTTATTATGGATGAAGAATAAGGAAAGATTAGGAAAAAAACACTGAGAACTGCATATTAACTCTGTCACTACCTTTGAAACATTCTGAAACTGGCTATAAAACAAGTAATATGTGTAGTTTGTAGAGAAAAACATTTTCATGTACAGTATTTCACATCATCCTCATAGAAAAGTGATTATCAATCTTAGCATCAATTTGCATATGAAGAAACTGAGTCTTTGACATGTTAAGTGACTTGTCCACAGCCACACAACCTATAAAGGAGAAAGTTGGGAAGTCAACCAGGTCTAGCACATGCTTATCTTTCCCCCAAACCACCTTGCTCTCCAGGGAAAGTTAGAAAACCTGTGGTTTAAAACAATAAGGTACAAATTAACATCAATGAGAACAGGCAAATTCACAGTGGCAATGACCTATTGAGCCCTTCCAGCACAGAACAGCAAGTGAACATCTGCATGAAATATGTATATCACTGCCCTTAGAAAGGAAATATAAACTCTTTCAGAGTATGTGGTCCAGACACAATGTCTAGTGCTCTCTTTGCAGCTGCCCTTTTGTAAAACACACACGATAATCACATGTTTAATGTCTTCCCCATGAAACTGGAATCTTTACAAAGGGAAAGAACATCAACTCTCCTTTGCATACATACCAAGAAGGAAAATAAAGTAATTCTTCCTTTCATTCTAGATTCTGGGCAATGTCATGCCTAGAGTTTCTAGGTTTACTAGAACTGTACTATAAGCCTCTGTTTCATCCTATGCACAATATTGAAAAATAGAATACTTTGAACATGGATTTTCTGAATCCATTAACTGCAGGCATGGAGTGACATAAGTCAATATACACTTATTACTTTTACAATGAAGACCCTGAAAAGAATCCTTTCAAATGTAGCAAACAATTTGACTTATGTGAAATCGTAGGCTGTATAGAACTATGGGCATCATTAAAGAATAATTGATGAATAGGACATAATAAGGAAAATAAAGTCAAGAGTTATGCAAAATTAGATGGAAGGTGCTAGGCAGTGTCTGGTGAGAAACACAACAAAACCTAAAAACAACAACAAAAACATGAGTTGTTCAGGAGTAGACCTGTCAGAAGCAGTGTGATATGTTGGAAAGACCTCTTGAGCCAGAAGGCCAGGTTTCCCTATACACTAACTGTGTAGCTGTACACAGTCCATTTAAGTTCCCATTTCTCTGATACTGTTATAAAAAGACTTTGAGATCACATGCATAGGCCCCCTTAAAATTCATGCATGTGATAAGTGGAGGGGGGTATGCTGTACAATGTTGTGCAAATATAATCTTATGAAAAGAGATGTTACTACACTGGTGGTTTTAAATGGACTTTAAATTAGTCCTGATAGGAGAAGAAATAGCCAATTGTCTATGTAACAGATAACATAGTAGCCATTTTTCAACTTCAGATTTGAGCTTTAATGAGCTATCATTTCCTCATGTTCATAATCTGGCCAAGAACTGAAATTGTATCTCTGGTCTTGGTTGAAACTTTTATAAATGGTTTTGTAGTCCTCTTGACACAGAAGCATTCAGAGAACCATTAGCCATCTTCATAAGACTACATCAAGGTCCGTTTTGTTTTGCTCTGTTGAGTTATGTAGGTCTGGCCACTACAATATTTAAATTAGGCCTGTGCTTCTCTCTGTTAAAGAAGATAAAGAATGATTCATGCGCTTATTGCCTTGGGAGATGTTGGGTTAAAGGAAAATAAGCATTTTTTGCCAGTGAAGTAATCCTTACACTCAGAATAACTACTACAGATAAATGGACTTTGAAATGGGGAATGATAACCTTCCCATCATTAAGAAGGCCTACAGGAGACCTTACCTTCAGCCTTCCTATTTAATGTAATAAGGAGTCTTTTTAAGGACTTGTCAGGGGACACAGTGGTAGATGAAACATAGCTCCAACTATGTCATAGCAAGCAGACTGAAGCCATGAGTCATCCAGTATGCTGAGAAGTGCCATCTCCAGACAGCTTTATCTAGACAAAATGCATGTGAGGATATTGAGAATTATGCAGACCTTATATGCTGTTTTTTACGCAGGATTCAAATAAAAGGGAAGGCAGATGAAAGCCAACATGGTTTCCATTTATTTTACAGTATGGCACATTTTGAGGGTGAGGAGTGAGGTGGAGGATATTTAACTTAGCCTCAGGAACCCCGAATCATAGTTCTAGATCATACAATAAGTTGAAATGTGATCTTGGGAAAGGCTGACATAAATAATGTTTTAAAATCATTTTAAATTATAACACTGTATCATTCTTGATACCTCAAAGAAACCACAATTGTTCATCTTTTGTCCAGTCCCATGGCTATTTCTATCCTCTATCTGTCTAGAAGGTCAAAAGCAGAGTCTAAATTAGGACATCTCGCAAAGACAAACAGCATGGGGCATATTCAATATCAGCTTATTCAGAACATACCAAAGGCATGATCTAAAGTTTTTCCTCTGACTAAGCTCTGAGTACAGACTTTAAAACAGTCCTCTATTTTCAGATCTCTTCATTTAATGTTTTATAGAATCTGGAAAATGTAGAGAAGAGGGAATCACTTTTCTTTGTCAGTCGACATGATGCCATGACAACCAGTTGCAATGTGAAAGATTGTCAAATCAACAATTGTTTTGTCTACATGATGCCAAATAACTACCAGTTTGATTGATTTGGTTTTTTTTAAGTATAAATTTGTCCAGTTGTTGAAGCATGTAGATACAAGCCTTTAAATAATCATACATTTTATTATCTGTTCAGGGAACAAACCAATTTCAAATATATTATCTCATTTTTATTCTGATTTTCCCAACAACCTGTTCATTCTCAATAGAGCAACTATTAGATTAGTTTTTTTTTTCAAATAAAGATTTGAAGTGGGATTTACATATCTTAGGCCTAACTATCCTAATTAATTGCTCTGTCTTCGTTTTGTAAGTGGAACTGAAGGAACTACAATGTTTTGTACATCGAATAATAGTGTGTAAATTTAGCCTGGCCCAAATAAAATGTTCAGTAAACAGAATTCAATTAGAGGCTTTTATTTTCCATCATCAACAGCAGAACCTCCAGTTTCCGGCTGGATTATTGCCCTTCTATCTACTGGCATATGTTGAATACCCTCATTGTCTTGAATAGCGTAGGTGCTGGAAAAGGAGAGTGGTTTTTCTATGTTGCATCCAGGTTTGTCTCTTTTACTTCAAATTAAAATAGTTCTCCCCTCAAATATATGAACTCCTGGTTTGGTTTCAATAGACCAATTTTACCGAAACGTCTTAACATTGTAAAGATACCAAGGCTTAAGAAAGTAATTTGGTCAAGATCACCTGACGGTAAATGTTCTAATCAGGACATGAATCCATGTCTGTATCACTCCAAAGCCTATTCTTTCCACCACTTTTTTTTTTTTAATTTTTTTTTCAACGTTTATTTATTTATTTTTGGGACAGAGAGAGACAGAGCATGAACGGGGGAGGGGCAGAGAGAGAGGGAGACACAGAATCGGAAACAGGCTCCAGGCTCTAAGCCATCAGCCCAGAGCCTGACGCGGGGCTCGAACTCACGGGCCGCGAGATCGTGACCTGGCTGAAGTCGGACGCTTAACCGACTGCGCCACCCAGGCGCCCCTCCACCACTTTTTAAAATGTTTTTTTTTTTTTTCATATTGTACATCGAATCCTAAAACTCTGTGGTTACCCTGGAGCTTCCCATCCATTGCCCCAGTGGTTTTCTGTCCCCTTAGGCAAGGGCAGATACCAAATAGAAAAGGAAACTATTGCTCAGCTTCAATTACAAATTCAATCTTTTTTTTTTTTAATTTTTTTTTCAACGTTTATTTATTTTTGCGACAGAGAGAGACAGAGCATGAACGGGGGAGGGGCAGAGAGAGAGGGAGACACAGAATCGGAAAGGCTCCAGGCTCTGAGCCATCAGCCCAGAGCCTGACGCGGGGCTCGAACTCACGGACCGCGAGATCGTGACCTGGCTGAAGTCGGACGCTTAACCGACTGCGCCACCAGGCGCCCCTACAAATTCAATCTTTTATCTTATCCCTAGATATAATGCTCTCAAAAGGCAAGTATTATTGAGCGTGAAAATGATTTTCTTTATTCTTCTTGATCTTATTAAAATAGCAAGAGCTGGCCCTGAATTCTTGAGCTGTGGATGGAGAGAATATACCATCTGGATCAGCCTAACCTGTGATCTATTTATTCCCTCACTTACTGTGGAGTGTCAACTATGCAGGGAACAAGATAGACTCATGGAACTTCATGGAACTTTCAGTCCAGCAGATGGCTCAGTAATAAGTAATAAGGTGTGTGGTGGGCAGAAATGCAGGGCACTGTCAGGGACATTTAACAGAGAGTGAACTTGGGCTGGAGCCCAGTGAAAACTATTCACCAGAAGTGACAAGATATTTGTGCTGTAATATGAAGTGTGACCATGAGTTAGCTGGAGGAGGGAAGATCCAGGTAGCTAGAAAAACATATTCAAGGGCTGTGATGGTTAGTTTTGTGTATCAACTTAGCTAGATGATAGTTTTCAGTTATTTAATTAAATACTAATCTAGTGCAGTGAACAACACTAGGTGTTGTTGACTATTTGGTTACATCTACTATCAGTTTATTTTAGGTAAAGGAGATTTTCCTTCATAATATGGATAAGTCTCATATAATCAGTCAAAAGGCCTTAAGAGTAAAACTGAGGTTTCCCTGAGGAAGAAGAAATTTTATCTGTGGACTGAAGCTTCACTTCCTGCTTAACAGCTTCCGGTCTGCATGAATCTACATATTTCAGACTTGTTAGCCCACAACCATGTGAGCCAACTGCTTGAAATAAATCTTATATACATTTACACACACACACACACACACACACACACACACACACACGGTACAGTTCTTCTTTTCCCTCAAAAGTGTATGTGTCTATATGGTGTATATACTTTTCCTCATGTATATATACAGAATGAGAGAGAGAGAGAGGGTGAGAGAGAACAGAGAGAGAGAGAAGAATCCTGACTGATATAAATGCTGGTACCAGGAAGTGGGTTTGCTGCTGTAACAAATACCTTAATACGTGGAAGTAGCTTTGGAATTGGGGAATGGGCAGAGACTGGAAGAATTCTAAGGTACGTGATAGAAAATGCCTAGATCGTCTTGATGAGATTATTAGTGAAAGTATGGATGTTAAAGGTACACTCTCAAAAGGAAATGAGTAACAAGTGATTGGACATTGTAGGAAATAGGATACTTTTCATAAAGTGGCAGAGAACCTGACTGAATTGTATTCTACAATTGTGTTGGAAATAGAACTTGTCGGCAATAAATTTGGATATTTAGCTGAGGATATTTCCAAGTAAAGTGTAGAAGATATGGCCCTTCTCCTTGCTGATTTTATTAAAATTCAAGTGGAAAGAAGTCCATTGAAGAAGGGACTATTAAGCAAAATGGAGCCAACACTTGATGATTTGGGAGGTTATTAGTCTATCCAGATTTCACAGAATGGTAAAGACAGAAAAACTATCATTGAGAAAGCATGCTCTGGACAGGAGACCAAGGATATGGCTGAGCAGCTTTTTGTTAAAGAGATTAGGTATGTGATTTATGGATCCAATCAACCATCTCAGCTGAAGCCAAGTATACTGAAGGAGTTACCCAGGAAGGATCTATGGAGAATCATTTTGTCTAATGTTTGGATCACCTTGACATACAGGAGAGGCCCTGGAGGATTTTGATATTGTTATACCAGCAGAAACATTTCCATCTTGAACAGAAATGGACAGAAGCTGGATGAATTGAAAGAATGTTGTTTTACTCCCAAAATTCAGGATATGGGTTGACAGAGTTATCCAACTGCAAATACCTGCCACCATTCCAGAAATAGGAATAACAACAGAAATTGGGGAAGCTGGTAGTGAGGGCATAGAGGCCACTATGAGGGTACACAAGCACATACATATTCCTCAACAACCCCAGCCAGCATCCCTCTCATCAGGGATCACCACAGCCACAATTTACTAGCAATTGTCTCTTCCTATAATTTGTTCTGCTTCAGGTTATTTATTTTTATACAATTACTAATGCCTCTTATACCAGCTTGTTTT
The DNA here is from genome assembly GCF_014898765.1 of Herpailurus yagouaroundi. Taxonomy (NCBI): domain Eukaryota; kingdom Metazoa; phylum Chordata; class Mammalia; order Carnivora; family Felidae; genus Herpailurus; species Herpailurus yagouaroundi. The sequence continues at coordinate 91,691,838 of NW_024412388.1, forward strand.
GACATATCCCTGAGAAGCACACTATATTTATATTACAGGTAGCAGGGGGTTACTAACATGCCTGTAATCTGCCTAGACTCCAGTTTTCATTTTATCAGTTCCTAAATAAAGACTCACAATGATTCTCCATAATTTGATCAAATTCTGACTTCCCACTGGGTCTTTTAAGATTATAGAAAATAACTGGAGATAAGGGTGTGTGTCTTGATTCCCACTACTTTCTATTGCTTAACATGAAATATCTGAGTCTTAGCGCTTTTAGCTTCCTTACATGTTCCATCCTCACGGCCATCTTTGATCCTTTAGTCACATTCTTACCCCTGTCACAATGCTCTCTATACATTCCCTACCTCTCTGCCCACCAGGTTCCTACTCGTGTCTCATAGCCAACTCATTTTCCAAAATCTTCCCAGATTGCTCAAAACTACCTAGCCCTTCTTAATTAGAGTCAGTACCAAAATTTTATTTTGCAATTTTGGGATTGTAACTTTTTACAAGCTTTGGTTTGTAACTTTTATCTAATTGTTTAATGAGTTTGACAGTCATCTCTTTCTTAACTATACCATAAGGTACTTGAAGACGTTGATTATATCTATTTTTGCAAACATCAAAACACAGGGAATAAAGCGATATAACAAAAGCCATACATATTATGATTGAGAGCTGCAGGGCAATTGAAAGCATTTCTGAATCAGTAGGGAGTCTTCTTCAAACCTCAGTCACCCATCTCTGTTTCTGGAACTATGTCCAGAAAAGCAAAACTCAAAGTTCAGTCCTCTTCAGCCATCATGATCATCCAAGATGGTGTTTATATACAGCTCCCCAAGGCCTCTCCTGCAAGGATTCTGTAGCAAAGCCTTGACATCTATATTTTTACCAATCCAATCAGGTGGTTCTGAAAGTTGAAGGACAATCTTATAAGAAATACTGCTGTAGGGGTTCGTAATAAAACTAGATGTCCTGGAATGCAAGAAGCAATCAGGAAGAAGAGAAACACAGGCTATAGCCAGGCCCTTGGAGAATTTCCTACCCCCTGCAAGTTGTGGTCTGAAACCTTGGACTGAGGCTTTCTCTTTCTAATTCCTCACTCAACAATCTAGCCTTAAACTTACAAAGTTCTACTGAGTCTTCTGTATACACACTAACTCACTAACTCTTTTAAATCTAATAAATATGAATGTTAGAATCCTTTTACTTTCCCTCTGTTACAGGTGAAGAAACTAAAGCACAGAGGGTTAAGTAATTTGCCCAAGGCCATAGACTAAGTATATGGCAGGGCTGAAAACCAAACCCAGGTCTTCTGGCTCCCAAATCTGTACTTTTAACCAGTATAAAACCACCACTGTGTCTGGTAGGGGCTCTACATTTTGGATTTATTCTGTGCTTTTCCCACCTGCTAATGTCAATAAAATAAAAAGATAAGTATTCAATACCTATTATGTGTAAGATACCATGATAGGTACTAGGAATACAACTTAGAATAAGATTCCATCCATCCCCACCTTCAAGAAGTCTACATTACAATGGAGAATGCGGGCAAGTAAAGTAACATATAACCAAATGCATTGGTAAACATTACAATAGGGGAAAGAACAGGATATTACAGGAATATAAAGGACAGGAACCTATCTTAGTCTTGGGAACTGAAAAGATGGCCCTAAGGAAAGATCATGTGAGCTGAGATTTGAAAGAGCTCCTGTAAGCAACTAAGGTAGGCTCGTGGCACTAGCAGTGTGTAGAAGAGGGTGGCCATTTGAGAGTATTATAGTCAATGGTAAAGGCACATCAAAAAACATGAGGTAAAAGAAAGTTCAGGACATTCTAAATAACATAACATAGTTCATTGTCACCATAAAGTAGTCACAAGAAGGTAAATGGTAACAGGTGAATTAAGGAGGAAAGTTTTCACAAATCTTTTCTTGATTCCTGTATTTCAACTGCTGACCTTTAGAGGTCTACTCAAACTCTTGATTATCTTCCAGGCTCAGTGGTTCAGTTTGAGGTTTTCTTGACCCATGAAATAGGATTAATCAAATCCTAGTAGCTCAGTAGAGCTCACCTTAGAACCTTCCCCTGAATTTATTATGTGCCAATTGAGCAATTAGCCTAATAAATGAATACTTTATTTCTAAGCATACCTAGGCGTGTAACTGAACATAATCTTCTCCAAACAACAAAAACATCACAGAGGATTCAGAACTCTATCTGTAAATATATCCAATAAAAGAAAGCTTAATCTAATACTTGAAAACTTGAATAATTTCTGTCAGTTGTTTAAACATTTCTAATTTATAGTTAGGGACCTTCATTTTCAATCTTCATTAACAAGCACAGGGCAATAAAGATGGATCACTATATTAATAAAACAGAATTATTATGTGTTATTTATACAGGGCAGCAATAAAATCAGACTGAGAAGATTAAGCACTCTAGCATGCTGTAATTTATGTCAAAGTAATGTCCTACTTTGGAGTCAGATTCTGGCTTAAACAATGCAGTAGAACTTATATTCAAAACAGTAAAGGGGGATGGGAAAGTAAAAAACCAGCTTTAGGGGGAGTATTGAAAAATCTTGTGACCAATTTAAAAGGGAGATCACTTGAGGAATATAATCCAAGACAAAGGAAGTTTAACGATGGCTCCTTCTGTCCTTCATAATCCTCCATATTTGGTCAATGTCATTTCAAAAGCAATCTTCAGAAGAGCAAGTGAGATTAAGTGTTTCAAATGTCCTCTGAGTACTCTCTGATGCCCTATCTGACCCTGACACTCTGAGTCACTACTTAGAGAAACACAAAGAAAACATTTCAGTATATTTAGGGATGTTTAGTTAGTAGAGGAAGCATCTCCACAATCAAAAAATGGCTTATACAGGAAAGCTAGCACTAGGAACGCTGAAGCCTTACTCCTACTATATTTATCCCTATTAAAACTATAAAACGATAGCTCTTTGAAATAATTTTGACAATAAATGAACAATATGGCTTATGGTAGTGTTTCTGAGACCTGATTTTGAAAATGTTTTAAGGCTGTAATTTTTAATATGGGACCCCACCAAGACGTGTGCAGCAATGTATTAGGGGAAAATGATAGCCAGAAATATAAATCTGTTGCATCGCCCTGGAGAATCAATTTCACTAAAGAATTTGGAGAAAAATTTTGATTTTTTTTTACACTTAAGAGGTTTTGTCACACCCACATACAACCAGAATTACTTTTTGGGTGTGAGCCTAGAAAGTATAGTTTTTATGGGCTGTAAGGGACTGTCAAGTTTTATACGTTTTGTGTTATGAGGAAGCCCAAGATATTAGTATTACAGTTGAATTAAACAGAATGGGTCTTCAATGGAAGACAGAATAGATTATGGCCTTTCCCTAGTCTTCAAGACCGGTGTTTTTTCCAGAGATGGAATTTGCCATATTTTCCTGAGTTTCTCTCTCTCTCTCTCTCTCTCTCTCTCTCTCTCTCTCTCTCTCTCTCCCCCTCCCTCCCTCCCTCTCTGTCTCTTTATTACACACACAGATCGTTGACTCACCAAAAGTATCTTAATATCCTATCACAAATGTGTTCATATTTTTTTCTAAACTATATGATTGCCATTTTCCCATGCTGTAGAAGAATGAAAAACTTAAAAATACACATGATTTTAGTCTCATGTTGCTTTTGTGTTTTAAAATTTTAATGGTTGAAAAGGCTTTTTTTAATTTTTTTTTTTTGCAGTGAATAAGGACCTGAGGTTTGAAAGAGAAAGTTTGAAGAAAACTTCTCTGAATCTCAAGTTTTCTTATCTGTAAAATGGGGATAGTAGCTGCCCTGAAATTTCACACAATATAATGTGTATGCAGGTACTTTGAAATCTGTAGATCACTGTATGCATGTCAAGGGATCCTATTTCCATTTTATGATCACATTAATTGCCTCATATAACCTTCCCCCACATACATAAAAGTACAAAAAACCCCACAAACTATAGAAATGCAAGTACAAAATAAAAACAATAAAATAGTTTCTGAATGTGTAATGTATGTCTAAAAAGCCATAATGCACAGGGCATGAAAGACTTGACCATGATTAATAATGATGAGCACAACATCTGACACAGCAAATATTTTTAAAAATGGAAAATATGGGGGCACCTGCATGGCTCAATTTGTTGAGTGTCTGACTTCAGCTCAGGTCATGATCTCATGGTTCATGAGTTCGAGCCCCACATCGTGCTCTGCGCTGTCAGCACAGAGTCTGCTTCAGATCATTTGCCTTCCTCTCTCTCTGCCCTTCCCCTGATGTCTCTCTCTCAAAAGAAATAAGAGTTAAAAATTTTTAAATAAAAATGGAAAATAATGTTGAATATTGTATCTGTCTAGCTCCAGTCAGAAAATATAAGCTATCAGTTATTTTAACCACATTGTACTGAAGCAATGAAAGTATAGAAAGCAGGGGCACCTGGGTGGCTTAGTCCATTAAGCGTCCGACTTCAGCTCAGATCATGATCTCACGGTTCATGAGTTCAAGCCCCGCATCAGGCGCTGTACTGACAGCTCAGAGCCTGGAGCCTGCTTAGGTTCTGTGTCTCCCTGTCTCTGCCCCTACCCTGCTCATGCTCTGTCTCTCTCTGTCTCTTAATAATAAATAAATGTTTAGAAAGAAAGAAAGAAAGAAAGAAAGAAAGAGAGAGAGAGAGAGAGAGAAAGAAAGAAAGAAAGAAAGAAAGAAAGAAAGAAAGAAAGAAAGAAAGAAAGAAAGAAAGAAAGAAAGAAAGAAAAAATAAAGTATAGAAAGCAAATATTACTGCATCAGGGAGATGACAACTGCAAAAGGAGCGATATTTCAAAGGGAAGAGGTTAGTGACTTAAACTTAGCAGCTGGAGAAGAGCTCACACAGCTGATTTTCATACCTCTAAGGACAAAGAGATGTTTGGCTGAAGGATCTCCAGGCTTAGTATTAGGGAGGGACAGCCCTGTGTCCGGGACTCAGAGGAAGTGGAGGAAATCTCTTCCTCTCCCAGCTCTCCAGTCTCCCTCTCAAATCCCATTTTAACACAGAGCCAGCTCTGAGCTGGCAGAACAGAAATGTGGTGGGCAGAGTTCCAGCCTCAGAATCACAAAGCAGAGTATGGAACGGCAGGTTTGGAGCTGGCACAATAGCATCACACCCGACTCAAACATGGGAATGTCAGACTGCATGCAAGAATAAAGGAACAGAGGAAAAAAAAGAAATGAAGGAACCATTCATTTCTTCATAGCTGACAGGGCAAAAATCTAAGCTCCCTATAGTGCTTTCTCAAACCTGTATTCCCGGAGACTGGATATAAGCTGAAATTTATGAATCATATCACATTCAAATGCACTAGGGAAGTTTGCTATTTAGAGGAATTTCATGGCAAATTGTTTTGCGAGACAAATAATCACTCACTAATTTAACTGGTGCATAAATCACAATTTTCATACATTTGGTTTGCTTAAGCAAATTGGATCTATACTGAAAAATATGAGATTCATATTATAAAATCTCTAATACCTGCTTGGGTCCCAGAGGACATCCTCAACATACAATAAGGTGCCAGATTGAGTTGGCACAATTTTAGTCCTTAGAAAGATGATAAACTCCTGTTTCCTCACACCCGCCCTGGTCCAAGTTTGAAGGTATCACAGGAGAGATCGAAGGAATTGGTAACATTGATAAAACAAAATGTAAATCTGTGAGAAGTATTAAGAAAGAAAAGGTAGAGGTTTGTGTGTGTGTGTGTGTGTGTGTGTGTGTGTGTGTGTGTGTGTTAGATGGAAGTGTGCTGTAGTCTTCTGGAACAGATGGTCTGATACCTCAGGAGAAGAATGGGTTGCGAGACAGCATTTAGGTTGTCCTATTTCACCCAACTGCATACTGTCCTGGGAAGATCATTGTTTTGTCTTCCCTCACTCCCATGACCAGTAAGAGCCAAAAAATTATGACAGTAACCAAAAAGCACCATAGTTATGTCATAAAATGTACAGCTGAAATGGAGAGCAACTGATAACTAATCAAAACAACATATCAAGTCCCTGAGCAGTCCCTGTGCTATCTTCCACTCCTTCCATGAATGAGAGCTGAAGAATTATACCCAAAAGAGAAAATTGTTAAAGAATATAATGACGAATAGAAAATATGGAAAACATAAAGTGCTCAAATAAGAGGTCTCTATCTTATGTTGCATCCATGTCTGACACCCACATTCTAAATCTACCAGAAGGTGGATATACTAGGACTTGGGTTTTAGCTTTTCAACCTGATTAGACATTACCAGCCAATGTGGCTAATATTCCTGTAACACAAGAGAGTAACTAGATAATTGAGAAAGGCAAAAACTATAATATAAACATAATTCAACAATCTAGATGGAGCCTAGACATATTATAAAAAATGTAAGAACACTAAAGAAAAAGAGAAAATTGTTGTTTTTCAGAAAAAGTAGATTGTTAAAAAGAAAGTCAAATTAGAGTGGCAAAAAAAGAAAAAAAAAAAAACCCCAAGAGCAAGACTAGGTGCAAAAGAGAGAGTGGAGTGATATATAAAAATATTTAGAAGGGGGCACATGGGTGGCTCAGTGGGTTAAGCATCCAGTTCTTGATTTCAGCTCAGAGCATGATCTCACGGTTCATGAGTTTGAGCCCCACATCAAACTTCATGCAGACAGTGTGGAGCCTGCTTGGGATTCTCTCTCCACCTCTCTTTGCCTGTCCCCTGTTTGCTCCCTCTCTAAATAAATAAATAAATAAATAAATAAATAAATAAATAAACGAACACACATTTTTAAAAAGTTTAAAAAATATTTAGAGGAAAGAAGTTTTGATTCTGAGCATTATATCTAGGTAAACTGACATTTGAATATATCAGTCTATAGACGAACCTAAGAATACAAAGCTTAAAAAGGTTTGGCACACAGAAACCATCTTTGGAAACATTCTTGGAAAAACATAAACAAATCTAGGGGATTGATAAGGGTGTGTGGTAATTTAGTAAAAATCTACCATTATATTATATATCAATCCAAACCACACCACGGTAATTAATCCAAACAACGTAAAATTATATATGACAGCAAAGTAGAGGGAGTAGTGGTAGGTGGGTAGCCTGGAGGAAATGAGAAGGAAATGACGGTATGGATACATCTTATTTGGGCTAAGATATAAACATTGTTAAGCTTAGGAAGTTGAAAACAAAAAATAATATATATATGAGACTTACTCTATGTAACACTACAATTAGAATGTGTAATTTCCATGGCAGGAAAGAACCAATAAAAGATATGTAGGTAAGGAGGAAAAGGGGAAAAAATGGTATATGGCAAAAAATCTAATTCAATAATAAAAATAATTTTAAATTTTAAGTTTATCAATTAAAAGCAGTAAACTACCATGTTGAATAATGCTAGTATCCTACTACTAGTGATAGATGAGCAGTAAAATGGTATAGAAAGTTTAAATCAAAGGGAAAGGAACAAATATAACCCATAGTTATGAATCAAACAAACATTGGGTGAGCATTTCAATATCAGACAATAAACAGAATAGGAGATTCCAGGTAGCTCAGTAGGTTAAAGCATCTGACTCTTGATTTCCGCTCAGGTCATGATCTCACAGTTTGTCAGATCCTGCTCCATGTGGGCTCTGTGCTGACACCACAGAGCCTGCTTGGGATTCTCTCTCCCTCTATCTCTCTGTCCCTCCCCCATTTATGTGTGCTCTCTCTCTCTCACTCTCAAAATAAAATAAATAAATAAAACTTTTTAAAAAGAAAATAAATGCCAAGCTGGTGACTTAACAACGGAATCTGTGGTTTCCCCAATATTATTCCAGAGGAGCAGCAAATTGAGCCTGTTCTGATTTAGAGGCCCCACAACTGAGCATTCCTGAACAGATTATAGGTCATGATAAGCTTCTTACTGAAGTGATAGGTTCTTTCCCTACTCAATACCATTGGCCAAATAGCCAAATAACAAAACAGTATTTGATGGCAAACAGGTAATTTATTCAACAGCCAGAGAATGGAGAAGGGAACTCATGCTCTAACGGCACCTTCTTCCAAGTGTCCATCAACAGATGAATGAATAAAGAAGATCTGGTTGTATATAAACAATGGAATATTCTTCAGTCATAAGAAAGAATGAAATCTTGCCATTTTCAATGACATGGACAGAGCTAAAGAGTATAATGCTAAGCAAAATAAATCAGAGAAAGACAAATACCAGATGATTTCATTCATATGTGGAATTTAAGAAAGAAACCAAATTAGCAAAGGAAAACAAAGCGGGGGAGAGGGAGAGAGAGAGAGAGAGAGAGAGAGAGAGAGAGAGAGAGAGAAAGCAAGAAACAGACTCTTAACTACAGAAAATAAACTGTTACCAGAGGGGAGAGGTGGGGGATTGGGTTAAATAGGTGATGGGGGTTAAGAAGTGCACTTGTCATGACAAGCACAGGGTGGTGTATAGAAGTGTTGAATCACTATATTGTACACCTGAAACTAATATCACAGTGTATGTTAACTGTACGGGAATTAAAATTCTTTTTTAAATAAAGAATGAATGAATGAATGAATGAATGAATGAATAAATAAATATGACATTTTCTTTCCCAGTAGGTCTCATTGTCATAGTTTTGTAGGGTTAGGGTAATTAAGGATTGGTAAAAAAGCTGACCTTGGGGTTTTTCAGGGAAGAGAGAGGAGACTTCTCTAAATTAGAGTGCCACCTGTTTTCTTCCTTTAAGTGGACACAGTAGAATCTGTCCTGGCACCGGTCAATGTGTTTTTGTTATTACAATGATAGTAAAACCTTGGTATGTGAGCATAATTCATTCCAGGAACACGCTTGTAATCCAAAGCGCTTGTATATCAAAGCAAATTTCCCCATAAGAAATAATGGAAGCTCAGATGATTCCTTCTACAACCCAAAAATATTCATATAAAATGATTACAACTCTGTAATATAACACAAAATCATAAAGAAAATACAAAATATGAAGTAAAATAAACAAATTAACCTGGATTTACCTTTGGAAACCTTCGTGGCTGGTGTGAGGGAGACACAAGAGAGGAGGGTTATTGCGTGGGATGACTTTCACTATCACTAATGGATGTTGACTACAGTCCAGTATTATTAACTCTTGTCATATACTGTATTTAATGTAACTGACAATAAGACAGCAGAGGAAAGGGTCTCTACCTGCAGACACCCTTACTTAGAATGAAGCAAAGCATTCCTAAACTTACTCTTGTGTGGAAAAGCAAAGGACCGTCCATAGGTAATTTGAAGTGACAAAAAATAGGGGGAGAGCCAAGATGGTGGAACAGCATGGAAGTTTTTTGTGTCTTGCGTCCATGAAATGCAGCCAGATCAACACTAAACTATCCTGCACTCCCAGAAAACTGATTTGGGGATTAACACAACAATCTGCACAACCTGAACCACAGAACTCAGCAGGTACATGGCACAGAGTGGTGAACTGGGGGAGAGGGAAGCTACAGAAGGCAGGGAGCTATTTTTGCTTGCAAAGAGAGGATGGAGGGTGGGTGGGGAGCAGAGTATGAGAAAAACACCCCCCCCCAAAAGCAGCTGGAGAGAAAGTGGAAAAGTGGAAACAGCTGCAGGGACTGTACTAAAAAGGAAGGAGAAAGGAGAGGGTTTAAATTCCATTAAGTCTCTATACAGGAGGAGCACAGAATCTAAAACTCTGCAGCTGATACCTGGTGGTGCTCTGCTGAGAAGGGTGAATCCTCAGGAGCAGAGTGTAGTCTGGGGATCTTCAGGCCACATGGGGAGAGGCAGTTCCCCTGCTGGGAGGATATCTGGCAGAGGCTGTGTCAAGGCAAAGGCCCCAGTGGACCCAGAAGAACAACCACATTCACTGGTGCTGGAACAAGGTGGTAAAGGGTGCAGCCTGGTACCAGAGGTGTGTTGCGATTTTCCATAAACCTTGAAATGCTGCTGCTACACAATTGTGTGAACTTTTTCTGGGGCAGGCTAGTACCCAGCAATAGTCTCCGGGCATTGGCAGCAGCACGGTCTTGCGAACGTTCCTGGGCGCAGTCGGCACCCGGCAGTGCTCGGTGAGACCCTCCTGCAGAGGAGCAGAACGGTCAAAGCCACAGTCCCTCAGAAATAAGGGGTCGGGAAAAACAGCCACATCTGAGATGAAACTCAGGAGGGAGGTGCTGCCTAGGGCTTGGTCACAGACAGGGTAAAAATGGGGAGTGGACAGAAGCCAGAGACAAAGTGTGTGCCATTATAGATCAGGGAGAACAGAGTTCCGCAACTGGGTATCTGAGTGACGCCATTTTCAACCCCCGCGTTCATGCGCATACACACCTACAACAACCAGGATAATCTACCCCAGTAGGCTAAGCAGCGCCATCTAGTGGAGAACGGAGCCATTACACTAAGCCCTGCCCAACTGCCAACCTCGCTCTTCAGGAACAGAAGTCTCTCCATGTGCTCAGTTTACGGACTGTAAACCGCTTCATGATTTGACTTCTAGGGGGAAAACAAAGTAATTTCAGTTGTATTTCAGTCTGTTCGCTGGTCCATCTATTCAATTTTCTTTTTTTTCATTGCTTTTCTTGAATACAGAAAGAGAAAAAACTTATTTTTATTTTCAATTTTTATTAAAAATATGTCTTTAATTTTTTTCTACTATATTTTTTATTTTTTTGGTAAATTTTTCAAGTTCTATTTTACTTCCATCATTTCATTTTATTCTATTTCATTGTATTCATTTTTTCAAATTTTCAAACGTTTTCCTTTTTTTTTCTTCCCTTTTTTCTCTAATCTATCAAGCTCCTTTCAACACCCATACCAAAACATACCTAGGATCTAGCATCATTTACTCGATTTGTGTGTGTGTGTTGTTTTTAATTTTTTAATTTTATTTTTTACTTTATTAATTCCTTTTCTCCCTTAAAAATGACACAATGAAGGAATTCACCCCAAAAGAAAGAGCAGGAAGAAATGACAGCCAGGGACTTAATCAACACAGATACAAGCAAGATGTCTGAACCAGAATTTAGCATCATGATAATAAGAATACTAGCTGGAGTCAAAAATAGGTTAGAATCCCTTTCTACAGAGATAAAAGAAGTAAAAGCCAGTCAGGATGATATAAAAAATGCTATAACTGAGCTGCAATCTCGAATGGATTGCATTCGACGAATGAGGCAGAGCAGCAAATCAGCAATATAGAGGACAAACTTATGGAGAATAATGATGCAGAAAAAAAAAGAGGGAGACTAAGGCAAAAGAGCACCATTTAAGAATTAGAGAAATCAGTGAGTCATTAAAAAGGAACATCAGAATTACAGGGGTCCCAGAAGATGAAGAGAGAGAAAAAGGGGTAGAAGGGTCATGTGAGCAAATTATAGTGGAAAATTTTCCTAACCTGGGGAAAGACACAGACATCAAAATCCAGGAAGCACAGAGAACTCCCATTAGATTCAACAAAAACCGACCATCAACAAGGCATATCAGAGTCAAATGCACAAAATACTCAGGCAAGGAAAGAATCATGAAAGCAGAAAGAGGGAAAAAAAGTCCTTAACCTACAAGGGAAGACAGATCTTGGCAGGGCAGAAAGGTGTGGCAGGATATATTCAATGTGCTAAATCGGAAAAATATGCATCCAAGAATTCTTTATCCAGCAAGGCTGTCATTCAAAATAGAAGGAGAGATAAAAAGTTTCCCAGACAAACAAAAATTAAAGGAGTGACCTTTAGTGACCACTAAACCAGCCTTACAAGAAATTTTAAGGGGGACTCTCTGAGGGGAGAAAAGACAGAGAAAAAAAAGAAAAAAAAAGAAGAAAAGCAGCAAAGACTAGATAGGACCAGAGAACACCACCAAAAACTCCAACTCTACAAGAAACATAGTGACAATAAATTCATATCTTTCAGTGCTCCCTCTAAACGTCAATGGACTCAATGCTCCAATCAAAAGACATAGGGTAACAGAATGGATATGAAGTGACAAAAAATACACTAGTGCCAGTTGTGGGCACCTTCTAATGTTCTGAAAAATCACTCATTTCTGTCAAAAAGCATGGCCTGAGACCAAGTGTCCAAGCATGGAAGACAATCATCCACAATCCCATAGAGAGAGAGAGAGAGAGAGAGAGACAGAAGAACCATTGGCTCAGCTGTGATCATGTGATGTTCAGCAGCACATACTATTACTATTGCAAAACACTGCTCATTTATCAAGTTAAAATTTATTAGAAATGTTTGCTCATGTTGTGGAACACTTGCAGAACAAGTTACTCGAGATCCAAGGTTTTACTGCAGGTGGTAATAATCCCCCGGTCATCTGGAGGGTTAGCACAGAGTCTGAACTGGATCAAACCAGTCAAAAATTGGGTCATGGAGGCTTGTTTGGAGTTTGTGGCTTCTGGCATTTGACCTTAGTCTCTGGTGGCAATCAGCACTTGTAAGCAGGGCTAGAAAACTGGGTTATTGTGGCTCGTTAGTGAGTCCCTGGTGACAAGCTCAGACAAAGAGAAAAACATATCAAAACCTTAGATGAGTCTGAAAACCAAAATTTCAAAACATGTGAAGAAAACTAGTATTAAAGACCAACAACATTGGTAATCAAAGAAAATGAATACAATAACAACTTAAAAACAAGATTCTACAATGAATTTCTCATAGACATGATTGTTCACCAATATTTGCTCCTCCTACCTGGAAAAGTACTTTAATTCTTCATTCTAATGAACTCAGATATGGGTGATTTCCTCTGAAAAAAAAAAAACAACAAAGCAATAAAATTCCTCTATGAGTCTCCTGCCTGAATATTTCCTGTAATATGTATGTATGTATGTATGTATGTATGTATGTATCTATCTATCTATCTATCTATCTAATTATCTTTCTTCTTATCATTTACATCTATGTAAATATTTGCATGTGGATCCATTTCCTTTTATTTCTCCAAAGGGTCCTGTGTTTCCCTCCAATAGAAACAAAATACAGCCCTGTCTTATACATTACAGCTCTTTAAATATTTCTAACAAATATCATGTATCTTTGTCTTTCATTCTATCAATTAAACATCCCAACCTCATAATTTTTCCTTATGCGGCATTAATGTCAAGGTCCTCACTATCACACTTACCTATCTATTTCTCCAAATGTTTGTTTGTTTTTTTTTTTTTACTGTTTATTTATTTTTGAGACAGAGACAGAGCATGAGCAGGGAAGGGGCAGAGAAAGAGGGAGACACAGAATGTGAAGCAGGCTCCAGGCTCTGAGCTGTCAGCACGGAGTCCGACGCGGGGCTCGAACTCACGAACTATGAGATCATGACCTGAGCCGAAGTCGCATGCTTAACCGACAGAGCCACCCAGGCGCCCCTATTTCTCCAAATGTTTAATGCGGAAATCTTAAACTTTACATTGTTGGGAGTAAATATGTAAAACAATTTAAGTCTGGAACCACAACAAAACCCACTCTTGTTAGTCTTTTTCCCTCATGATTATTTAAAGAAACATCACCAAAAATATGGTCTGAACAAAATCAGAAGCTAGAATATAATGGGGAAAATATTATTCTTAGTCAAAAATCTGGATGAAAATTCCATCTCTGCCTCTCACATGAGCAAGTTATTTGACCCTTATGAGGCTTGGTTCATTCAGCATTCATATGAGGATTCAAAAGTCTTATTTCCAGGGGTGCCTGGGTGGCTCAGCTGGTTAAGCATCTGACTTGATTTTGGCTCAGGTCATGACCTCACCGATGTGAGATGGAACCTCACATTGGGCTCTGAGCCGAGCATGGAGCCTGCCTGGGATTCTGTCCCTCCCTCTCACTCTGCTCCTCCCTCACTTGTGCTCTTTCCAAAAAAGAATAAAAATTTTAAAAATATTTAAAAATCAAAAGACTTACTTACGTAATAATCATGGCTTAAGGAATTATGTAAATAAACTCAATGAGAACCACTTCACAAAGTTTGAAAATAATGATAAAAATATATTTTAAAAAAGCACTATCCAACTTTGAATCATACATCTTGACAAAATAAATACTTGAGTGTAAGTCTGACAAAAGCATGAATTATATTCTCCCAGTTGCAGAGGTTATTTTTGAAAAGACATGTCTCAGCACTAGTCATTTTAATCTAGCTCATTTGGAATAACCCTTAAGGTGGGCCAAAAAAACACAAACAAACAAACAAAAACAAAATAACACAAACCAACTCTGCCTTAATATTATTTGTCCATGGTGATTCTTCCTAGTTCTGATGTTTCTGTATGATGTATTTAGTTGAATGGGACTCAGTGATGGAAGGAAGGCAATATTGTGTAAACTTGGTTGACAGTTTGCAATTGATGGGGAGGGTACCTCAGTAAAAGAGAAATCTGGAGCTGGAAGTCAATAAAATAAAAATGTGAGAAGCATGAAAATTTCACTTACATAAGAAAATCACAGATTTTTATTGAAACTGGAAGAAAAATTATTATTCTAGGCGTGAGAGTGCCATGTAGTATCTTGATCCATCATGGTTACCTGCAAGTGATCATTCTTCAAATTTGTACAGACACACACACCATGGATATGTGCAGGAATGCAATAAGCAGAACATGAATGGGCAAGGGCATCCACAGAATTCTGGGAGGAAAACACTGCTGCTCAAATGTGACACCCTGTGATTGAATGTGTAAGTAACAGTCAATGTTTTGATTTTAGAAAGAGGCCATTACAGGCTCATCCAGGAAAGCAGAGAAGGATTTTAGGTTGTCAAGTCAAAGAACAATGTCAAAGTCCAGCTTCTTGAGTGAGCAGGACTTGATCACTTCCCGAAGGAGAGACCCCTGACACACTGAGAGGGGACCGCTCAGCCACTAGGCTCCCACTGCTCCTTTACTGGGCATTGGAAAGAACAGCAACTGCTTGCTTGCCCTCTTAACGGGAAAGGAAAAAAAAAAAAAAGTGGCCACAACAGCCCTAACAGCTGTCACTGCCAGGGAAGGGGACATGGAGAATTCGAAATGGGATAAATAGGGTTGGCACGACAATAAAGATGTGGAGAATTAATAATGTACCAGGCAACTTCCTCACGATCTCCCTAGCCTTCCATCAAAAGCAACTGAGACTAATTAAATCAAGCCAAGTATTTCAATTGACACATAAAAAGACAGGTTTAGCTCTGAATTCTTTTCTCTGTTTGATATGATTAATGTTGCATTACACTACAGAAGGCCACTTGGTAAGTGGTTAAACCATGGTACATTTGGCATTTATGAAAGACTTTTTGTCATGTAGCAATGATGCTTTTAAAGCCTGACCACACAGTTTTGAGTTTGGCTTTGATAGCGCCCTGGTGAAGGCTGTCTGTGGAAAACTAGTGAAATATTTTTCTCCAGCATGTAGTTAGGCCTGCTGCTTTCAACACTGAGAAAAGATGTTAGAATACATTTGCTCAATTTCAGATCAAAGAAACCATCCTGACTTACATTCCTATACATTTCTTCTATAAACGCTTAACTAATTCTGTTGACCTCAGTGCTCAGAGTAGATATTGTTATTACTATTACTATAGCTACCATTGTGTAATCATATTGATCTCATAAAAGCTCATATTTTTTATTAAAAAAATTCTTCCACATGTCCTCTCAATTTCTTACTTCCACTCCAGTTTTAAAATAAATTTTCAATCATCAGCAATTCATGTCACATAGAATGCTACCTATATTTCCATAAAAACATTGAGAAAGAACCATATATACCTAAAGTTTTCAAACCCTGTTAGGTTTTCAACTCTTGAGCAATGGAATCATAAGAGTTAACACAAACATTAGCAAATGAATCTGCTATCCTTAACAAATGAGTTTAGAGAGTAGGAAATGTTTTATTGAAACAAACCTTAATGAACATTATAGGAAAAGAAAAAGAGACGCCATTATAGAATGCATATAAGTACCTTTGCCACAAAGACAGACTTAATATAAGAATCTATTTCTAAGTAATGCTTCCTTTCAATGACATCATTTCCAATAAAACTTCCACTTTAAACTGAACTATCTCCAAATTTGTATTTGTCACTATGGGTCCTCTTTTTTCTAAACTCATTTAGGAAAGCTAAGGATGGCTGTCTAATTAGTCTACAGGGTAATAACTTTTCACACTTAAGAAAAATACTCATAGTTTTTAAGCCCAGATAGATGAAAAATTATTTAAATGGAAAGTATGTGGTAAATTTAGTGTGAAAAAAACTTAAAGAATTCTGATTAGCCAAGGTTTGCTTTCAAATAATTAAAAATAAACCATTCCACACCGTGGAGTGGAAAGATAAGGGCCTGTAGGCATTCTTAAATATATATCTCCCATTATAATATTCATTGTTTAACACTTGCTAACATAGAACACAGTATGTGTAATAGTGCTTATACCTCTCAGACCACAACCATTGTTATAGCCGCAAAAGAAAAAACAACACTTGGATTGGTTTAAAAGAGCAAATTCCAAAACGTCTGTGTCTCTGCATCATTGTGTGGCTATTGCTAATGGAGGTCAAGGCAGGCCAGCTTCAAAGGGGCTGCAAAATTCGTCAGAAATATGTCTACTTGCTGTACATTTCTAGGCATTCTCCCAAAAAATTTCTGGTTCTTGAGAGCGCCTTATTTCAAATGGAAACAATACATCTGACCTAGTTTCCAGCATAGAGCTTATATTCATTCAACTAGGCTTCAGCTCCCTATCTCATCATCTGCCTCCTTGATAAAAGCTGAGCAGATACCCCTCTAGTAGAACTCATTATCCAAAGGCTTCCTTCCAGGCATTAGCCCACTCAGGTAAAGTAGTCATTATTTCCCAAGGATAAGGGTTACTTTCTGAGGGTTTTTTTTTTTCCAAAGCCACATTTGATTATAAGGGTAGCACTCCTAACAATTTCTCTTCCTCATTTCTCCTTCCTGTGCAAAAGGCCATTGGTGGGACAGTCTGCTAAGGCCGAAGAGAACTTTTGTTCTTAAGAATTTTTAGGTCTAAGAGAAATCGTCAGGAGAGTCACTCCATGAAAATTGGCAAAATAAATTTCTTATGCGTCATTTGCTAAATAGAATTCCAAGATTACCTGCAAAATTGGGTTTATTTATTTGAGTGCTTTTTATGGGGAGAATTTGTAAATCAAGGATAAAAATTCTATTTTATGTGTTCTGATTATACAGTATTAACTGTAAAGATAAGGGCTCTGTTATATGTAAAATATCACCAAAGAATTAAAAGACATTATCAACTTTTATAGAAATGTGTTTGTATACGTAGAGAATGCATATTTATACCAATAAATATAACAAGTTCTCATTTAAAGATGATTCATTTTTGTCGTTGTTGTTTTATTCAGACCATGAGCTTTGATCCAGTTTCTAAAACTAGCTAAATTCATGCATTATCTCTTCTCATTTTTGTTGGTCATCAAGATGACACATTTAATTCCCTTCAATTGATTACCATGACTCAAGTTCACCTATTTCCAACTTACAATTATTTCAGGAAGGATTCAGTGAAACTGCTTATTTTGCCAAGGGAAAAATATTCAACTTTTGATTACTTTCTTTTATTTTCTTATGCTAGAGAGCTTCTGAATCTTCCCTTTAGCTTTGCTTCACCGCTCTCCAGAGCAAACTGCCAAGACCCTCCCATTATCATTCACCTCCCTAAACACTTCCATATCATTTCTCTTGTGTGCACTTTACAGAATCACAGAACAAACCAATTTAATCTCTGATGCTTGACAGTATATTTCACAGGTTGGTCTCTCTTTTATGTAATACTTATAGATGTGGATTGATCAAATAAAATATTTAGAAAAGATTAGTTTTATAAGAGAAACTTTGATTATACCAATTTATACCAAACAGGTCATGAACATTCTTTCATGTTTAATATATGTATCTATCTATATAGAGACAGAGATACATGCATACATACACAGATACACAGATACATACCTGCTGCACATAAGTAAAATTGCCTGTTTTGCACCTGTTTGCTTACCTGTCTTTAAGGTAATCTAAACTATTGTGTGTGTGTGTGTGTGTGTGTGTGTGTGTGTGTGTGTGTGTGTCTTTCTGTTTTGTAGCATAATTCCTTTTGCTTTATGGCTCAATAAATAAAACATTCCATCATTTAAACCAACTCTTAAAATCTGTGTAACCAAGATAAGGATGTGGTAAGGATGTTACTTACATAGTCAATCACAGTTTCAGTGGGAGATAAATAATAAATACTATAGCACTCATATCCTCTATTTCCTAATATTTTACCCTTCCTTATTTGGCAGTTACTGGCAGATAATAGGCGATTAATACATATTTGATAAGGGACTGATTAAATTGAATGCTCTCAATTGTTTAAAACATCACCTTACCTTTTCTCATGAGTGTTGAACTAAAACATTTCATGATTTCCCAGTCCACCAGAGTTATATTCCTGTTTAAGTTATTTTTTCCATTACATTTAGTGTAACACTGGTTTTGTTTTGTTTTGTGTGTGTGTTTGTTACAAATTTCTATGACCTTGTGAACCCCATCCAGAGTCCAATTAAGTAATTTAAACCATTCTATTGTTTGGAGACTTCTACGTGTCTTGTTGATTTTTTCTCCCAAATAAATTAGCATGCTTTTCTTTGAATATTTAAATTAGAAATTTCCATAAATCACTTACTCCTTATTACATGCATCAAACTTTATACAATCAGTAGCCATCATGACAAGTATCAAAAGGGATCAGAGCAGAGTGAAAAAGGATTTTTCTGCCTTTTCTAGGGCACTGTTCTGCATTCCACTTTGCTGTTGTCCCCACATCTTCTTCCATCCCAGAGAAAGACAGGTCTGCTCCTGCCCAGCCACCACCTCCCCAACTCCACTCGAGTACAGTATCTCCTTTCTAAGGGACTGGGAGCTCAGGGCATTTTCTCTTGCTTCCTTTTTTAACCTCTCTCCTCATGGTTCCTTCCTATCCAGTTGTCACTTTTCAATACATATGTTACTTAAACTTCTTTGAGCTAATGTCTCTTAGTGGCATTTGACACTAATAATCAAATCCCCACAGTTAAAATATTTTCTTTCTTCATTTTGCCCTGACTCTCACTCTTCTTACACTCTTTCTACTTTATAGGCTACTTACCAGTTTCCTTTGTTGTTATCCATCCCTAAAGGTTAGGGTTGCCCTATATTCTATTTGGGGAACTCTTCTCTTCACTCCCATCCATGGATTCTCTGCCAGGCACCTCGCTTCCAGCACCAATTCAATGTTGGTGCTTCTCCATTCTCAATGCCCCGGTCTTCCCCTCTCTCCTGAGCATCAGACAGATCTGTCCAATTGCTTACCAGACCTCTGAGTCGAATATCCCACAGAGCATAAAACTCTTGCCTGTATTACTTTTCTATGGCTCTTGTAACAAATTATCCCAAATGCAGCAGCCTAAAATGACACAGATTTATTCTTTTACAGTTCTGGAGGTCAGAAGTCCTAAACTCAGTGTGTCCACAAGGCTGTGTGTTCTTTCTGGGAGCTATAGGAGAGAATTTATTTCCTTACCTTTCCTGGCCTCCAGCTTTTTCTCACACCACTCCAACTTCTGCTTCCATCATTGTATCTCCTTCTCTGACTCTGACTTTTCTGCCTCCTTCTTCTTATGATTACATAGGGCCAACCCGTACTGTCCAGGAAAATCTCTTCATCTCAAGGTCCTTACTTTATATATTTTTTTAAGTTTATTTATTTATTTTGGGAGAGAGAGGGTGAGGGAGGGGCAGAGAGAGAAGGAGATAAAGAGAATCCAAATCAGGTTCCACACTGTCAGCACAGAGCCCAATGCGGGACTCAAATCCACCAACCCTGAGATCATGACCTGAGCTGAAACCAAGAGTCAGATGCTTAATCAACTAAGCCACTGAGGTGCCCCCTCAAAATCTTTAATTTATTTGCATCTGCAAAGTCCTTTTTGGCAATCAGGATGTGGCCCTCTTTGGGGTCCCAGTATTGTGTCTACCATAATATACCACATTGAACCACTTCTTCCCTCCAAACTTCTTCCTCCAACACTGATTCTCAATGACTGACACTGCCATATAATGAGTTCTTCAACTCAGAAAAATCTTGGAGTCATCCTTGGTTCTTTGCTTTAATTTATTTGTTTGTTATACAGATTCAGTCACCAGTTTCTACTGATATTATATTCTAAATATTTTTTAGGGGCGCCTAGGTGGCTCAGCCGGTTGGGCATCCGACTTCAGCTCAGGTCATGATCTCCTAGTTTGTGAGTTCAAGCCCTGCATCAGGCACTGTGCTGACAGCTCAGAGCCTGGAGCCTGCTTTGGATTCTGTGTCTCCCTCTCTTTTTCTGCCCCTCCCTGTTCACACTCTGTCTCTGTCTCTCTCTCTCTCTCAAAAATAAATAAACATTAAAAAAATTAAAAAAAAAATTTTAAACCAATTCAAATTTCTCCATCTTCAGTGTTGCTTACAAAAATCAGGCTATTATCACTTCTTGGCCTTTTCAAAGCTCTCCCTGTAGGGTGCCTTTCATTACCTGTTCTATGTTCCTAAACATAATTCTGATTCTGTTAGTTCACTGCTTATCCCCATTTCCTTCAGAAGAAAAATCAAACTTAGCTTATATTATAAATTTAATGTTTCCCTCTTAAGTTCTTTTAATGTTTATTTATTTGTGAGAGACACAGAGACAGAATGTGAGTGGGTTAGGGGCAGAGAGAGAGGGAGACACAGAATCCCAAGCAGGCTCCAGGCTCTGAGCTGTCAACACAGAGCCTGACACGGGGCTCGAACTCACGAGCTGTGAGATCATGACCTGAGCTGAAGTCGGACGCTCAACTGACTGAGCCACCCAGGCACCCCTAATGTTTCCCTCTTAAGCCTTATCTCTTGCTGTCATATCCCCATTTCCTGCTTCTCTACTGAACTCAAAAGTTGCATGAACTCTTCCAGCTCCATGTTACTCACGATGAAAGCTGTTCATTCTGTCTGGAATGCCTTGTCCTATCTGAATCCCTGAGTCATACTCATGCCTCCTACCTATCTCCCCACTTTCATAACATTCACCCTTGAAAGTTTTCCTCTCTGTGTTCAAGCTGGTTGCCACCTTTCCTTTGTTCCGCGTGCACATGAACTTTACCAATCTGGCATTATAAATAAACACAGGTGATAAATAACCAAAGGTTCCTTATCTGTACCTCTCTTCACATTGTATGCTCTGGGAAGGCAGGATCTATGTCTGCCGAGGCTGTGGCTTATGCTTGTGGCTAGCACAGTGTTGTACAAGGGCTCACTATGCTTTGTGGAAGAAATGGGTTTGCAATAAACCTGTACCATTTCTGTGAGAGTTACTAAATATAACTGAAGAATTTGATACTGACCAACATTGTGTGAACCATTTAGAGCCATTTCCATGAAACATTTAACATTTAAAATTCTTATTATATACAGAGAAAATCCAACTCAATTAATGTCTGTGAAAATCATACTGGGGACATGACACTCTGTCAGCCACTATCATATGTACAAAATTCACTTAAATATCCTGAAAATGCTAACAAGAAAAATATGCTAGATATAAAAATAACAATGCAACATACAATAAGATGCATGTTTTAAGAAAAATCTCCACGGATGCACAACTACACACAAAAAAAGAAATTGTTAATGTAAAATGTTAGTGCATTTAGTCAGTCAGTAGTCCAGACTGTAGAGACCATTGCCCTGGAGGTGGAGCCCAGTATCACCATCAAAAAGATAAAGGACAATGGGAAGCCTGGGTGGCTCAGTCAATTAAACATCTGACTTTGGCTCAGGTCATCATCTCACTGGTTGGTGAGTTTGAGCCCCACATCAGGCTCTGTGCTGGCAGCTCAGAGCCTGGAGCCTGCTTCAGATTCTGGGTCACCACCTCCCCCCCCCCAGTCTCTCTGCCCCTTCCCCACGCTGTATCTCTCTCTCTGTCTCTCTCTCAGAAATAAATAAATATAAAAATTTTAAAGAAAGAAGATAAAGGACAAGATCCAGCATAGAGAGGACACCCCCTGAGTAGCAGAGGCTCAGCCCTCCAGAAACGCAGCAGGGACATGGCCACGTGTTTCTGACTGCAGCATCCAGTGTCAACTGCCCCAGGACCTACATCTGAAGAAGAGGTGGCCATTCATTCTTCAAACTTGTGTTGACAGTGTCCAATGATGGTATTATGCTGCACTCTTGCCATTCACCCAACTTAAGTTTAGAAATGACCAGTTTCAGTCATAGCTAAACCTGTCCAAAATGTTATTAAAGGTTTTGCTGCATGGTTACAAACAAACCAACAAAGTACCCTGAGGAAATAAAGAGACAGTGTATTTTTCATCTTTTTTTTTTAAGCATAGAATCTCACTGGGACTTGGTATATATGTACTGAGAAGGAAATCTGGCAAAAGCAGATAAAAAAAGGGACCAGCCAGATGTCCAAGGCCAGATACTCCCCTTGCATGCTTTTGGCTTCTGTAATATTGCTTGCCTCCTGCATCCTCCAACTGCCCACATAGCACAAGCGATAAGTGCCCCCCTCCCCTGCCTTTTTTTTTTTCCTTTGAGCCCCTGCAATCCCACCCATAAAAGGAAACCAGCGCCAGGGCTCGGGGATCAGCCTTTGGAGGTGACTCTGTTGGGCCGGCACTGGTGCGAAATAAATTGTCTTTTCTGATTCCCCGAGCACATGTTGCTTGTCTCTTTCTGGGTGCCAAGTATTTGCTGTAACAGTATAAGCATTTTAAAACATGGCACCATAAATCTTTGATTCTTCCTCATCAATAAATGGGGTCATTGTCCCCACGTCTTAGATCTAGACGGACTTGTGTCTGCTTAACCATAGGGTATAGCAAAAGTGATCCTATGTGACTTCTAAAGCTAAGAAACAAAAAGCCAAAAGCATCCTCCTAGTTCTCTTAGAATATTCAGCTTCTTGACTCTAATTCTTGGGATGTTCTTTCTCAGAACTCACTTGCCATGATATAAGAAAATTTGAGATACATGGAGATCGGCCCAGCTAAGACCAGACATTTGAGTGAGAGAGTTTCCAGATTGTTCAGCTCTCTGAGTCTTCCCACATGAGGCTCTCATAGTAGTGGCAAGAGACAAGTAATCCTCTGTGCCCTCTCCAAATTCCTGACTCATAAAAAATCTGTGTACATGATGAAATAGCCCCATTATTTTATAGTGCTGACTTTGAGGTGGTTTGTTATGCAATAATAGATAAGCAGCCCAAGGGTAGCTGCTCAAAAAGCATTTAAAGAAGAAAAAGAAGAGAAGGGAAGGAAGGGAAAAGAAGGAAGTTAAGAAAAAGGAGAAAGAAAGAGAAGACAGAGACAGGAATACCGAGACAGGGAGAATAGAGAAACAGACAGAAAGACACAGAGAGATAGAAAGAAAAAAGAAAGGAAGGGAAGTAAGTTAGAAAAGCAGAAAGTTTGGAAGAAGAAAGGAAATCTCTAATTCAGAGAGAAGGAGAAAAAGAATTTTCTGAAAGGTAGGATTTAAGCTGGGACTTTGATTGATGGGTAAGACTTAGAGAGAGGGCTTTGTAAGAGAAAAAACATATCAAGTGGGTCAGTTAGGTGTCAGTCTAAAAAGCAAAGGCCACTTGATATATATCAGGTATGAAATGTTTAGCATAGGAACCAGAGGCTTAGACAACCAAGGGAAAAACTGGGATCAAAGGTCAAGAAAGCCACCAGCATTAGATGGAGATGGGGGAGTTCTCACAAGTGTGCTGGGCTGGGGGTGGGGAATCCTGCTCATTGAATCTCAATGCCTGGCTGCCACTGTGCTTGGAACATAATGACTTCGCCTTCCCTTATGCCTTCCTACTCTTGTATTAGTGTTTTTTTCTTGGCAAACTATCCTATATCCATTCAGGGAAAGGAATTCTGGAAAAAGCATTTCCTGGCTTCCCCTCTGCCTTACAGAGGAAGTGATGGCGAGTTGACAGAGGGCCATCAGCACACCAGGCAAGTAACTGCTAGTAAGTCCGACATCAGTGTGGATACAGTCACCCTTAAAAAATAGGAAATTCCCACTTTAACTGAATTTTTTGGTGGAAGATAAGAATCAGAAAGTAGGTTGGAGCCAGATGTGTACTTTTTTTTTTCCCTGTGGGAACTAGGAGGAAGGAAGAAAACAAACAGCATAAGAAAGAAGAACTGGGAGAGAAACTGCAGAATAATAACTAATAAATAGGATTCGGTGATTGTTCATGTTGGGGCTAAAACCTGGGATTCCAACCTAGGATGCTGGGCTACAGAAAGTTTTACTTTTCCCACTAAGGCAGTGGTTCTCTAAATTTCAGATTTTTCATCTACTATCCTGAAGATTTTTGTTAAAATCCATGTACTGTCCATAGTATTGATTATTTAATTTAAATATCATGATTTTAAATCAGTAATTCTGTTACAAGGAAGATTGACATCCTGGTCCAAAATGGCACACGTGTATCACCCAGTAAAATGGAAGGTATCAGTGTGAACCATCCTGAGTCTGATGGCCTGAAGAATCCTGACACTCCATGCAAATAGAAATTGTTTTCTTTCTTAGCAGAGGGAAATAAATGGTAACAAACTGTGACCATTAAGCAAGCTACACCAAGATTTATGCCTCCTTTTCCAAAGACAAACTATACAGATAATGCATCAAGGAAAGAAAACGTGTACTATTTGGGGGAAAAATCCTAGAAGAAAGTTTCTTAACCATAAACTGTACTTTCTTGTTTTTTAATACTTATAATAGTGAATAGAAAGCCACTTGCTTCCAGTGGAAACACTGGCTGTCACTGTGACTCTACTAAAATGAAACTAGAGAATTGTGTTGGGACATCACCCAAGCATGTAGATTCTTCCAGGGGGTTAATAAAGGCTGTTAGTCTGCCATTGCCTGATCATGCCCATTTATCAGGCTGTGGATTGAATATCCACCCCACTTCAGTTCAGAGGCCCTGCTGAAGTCATCCCACCTTTGATCAGAGAATTAAAGTACTGCAATACTGTAGCCATGTTGTTCAGCATTGTCTTGGAGAGAGAGAGAGAAAAAAAGGAGGCTAAATACAAAGAAAAAATTTTAACTGGTGTGTGTCTCTTTTCTATGCCCATCTCCCTGAAACTGAAAGAATAAAAGGAGAGCTTAGCTCAGAAAGGGAAGAGAAATCTGGTCTGGGGGATTCCTAAAATAACTATAAAAGCAAAATATTCTTGTTGAACTCTGGCTAGATGTTTTTCCCTGTGAAGGTTTTGTCTCCGAGATCTGCTCATCCTTTCTCTCAAAAAAAAGAAAAAAGAAAAACAAAGGTGATTATCAAGTGCCACACAAGCATAAGGTCATACCAACATCAAATATAATATTCTGGCTCTCTTTGCTGTAATCAGACGTCTGAAAGAAAATTGTAAAGGAATACTCCGTGAGACAGTTGTGCTTAATGTTGTAGGAAGAACGTGATCAATTTTCTTGTTGTTGATCTTGGTGTTATTGTTTTGAGGGAAAGGTAGGAGATAATTCCAGAAGCAGTAAGAACAATCCTTGGTGTCAGGGAGTTCATTTTAGAAATACAAGCAGGAAGGAGATAAAAGTCTAACTTACTAGTAATTGAAAACTTGGTGGGATCATCTGAAAAACTTTTAGGAAGTGATATGGTAGAAGTGAGACAGGATTTGAGGATGACACAGAAGATTCTAGGCTAGAGGCTATTTATTTACTGATTGATTGATTTTTAAAGTTTATTTTCTTTATTTTGAGAAAGAGAGAGAGCATAGACATGGCAGAGAGAGAGAGAGAGACAGACAGAGAGAGAGAGAGAGAGAGAATCCTAAGCAGGCTCCACACTGCCAGCATGGAACCTGATGTAGGGTTTGAACCCATGAACTGGGAGATCATGATCTGAGCTGAAATCAACTGAGCCGCCCAGGCACCCTTAGATTAGAGGCTATTTAAACAATGATGTTGCCAACGCAAACTAAGATTATAGGAAACCGAACAAATTTTGTTTTGGACAGAGGGGGTTAAGATAAGTTTCTGTTGGAGCTGAAGTACATGTAGAACACCTTTTTGGATATATCCAGGAGGCAGCTAATACGCTGAGCTTGGATGTGCTCAGATCTAGTGATAGAGATTTGGAAATCAACACTCTGTGCTACTTGTACTCACAGAAGTAAATGAAGTACTCCACGAAGGCATGACAAAGCAAAACCTCAAGAAGACCAAAGGCGGATTTCTTGGTTATATCCTACATGTAAGGAGACACCGGGGGAAAGGGGAGCAGCCAAAGAGCAGAGAGGCAGGAGAACCACAGATGCAGGTGACACTGTCAGAAACAAAATGGTAGAAAACAAATCGGCTGAAAATCGGTAACCCAGAAAAGAAGAAATAAAGGTTGGTGAGATACTGAGAAGACAGGGAACAGGATCAGAGTTTAATTCCCGTGATACCTGCTTTTTCCCTTGTGGTTCTATAAGCTGTCGTGCTATTTCATTCACTTTGTATTTCAAACCCGCTGGCTACTCTGGAGGAAGCCCCTTCCCTTCCATCTTCCTCTTGGTTAACTCCTGCTCATACTCACCCTTGCCCACGCACTACCCCCACCCAAAGGGCTGCTTTTGCACTTCCAATATCCTCTAATAAAAACACATGTCATCCTCTATTATACATTTCATTTAATACCCTGTAGGACTGACACACTTCTCTGTCTTCCCAACAACAATCCGAGCGAGTGCTTGAGAGTAAGGATACTACACCCGCTTCTGAATGGGGCAGTACTTGGTACACTATAGATGCTTCTAGATCACACATCACAGCCTCTTGATCAGCAATGAGAGAATCTAGCCCAAGGAGGCTCATCTCAAACAAGTTTGACAGTATTAATTGGAGGTGAAGGAGGACTTAAGCAAACACAATTAGGAAAAATTATAGCTTATCGGTGAAGTGTGCACAGTGAGTGGGCTTGTAGGCAGAGAGACAAAAATGACTAATTGCCTCATTTTCACTTCTAATGCAATGTTACCTAGTTATTTGACCACCAGATTCTGGGAACATCCCATAATCAGTGTATTTCTTCTCTGCCCCTAATTTGAGCTTCTAAGTTTTCCTTGGCCCTCTCACTCCTGGCTGGCAGCCCTAAAATATCCCACTGTCTGATGGGATGCTGCTTAGCACATAAATCAGTGACACTTTTGTCTCCCAGCATGAAGACTATGAAGAGTTTACTCTTTGAAGAACCTCAGAGTGAACTGGAGAGATCAATGGGTCTCACTTCCAAGGAAGCGAATGATTTTTTACCTATACTAGTTTGCTGCTAGATTTTTTTTAAGATAGCCAGGCAGAGAGCCTCCCAACCATTCTCAGTGTGAACTGTATGATAACCACATAGGACAGAAAATATAGATGGTTTAATTCTGTTCTTCTTGAAGGTGACCTAACAAAACATTTCAGTGAAAGTTTAGGGACCAAAACTTCTAGTCAGTTCCAGTCATCTCAAGAAGTATATGCTATACTTCTGTAAATGTCATATGCTATGCTGACCTCTGAGAATAAGGTAGCCATGAACTTTCCTTCATGCTCCTTACCATCTAGTAGAGAACTCTGATGAAAGTTTAATTATAAAGTAAACAAACAAACACAAATAAATGACAGCATGAAGGACAAAATGCTTCTAACATATTAATTTAGTGGCTGAATATTCGTCTCTTAAAAAAAGCAGAGTTCTGGGGTTCTTAGGTGACTCAGTCGGTTAAGTGTCCGCCTCTTCCGTTCAGGTCATGATCTTGTGGCTTGCGAGTTCGAGCTCTGCATCGGGCTCTGTGCTGACAGGATGTAGTCTGCTTGGGATTCTGCCTCCCTCTCTTTCTGCCCCTCCCCCGCTTGCTCTCTATCTCTCTCTCTCAAAATACATAAAAATAAACTTTAAAAAATTGTTTAAAAAGAATCAGAGTTTTAAATTTCCTTACAGATTCCATCAACTCTAAAAATCTTAGTGAAGCATAAAGATTTAAAGATTATCATTCACAGGTTTTTCTTTCCATTGGCAAGAAATGCTCTTATTACAGCAAGAGCACTGTGGAAAGAATCCTCAACCTCACCTGTCCCTTCATCAACTTACCCTCAGGTTTCTAAAATGCCAATATGATCACATTATTCTCCTGCTCATGCATTTTCAGTGGGTTAATGTTAGCCACAGAATGAGCCCAGGTTCTTTTAAGTGGTCTGTGGGTTTTCTTGTGTTTTTGTCATCCAGCCACTGACTATGGCCTTTCAGCCCTATTTCCACCAAATAGCCCTGCCATCTTGATGCATACACCACACATATACAAACCCTTTATGCTCCACACTGTAAAACCAAGAGTTCTCAAAACATACTACGATGGCCTTTAAGTCCGGCTTGCACAAATTTTCCTGTTGCCTGGAAGCCGCCCCCTACCATTCCTACTTCCTCCCTTGCTGCAGTAACTCCTCCTTCCTTCCAGACATAGCTCCTATGTCCTTCCATAGCAGTAGGCGGTGAAAGAGTTCCTTCTCCATCTTAATGCTATTTGTGCTCCTGTGGCAACCATCACTTGCTTCTGTGTCAGCATTTGCTGCACTGGGTGTATTCATGTGTCTCTTCTACTAGGTAGACTCTAAGGGCCTTAAAAACAGAGACTGTTTATTAGAGTTATTTTCCTATCCCGAGAGCATAATCCAACGGCCGGTGTATGGTAGTACTCAACATACATTTACCGATAAATGCATTTATCCACAATAAACCTGAGCCATTGACAGTAATAGATATTTCACACAAAGCAATGACGCTTAAGTAAAAGAGCAAGTAATAAAAGAACGTTATTTTAAGCGAATTTGGCAGGGACTGGAATTCTCTTTCTATAAAAGCTGTCATGTATCACAGTTTAACCCAGGGGTCTAATAGATGTAATCCTGTTTCGGGGGAGTACTACAAAGCATCAGTAAATAGCAAGTACTTAAAAAAAAAATTGTTATCGAGATAAACTGATTTTAAATGCCCTGGTCTTATGTGCCTGTACATTATCCTACAGACTCACATTTGGATGGCCCTTTAAATAATGCCATTTCTAAACACAAGCCTGCAAAACACTAAGCTGAGAATTTCTAGATGAAACCACTTTTACAGCAAACTTAAAACCTTATAGAGTTTTCCTGTTTTAATTAAAAAATATATATTTCACAATAATCTCATGATGGCTTGCACTCAGACTGCAACCTGTAAGAGTCTCTGATTTTTATGGCTGGTTTTCTGTGGCATATCTGATGTAAAATGAAGTCTTAAATGCTTGCTTAATAAGAAATTTTAAATACAGATTATGTGATTCCTCCTTGCAACACTTTCTGCTTAATGCCCTTGTTCTGCAGGAGACTTCATTAACATGTGCCCTGCTCTTGTCCTCCAAACCCTCATTGCTTCAGACAAGCATGGGTTTAATTGAGAGAAAACCAAGCTGTAACTGTGACTCAGGTGTGAAGGCTGTTTCTCTCGGCAAATTAAATCCAGTGGAATGACTGAGTGTTCCTTTCCATACCCTTCTGATAGATTTAATACTGCATATTAATTGTTGTTCTCATATCCTCCTCTATGGGATTGTTTTCCCCGGGATCCTAGTGGGGGTGATTGATATTCATATAAATTTGATGGTTTCATATAGA
Organism: Herpailurus yagouaroundi; assembly: GCF_014898765.1. Taxonomy (NCBI): domain Eukaryota; kingdom Metazoa; phylum Chordata; class Mammalia; order Carnivora; family Felidae; genus Herpailurus; species Herpailurus yagouaroundi. The sequence goes on from NW_024412388.1 coordinate 91,721,536, forward strand.
GAAAGAAAAAGTAACATGTTCTAGTAAGAACACTAGTTTATAAGAATTTACAGCAACCTAAATATTAATACAATATTAACACATGCTTTTGCAGATGTAAAAGGAAAAACTTTGGTTAATAAAATTCAAAGATGAAAATCAGGAAAAAAAACACAACTTTTTTTTAGGTATAGTTTGTAATACCTTATCTTTGTGACATACAAACTGATGTGTCTTTTGGTTTACCAGTTAACCCAATTGGCAAGAATTCTTTGACCGTGTTCATAGTGACGCCAAAACAATTAAGGAGAAAATGAAGATTTTAGAGTGTATGTTTCCAATATCCCCTCATCCTCATGCTGAACTGTCAGGTTCTTCATGACAGGAGCGGGCTATGCCTGCATCACCCAGAGGCTCCTTATGTGTTTCTCGAGCTTGAACCTCACTATAACATATTTAAGTTTACTTAGTACAAGTGTAAAGACATCATTTTTTAAATCAACCCTCATTTTTCTTTCTCACCAATTTATTTATAATTTTTTTTCTCATTATTGGGCACTTTTTTCCATAAACAGCCTCAAATCCTTTCTAAAATAAGGCAGAACACACACACACACACACACACACACACACACACACACACACACACAAATGAAATGAAGAAAGAAAGCTAACTCAACATTTTCACAAAGAAAGAAAAAAGTAATTGTAAGTTTACTTTATAATTATATTTCTAGTTTATTTTATATTATTGGAGTCTCGTTTAACTGAAAGTTTCTGCTTTGGGCAGCTTATAGTTTATGTAAAATGACTTTGCTAAACTGGACTTTTAAGGGTGAAGCAAGTTCACTTGTGAAATCCAACCACATCTTTATTAACTAAAGGCCATAATGAAGGCTGAATTTCTTGCTGAAAAAAAAATTATCTGGGGTATAGATGCTAATCTAAAACCTACTTCATGAATTTGCTTATTTTTTCTGTTCCCTTCAGACATTAGCCGGCCAAAGCCATTACACATACATTAATTACACCAATTAGTCCCAACTGCACATACACATACATTCCAGATTTGATTATCTGAGCTAAAAGAAGTGGTTAGGCATGGCACAAATAATACAAATGAGCAAAAAATTCAAATCCCATGTACATTGAACTAATGAGTGTATTATATATTTTTGGCATAACTCAGTTACCTTATTATGCTTTCTTAATTCAACAATGTAATTACCTTAAATTTTCTTATTCCATCCAGGTAATGATAGGGAGAGCAGACCTAGATTTATAATAGGCATTGGGAAAGCCAGCCTACTACAATTTAAGGGTTTGGTCATAGTCTTCTCTTTCTTCTTTATTTTCAAATATGTATTTTTTACCTAGCTGGACATCCTCCATACTGTTGCTTAAACTCTCTCCCATGTCCAGCACACAGGGATTATCCTCACAAGCATAATAGTAAGCATTCATTCATTCATTCCCTGGGATTAAGAGAGGCTGGAAGGAGGCTAGTCCCTACCTTAGAACAATTCCAGCGTTTATTTCCTTGGAGTTTGGGGAGTGCATTACTTTTTTTGAGTTGACCTTCATAGCATTCTGCTAGTTTTGATCACCCTGTGTAAGACAGTATAGTGTAATGCGGTGTAACTCAAACTTTAGTGTGCAAAACAAAACAATTTGAGGAGTTTGTTTAAACACAGATTGCTGGCCTCTCGCCCCCAGGGGTTGTGATTCAGTATGTCTGGGATGAGGTTCAATAATTTGCATTATTACCAAAGGTCTGAGGTGATGCCGATGCTGTTAGTCTGGGGACCCCACTTTGAGAATCACTCTAGTGTAATGGTTAAGGATGCAGCTTCATGGGGTGCCTGGGTGGCTCAATCAGTGGCCGACTCTTGATTTCAGCTGTCGTGATCTCATGACTGGTGAGTTCAAGCCTGCTTGGGATTCTCTCTCCCTCTCTCTCTGCCCCTCCCGCCGGCATCGTGCTTTCTCTCTGTCTCTAAAAATAAATGAATAAACTTTAAAATATAAATTAAAAAATAAGTAAATAAATAAAAAGACTGTACCTTCATGAGTTTAAACCCAGTTCCAGCACAACAAGCTATATGACCTAGGACAATAGGAAACCTGTAACCTGAAGGTAATTATACCAACTTACTTCATAAAATCATTTTGGTGATTAAACGATTTATACATTGAAAATGCTTACAATGATGTGTGGTACCTAGTAAGTAGTAAGTGCTAATTTTTATTATTGGTAATTATAATATAATTATTATTACTGTTGCTGTTGTTATTTACAAACACAGGTTATCCAGAATTATTGTAAATGATTTAACGCTAAAAAACAAGAACAAAATGGCTTTCTTGGAAATACTTGGCTGAACATGGGACGCTGGCAGAAAAGGAATGTTGATAGGCTAACCCCTCAGAGTTACATAGAGAAGAAGATTCTGGGAAGCACGTGGGCCTTGACATCTTACACCAGATAATCACAGGACAGGAGGAGAGTGCATGATAGAGGTGAGAGAAAGGGCAGTAGGGTGAAAGCCTGATTTTTCTCTGAGGTACAGATGTTAGGCTCACATTAAGTGTTCAGTAAATATGTGTCATATGTCTGATATTTGTTTATTTAGGCTCTGAGTCAGAATTGAGTGTATGAACATGAGCAAAAACAGATATGCTCTCTGTTCTCCTACAGCTTAAAATTTAGTATAAAAAAATCATAAAAGTCCATGTAAAAAAGCAAATGTCACTGGTGCCAAATGAAGAGGGTCTTACTGCTTTCAAGATGTTAGGTGACACTTCTCTGAAAAGCAAGGGATTGAGCTGAGGTCTGAAGGACAGCATGGGCAGGAGTACAGCTGTAGCCCACAAACATTGCAAGTTAAGTCATAGAAATTTCTCAATTACTGAAATGAATTGATAGATGATAAATAGATGAATAGATGCTAGATAGATGGATGAATGATGTTGAATCAATGCCTATTATTAATGATTATGTGTGATATATAAATTAAACAATTTAAGACCAAATTTGCTCACTATATCTAATAGGAGTGTTTTCTGGGAAAGTTACAGAAAACTCAACTTTTCAGAGTCCTAAATCAATAGGAAATCATTTTTCTTAGGTAAAAGAAGTCTGGGGAAAGGATATTGCCCAAGTTGGTTCAGTGGCTCAACCTTTCCGGGACACATGGCTCTGGAATTACCTGGGCTGTTGCATCTTGAAGGCCACCTCTTGGTCTCAAGACAACTGCTATATTCACGGCAGAAAAGGGGTAGGTTCCTGGTAGTCCTCCACTCCCCCCAAAACATATTTCTTCTTGAGTATCATAGGTCAGAATCGATTCACCAATAACCTCAGAGGCAAGCCAGACTGGAAAGTAACAAAAGCAATTGTCTTGATTTCCTTAGTTAACCTAAGGACCCCCTTCACCAGGAGGGCTGTGGGTACAAAGCCAACATCTTGTTACCTAGGAAGAAGGAACAACTAACAGTTTCTGCTACAAAACATACATAATTTTGGTTTCTGGGTGCATTTATAGTTAATGGGTTGTAAATCTGAGAGTTTGGTGAACATAACAATAAAAATTGATGTATGTCTGGCTGTCTTTTATCCTGGGTTGGTAGAATTCCCAAAGCCCACAGAAACATTCATTAAGGCTTTTTTTTTTCCAGAATGATGATTATTTTGATACTATGAAGTGGAATTCTCTTTTGCTCTTTGTGGAAGGAGGGAACAAGCAATCACTAGGAAATTGAATATTTATTGGAAATAAATGATAATTTTTTGGAAAAACTCAAAATAATTTAGAATTTACTCTTCACTGGTGCAAAAGATTGTGGAAAACTTAAGCATATCAGTGAATTATTTTGAAATGAAAATCAACATTTTCTACTTTTCCATTTATGTTTTAATTAAACAATTCTGTCTAAATATAACATTTTGGTCATTTGGGGGGAAGAACACTGAGAAAGCAATTTTACTGTCCAAATTATTGAAGTTGTTTTTACTTCAAAAATAACTCAAGATAGAGTTGACTTTTATTTATTTATTTATTTATTTATTTATTTAGGTTTTTCTAAAGTTGTTGTTTATTTATTTTGAGACACAAGAGAGGGGCAGAGAGGAAGAGAAAGACAGAGAATCCCAAGCAGGCTCTGCATGGTCAGCACAGAGACTGATGCAGGGCTAGAACTCATAAGATCATGACCTGAGCCAAAATCAAGAGTGAAATGCCTATCCAACTGAGCCACCCAGGCGTCCAAAGATAGAGCTGACTTTTAAATATACTTTTATTTTTTATTTTAAACCTGGCAGTGACTTTTTTTTTAATCACATGGGCATTTGGGCAAACATTTCCTTTTTTTTTTTTTTTTTTTGTAAATGGTAGATATTTAGCATATTTGAATTTTGAATTTTTTGAATCTTAAATGGTTTTCAGTGTATTGTTTTTTGTACTGTCCTAATTTTTTCCTATTCATTTTTTAAAAGAATTTCAAGCTCAAGTATCCTCTTCAATAGAAGGTGGTATTTCTGACCTACCACCAGCCTCAGGTCCTTTGCCTCATAGACCCAGAGGCAAGGAGCAGATAAGCAATCACTCCTCACTCTGGCTTCCTTTTCTGCAATCTCTTTCTCATAGGGATCTTCACACCATGTTGCCTTGATAGGCTTACTTCTTTTGTTCAGTATCAAATAGTATTTGTGTCAGTCTTGCTACAAGTCAGACCACATTTGCTGTCTTTCCTCTTCCCTTAGCTCCTTTGACTGCAAGAATGTGTCTCATTTATCTCCCTTAACCCTACTACCCGCACACATGGGAGAGAGAAGCGGCAGAGGAAGAGTTGTAGAAATAAAGTTACAAAAGTCAGGAGCAGAGTGACCCTTAACATAAAATGTCAGCTGCAAAAGTGATAGATGAAGAATGATGATAAAAATAAACTGCTAAGAAGATGTCCACTTTTGCTTTCTTTATGACCTAAGTAATCAAGCCCAGAATAAAAGAATGTAGCCAGTTCACTGGACAATGGCAAAAAGAAAGCTTTTAGACACTGGACCTTTTAAAAGAACAAATATGTGAACTGAGCTCTATCTCTATAGTCAGAAAACCTTCCTCATTTTAATTAGAAAGTATAATGGGGTGGGGGAGATATAAAGAGAAGGAATATAGTTTAATATTTATAGGGAAAGATGAGGAGAAAATGTGAAAAGTCTTAATAGTTAGCCCTAATGTGCACAGAATTGTGTACAAAAGGATATAAAGAAAAATTATTAATAAATAACTCAAATGACTGTCAGCTGTAGAATTATTGAATAAATTAGGGTATATCTGATGAGGGAGCTTGGGGCAGGCTGAGGGCAAAATGCAGGCTGGCACCCCACCCCCCACAGGTGGGATCTGTGTGATATTCCTTGGACACTCCTGGCTACAAGAACAAAGGAAAGGGGTCTAAGTGCTTACCATGGTGATGTGGGAAACTAAGGCAAATTAAAAATTAAATTCCCTTACTGCCTACAGCCCATAGACAAGTCCTTGAAACCGGCAGAGTGACCTTCCTCTAGGAGCTCAGCTGCCTGGATGATGGCACTTTGCTAGGGGCAAAAAAGAACCTTGGCTTAACATTACCCCAACCTCGAGGATCCTGTAAGTCAACTTCCTTTATCTCAACTGCCCCAAAATACATGCTGGCAATCATACTCCAAGCTTATGACCCCCCAATATACATCTGAAGGGTCTCATGACTGAGGTTTTAGTAAATGCTGTTTCCCTAGCAACAGCTAGTCCCTCAAGGTCCTGGAAACTTTGCTTCCAAAATTCTATACAGACTTACTCTATCCCTGACCCCCCCCCCCCACCTGAAGGTATATAATGAGTTACCCATCATGATCCCAGCGTCTTTGTACCAAAGACGTCTTCCAGAATTCTTTCTTGGCTGTCGGCTCCAGACCACCCCACCATCACCCCAAAAATTCATCATATCCATAAAATGAAAAACTACTGAGTGACTAGAAAATATATATATATACACACACACTCACCTGTATGCACACACATACACACACTCACATATGCCTCACATATATGTCAGGCTTCGTAACATTTAATCCTCATAGCCACGTTATAGGTAAGATACTATCATCATCCCTATTTTAAAGATGATGAACCTAAAGCACAGATGTGTCAAGTCCCCTGTTCAAAGTCACACAGCTCATAAGTGGAAGAACTGGGATTCACACCTGGGCAGCTCCATTCTTAAGCCCTGAGTGATCCTTGAAGCCAGATACTCAAAACTCACCATTAAATGAAAAGAAAAGTTCGCTGAACAGGAGGGGGTATGCTAATGGTCCCATTTTTGTAAATGTAATATAGAGCTACAAAGAAAGAGTAGAACCGAATCAAAAGCTAAAGAAGAAAATGAGGCAATCTAAAGCTCTCTGGCACATCCCCAACTAATTATAAAACGCATTAAATTGTGTTAGGGAGATGGAACGTTCCGAAATTCCTCTAAAGCATTTGGCTCGCTCTGAAATGCCCCTTCCGCCGTAAGAGATCCTTTCATATCCCCTCTACTGACCCGCTTGATTGTGTCAGCTCTATTAGAAAGCTGCTTCTCACTAATCCAAGTTGACTTTTTATTAGCCACTTATACCTGAAGCACTAGACACATGACAATTTTAGGGTTTCGAAGGTGAGGTCACTTAGATCTAGGCAGACTCAGATCTCGGCCATGACCAAAAAAGACAGCATTCAAACTTGACGTTTAGCTTAACCGGTGCACTTTTCACCACCTGCTTTTAATTCTTCTGCGAGGAGAAAACTAGGGAGAATAGAACAAATCCAGTGACCCCAAGCAAGTGAGGGGGAATAAGAGAGCAGCTCTTTGCAATATAGGATTTCTCTCCAGTGGTATGTGGGCGTGAACTAAAAGATAAAAGTGCCAAGGTCAGCCCACAGCTCCAGGGGTCCTCTCCCAAGATGCCCAGCCGGGGGTAATTACCCTCACACTGGAAAATTACCTACTTTGTCCCTCAGGCGCAGAGACAAAATAAATCAAAGCACTTGCCAGGCCTGGGTTTGTCAGCCTGCCACTTTTCTGTTTTTAGTGTTTCACATTCTCTGAGTGATTTATTTATCTGTGTAAATTTCGAAAGTAATTCATTAATATTAGAAAAAGGCTGGGACTTGCTCTTCAGTGGGGGAGGGCTTTGGAACAGGGAGAGCCATTTGTTGATGTATTCAGTCTTTGTCTCCACCCTGCCAAGGGCATCACACCTACTTTCGTTATATTCTGACCCAAATTTCTTGGATCTGCGGGAAGAGGGGAAGGGAGTGTCACTGAGATGTTAGGAAATGTTAGTCTACAATCCCCAGTGAACTTTGAGACTTATGTATGAAAGAAATGTTGGTATGGGGCATTCGGCTTCATTTTTCATAAGTTATTTTGTATCTTGAAGAACTTCAAAAAATGTAAAAAGGAAGGCAGAGAATTTTCAAAAAGGCAACTGACTAGAAACACAATCCCCAGGATCCCATCTCTGCTCCGATGGGTCACTTACTCCAGGTCAAATTGCTTCATCCTGTTGTTCCAGAGTCTTCTATATACTGGAAGCAAAATAAGACTTACAATATTGGAATATAGAATTTTAGAACTGAGACAACACAGTTAATCCCACAATGCCTCATTTATACAGAAGACTACTTGCATCTTGGGTTTTTGTGAAGTTACAGGAGTCATTAGTGAATGGTGGAGTATGAGGGTTCAGGTGTCTGGTCTCCCTACCTCAGGAGTTTCCTGCCACCTTCATAGATGATGAGCCAACAGCCTATGGGAAATTTATGATGACAAATAATAAATCTATTTTTAATGGGGCTATTTACTTCATTTTTCTGTGCTTCCATTTCCTTAAGTAGAAAATAAGAGGTCTACAGAGTGACAATGATGTGGTGAATTCCTTATACAAACATTTTTTCAGATCCACCAACCATTTGGAAAAACAAACAAATAAACCAATGATAGAGACATATGGTAACTGAGTAGAAAAGTCCAATAACATAAATAAAGGACAGCCAGTGAATTACTAAAGAAAACTTCATCTTCTCTAAAGTCAGCAACATATGGAGTTCAGGGCCTGAAGCTGGGTTTCCTGAAATAAAGGCTTACGCTGTAAGATGCTCCGGAGAGAGGGCTCCATGATTGGATGTCTAAGTCTGGGCACATGGCGTGTTGGACATAGCTCTGTGTAGAGATGATGTGGGAGTCAAGCCACAAGTCATTCCAAAATGTCATCAGGAATCCTAAGTCAAGAAACCAGTTTACACTTGCTTAATATAGCATTTATTAAGCATGTATAAGCAGAAAATGTTTTATTCATGAACTATCTGTTATGCAATATTCCACACAACACATAAGGAAAACTCCAGGCAAAAGCCTAGTCAAAGAACACCCTATGCTGCCCTTTTCTTAGTTCAAGGCCATCTTCTCAGCCCCACACCTCATACTCTCTGACCATGGCTATTCAGTCCTCTGACAGTCCTCACCTTCGGGGTTTATGGTTGAGGGTCATGCCCTGAATGCTTTTCCTCTTGGCAAGGCTGGAGGAAAAATTAGAGCGAGAGAGCAAGAGACAGAGAGGAGCACCTATTACCAAAGGGCAGAGGGGCTGCGGGTAACCAGTCATTCTCTCTGGACGGTGAAAGGGGACTGAATTAATAATTACACCAGTATAAATGGTATAAACCAGAGCCACCCCCTGCAAAACAGCATGTGCGGTCATCCTATAAAGAAGACTGCTAGTAGCTCCAGTGGTAACTCAGGTTGCCACTGGCCACTGGCCCCTGCAGGGCAGGTGAACGCCAGCATATCTCATCATTTCAATGCCCTTCTCCCTTTTCCCTTCTCTAGACATAAAGCTATCAGAGTTTCCAGAGAGAATTGATTGCTCCTTTTTCCAGGTGTCCCTAGCTCTTTGTCTATGTCTATATTGTATCTGTATTATATTGTATCTGTTTGTAACCTAGTATATGTGTGTATTTTATAGTTTTATAGCAGTAATTAACATGTCTGCCTTCCCATCCAGAACAAAAAGTGCTCTACTCTGCAGATAGTAGGAGCTCAATGAATGTTTATTGAATGAACAAATGCACGATACATGACAGAATAACTAAAGCACAGCTTCTAGTTAACCAGCAACTGTGACTCCCTGAATTTGTGTTTTCACCATTCTGGTTTAAAGGCTATGAACTTGAGGACAATTGCTTAATATCCCCCTTGCAGATTCCATCCCTAACCTTTGCTCTTCAAACTTGTTCTTTATTCTGATCCACAGCCAACCCTTTCTGTCAACCTCAGAGACTTCTTGGTATCAAATGAAACTCTGAGATATCACTTAAAATTTCTTTAAAGATAAAATATTTGTGCAAAAGGAAGGAAAAATGCCTTAATTTTCAATGCGTTGACAAAAGTAGTGATGAGAATTCACAGTGTGTGCACAGCCAGGTTGTGTTGGTGATGAGGAAGAAAGAGACTCATCCCCCTTTCTGAGATTGAATACACCTTGCTCTTTACTATCAAGGACAAGGCAAGGTAGAAGAGAACAAAAACCGAAGGCCAAGATGGCTAAGGGACAAGATTAATGACATTCATAAAATTGATGGAGGCCTGCGGGCTTGAAGTGATTGTAATAGCTCACGTGAAGCCCAAGGACGTAAATATTTTAACAAACAATCACTTTTGGTCTCATATGCACCATGGGGCCACAAAGCAAAAGTGGGGATATTAGTCTCTCTGAGGACTCGGTTATTTAACAATTAAAGGAAGGAAAAAATAACCTAAAAGGATTTCCCCTTCATATTATTTCTCTCTGAAACTATGCTCAATTAATTCAAGACTTGGCGTACAAAGATTCTCATTCACATTGCTTTTCTGTACCCCGCAGGCTTTGAGATGTTCGTAGCATCTAGTTTTCTCTGTTTAAACTTGAACCTATACATGTGGTCTTCCCTCCCCGGAGTGAGTCTTTTTAGTAAATTGGATGGGAAACTCAGGTTCTCATCTGTCATTGTACTTAATTGCCCTTGGTTCAACCCATTTTGTTTTTTGTTCCTTTTGAGGGACATTTCAGTAAGGAGGGTACTTCTTCAGTGTCAACCAGGGGAAGCTTCCCAGGTGCCACACATTCAGTGTCTAACACTGGACTCTAGGCCAATTCAGTCAATTTCCCTCATCCCATTCCAGTCCCTGCACACAGGCCAAGGCAAAGTGGCACTGTGAGATAGATTGGGGAGCTGATTACTGCCAGCAAGAAGAGAGTGACATTGCTCACTTTGGAAAGGTAAATCAACTTCATAAAGTGTATCACCAGTTTAATAAGAGTCTATATTTATTGAGCACTAATTATGGGCCAGGAACTGCATTGAGTGATTTACAAACATTATTTCATTAAACTATCACTACGGTTTTATGAAGTAGGTACTTTTATTATTGTCCATCTTCAAATATTGTAACTAAGATTTAGAGAGGTTATGTAACATATTCAAGGTCACAAATCTAGGAAGTGGAAAAGCTCTGAGAGTTCCCCCTTTAATTAATCTACTATGATACCTCACATATTAATGCATGAAAAGAGACAAACCACTAAGTAAATGATGGTCAATTTTCAAAACACGAGAGAGGTACTGGCTAAAATTATATGGTGACCAAATGTTTAAAAGAACTCTGAAAATCTCAAAAGCAGAAGCATATTTGCATTATAGCACCAGTGATTTTGTTGAGTTTTTTTCTTTTTTTTTTTTTTAATTTTTTAATGTATATTTATTTTGAGAGAGAGAGACAGCACAGAGCCCATCATGGGGCTCGAACTCATGAACTGGGAGATCATGACCTGAGCTGAAGTCGGAAGCTTCAACCGACTGAGCCACCCAGGAGCCCCTTGTTGAGTTTTTCTTAAGGACCGCCTGTGAGGGTGTATTCTTCATGGGAATATGGGATGGGATAATAGTCAAGACCATCAAGACTCAATGGAAGTAACTAATGCTCGATTAGTTATGAAGTAACAGCTCTTCAAGGTAGCTAATGCGCTCAACATTTCCCCCTGTCTATTCCTGTTTGGTTTCCCAGGTCCCATCCATCCAGGAGACAGGATCTGGGAATGTGGTAAGTGTCTCCCTCCAGTGGTTAGTTCCATATGTCATCCATTTCTTCTGCTGACTCTTCTGGTATCTGAGTCTCTCAACATTTTTTTCACTCCTTATTTTTTTCCTTTGCATCTCTTACCTCTACATCTCTTTACCTCTGAATTTGGGCCTCTCCTCCCTAGCCTTCCTCTTCACCCCCCATTTAAATATCCTTCCTCCTATTGGGACTTGCTATTGAGCATAAGTCTCCAAACTCATTGAGACAGGGACCTGTTTCATAAAAATTATAAAAATAAAGTGAAACTGCAATTTTCTAGATCAAAACTAAAACAGTTTCCAACACTTTAAGAATTCCACCCTAGACACTAACTATGGTATTAATTTGGAAATTCCATTTCATTAATTCTGTAGAACAAAAACTTACTATCAATTAAAAAATACTGACACATGTTGAGAGATGTGATAGCCTGGCATTCAAGAGCATAGGCTCTAGAGGCAGACACTAAATAAGCTGGCTCAGGTGCTTATAGCCATGTCACCTTGAGAAAGTACCTTCATTGCACTGTGCCTCAGTTTTCTCATATGTCAAGTGGGGATAATTATATTAATTAGTTTGTAGGGTTGTTGTAAATATAAAATGAATTCATGTATAAAAAACATTGAAGAGAGTAGAGGGTATGCGGTAAGTAGTCAAAGATGTTATAATTATTACAAAGTCTTCACGATGTCAATATCTGCTCCAATAAACCAGAGAAATGATTGATAGATCTTAGACTGACCAAGCAAACTTATGCCTAGATGCATAAATAAACACCTGCTTAAGATTTATACTCAGTCTCTGCAGTATCCTTGGTCTTATACAAGCAAAGCAACAACACAGAAGTACTTTCTCCAAATACTTGCCCAAGAATAGAAGAGAAAAAAAGGAACCTATCTATTTTAAGATTTTGTTGTGGGAGGAGGAACATGGAAGTAGATGTCAGAAGAATTAGCTTCTACCTCTGATATTCTCATGTATGAGTTTTAAGAACTCCTAAGCCTCTTCGTTTTTAATTGTAAAAACAATATTGCTAACCATAGTGACATTTCAAAGTCGCCATGTCAATAAAATGAGATAAAATAATGAAAACATGTCACAAATTATAAATCTCTATGTACTTCTAGTGGTTACTGCTTTGTTTTTTCAAAAAAAAATTTAGAGCACTGATGTTAAGCATTATCCTTGTTGGCCACAACTTTTATGCAAAGCCATCTGATATGTGCTAGATATTTCCATAACAGCTCTCCACATGCATATCATTATCTCTGCTTCACAGGTGGGAAAACTATGGCTTGGAAAAATTGTGGAATGCTCGAAGTTACACAACGTTAAACGACACTTAGATTTTTTAATACACTTTTTTCAGTTTCCAAAGTCCAGATAATTCTTTCAATTATGTAAAAGCAGCTTCTTTACAGTACCTCTTTCCTGGTGCAATTAACTAGATAAAGGTATAAAGCACAGTAGCATTTCTCCGGGAATATATAGTAACTACATATTTTTAATATTTAGAAAATAACACATAATCAATCACATAACAATGTATGTTTATCAACACTTCTGTAACAAATAAGCCATAACAATTCAGGATTTTAGTTAGACCAAGGAAATTTATTTCTCACTCATTTAACAACACACATTGATATTTCTGGGCAGTGAACAGCATTCTTCCCTATAATGATTTATAGACTTGGGTTCCTTCCACCTTGTGGCTCTGCCTTCAACTTGGGTCTTGGAGTCCTCGGTTCCCAGCCAACAGGAGAAAGAAAAAGGAACCCCACCTGCTTCTTAAGAAAGGCTTGACCCAGAAGTGACATTTCTCACTGATGTTCATAATCTATTGGTGACAGGGAGTCATGGGGTCACATCTGCTGCAAGAGGGGCTGGCAAATATAAGGCCTGGATGGGCAACAACAACGCTCTCTGGAAGAGAGGATGCAAACATTAGTCATGGCTGCCAGAGTATGCAATATAGAATAAGGGATGAAAGTTTGCAATTCCCCCCAAAAAAACCTCTGGGACCAGGTGGGCTTTAGAATACAGAAATTTTGGGGTGCCTGGGTGGCTCAGTCGGTTGAGCGTCCAACTTCAGCTCAGGTCATGATCTCACAGTTCTTGAGTTCAAGCCCCCTGTCCAGCTCTGTGCTGACAGCTCAGAGCCTGGAGCCTGCTTCAGATTTTGTGTCTCCCTCTCTCTCTGCCCCTCCCTACTCATGCTCTGTCTCTCTCTGTCTCTAAAAAATGAATAAACCTTAAAAAAATTTTAAAAAAAAGAATGCAGAGATTTTCAGATTTTAGGAAGATAATGCAGTCCCTGTACCACATTATATGCAATGCCCACATAGGGTCTAGCGAAGATCCCTCTAATCAAACCCAGTAGTATTTCTGCAGTGAAACAAATCAAGTCACACTAAAATGCAATAGATAAAAATATAAATTGTTTCACATCAGTTAAAGTCAGTATTTCTTACCAAAGAGGCTTTCTAAAAGCATACAGCAGATGCATAAACGTTTAGATTTCAGAATTGCACACGAGGACTTGTGAACTGGCATCAGATAGGATTCAACAAAAACATAAGGGAAGGACTTCAGTGTCATGAGTGGCAGGTGTGAGAGCTCTCAGGCAAGCGAAAGGGGGTCAAATGTAACTGGTCAATTACCATGTGCTCTAGCTCCTTAGCACGTTAAATGTTTTGATCTTTTTGTATTTCCAAATGCAGAAAGTTATTATGCCAAGTGATAGAACAAGTACTTAACCATTTGTTATGCACACAAAACAGCTGCTATATGGCATTTTCTTTCCATTTACAACACTAAGTAGATGAACTGACACTTTGAAACCGATCATCAAAATGTCCTTCCCACTAAGCTCTAGTCATCACCAATAGGCACTTTTAAATGAGTCATAAACCTTTCAACTCAGGAGCAGAACACCTTATGCTTAGCTTTATAGTATAGTCATTCCATTTGACTCTTTTTTATGGTAAAAATAAGAGATAATTTATGAGTTTCATTTGGGCTCATTTTAAACTACTTTTAAATCCAGGCAACCTCAAACAGTCTCTTTGACCCAGGATATTTCTCAAGCCAAATTTTTTGATCCAGGTGCTAAATGCAGATGACCACACAGAGATAGATTCTATTGCTATGAATTAATCATTATGAGCTTTAATCTTTAGTGATTCAAGTCTGATAATGGCTAAATCTGGTGATGTGACCTTGATGTTAATTTTTTTTAATTATATATTTTTTTGCAAATATAGGTCAGTTAACTTTCTCATGACTCTAGCTATGTTTTCCAATCTCGTGGGTTCTAACAAAGGCACTAACCTCAGGCAATTTGGAAAGGCTTTGTTGCATGATAATGAGAAGTTGAACAGCACATACAAAAACCTGATATTTATTTAAATAGCATCATGAATAAAAAAACTGATGTTGCAGTATTCATCTCATGACAACAAACTACTTGAAAATGCTGTAAAACCTAAAAATAATGTATTTTAATTTTCCTAACAGCTTGAAGCAAGATTGGATGTTTTAAAATTAAAACCATATATGGCATTGACTGGTAAGTCTTAATTCAAACAATGAGGCTGCATATGACATAGTATTTCATATTAAGTTCAAGACATTAGCTCAAATATTTGTGTTGGTAAAAGACAGAGTATGACAATTTATGTAAGTTACCCCCTTCAATTATTATCAAATTCTTTATCAAAGTAGTATTAATATCATAAGTATACAAGATGTGCCTTTATGGCTAGTAGCTTGAAGATTCTTGAATATATCTACAACAAACATAAAACACAGGTCTTCCCCAAATGGGCTGAACTGAGCCCAGCTTTAGAGTTCCAACTATGACCATAGGGGTCAACTTTGGGCACATGACCTGTTTCCTCATTGGTAAACCAAGGCGAGTGGATTTACTGACATTAAGTCCATTTCAAGCTCTGGCATTCTGTGGTTTCAAACAACATTATTTCAGAAATACAAATTCATTTCACTGTAAGGAGTGTATATAGGGTTCTGTGGCTTCTGTTTCAAGTCATCATATGACAGGAACTCTTCCCCTTTGAATGAATCACTGCTGTTATATCCTGGTCTTCTTGACTCCACCATGCTCATAACACAAGTGTCAAAGAGAAGTTGCACCAGGTTAAGTTGCTAGGGTTGATCAGTCAAGGAAGACTTTATTCAATAGGGGCAAGAGATTGAACTCAACTACACTGAAACAAACAAACAAACAAAAAAGCAGGAGAAATTTTAAGCACCGGAGTGAGCTAATGGAAAAGCACTGGAGGGCTTTAAGAGGAGGCTGGTCAAAGGTGATTAAAGCATCTGTATTTGCTCATTGGTACTTTTCAAAGCTAGGCTCCTACTCTTTCACAGAGATTGGGAGTTAGGAGCCCTATCTTTCTTGATAATTATATTTCAAAAGGATGTCTCCCAGATCCTTAAGAAAGACATTCCTGGGCTATATAAGATTTAGATCTCAAAGAGGTAGAGAAAGAATGTATAATTGCAAGTTTTCTAAAGTAGGTACTCTAAGAAAAAGGAGGCCAGGTATCTACAGTTAGGAAGAAAAGTGCCTAAAATTTAGTCAAGCTGAACAGAAAAGTAGGTCATCTTGGTAATATGTTCTTATAAACCAAATTCCGTGGTTTGGAGGAGGCCAAACAGGGAATCCCCAGAGGCCAACATGACCTGGAAGTAACCCCCACAATTATGACAGGACACTTGACTTCAGGCAGCTTGCATGTAGGCAGCTGACTTACTACCATTTCTCTAGTGCCCAGTAGATGCCTGTCACATAGTGGCAATTCCATAAAAGGAGTATTCAATATGCAAAACTAATCTCTGTGAATCAGTTCGTGAAGATGGTCATTTTTCCTCTTGCCTTCACCAACAGAGAATTCTTGACCATCTGCGAGTGCACTAATCTACTACCATGACTCTCATTAAGTCTATATAGAACAATGTCTTAAAATGGAAGAATCTATTTTACCTCTCTCCAGAGCCATGGCTGAGAACATGACCTAGGGAATCAGGAAAGAGCCAAATTCAAGTTTTGGTTCTGATTTACAGTATTGGGTTGACCTTGAACCATTTTCCTAACCTTTATGAATCTCAGTTTTCACATCTTTACAAAAGAAATAACACCAGTACTGGGGTACCTGGGTGGCTCAGTCAGTTAAGCATTTGTCTCTTGATTTTGGCTCAGGTCATGATCTCACAGTTTGTGGGATCAGGCCCCATGTGCTGACAGCATGGAGCCTCCTTGGAGTTCTCTCTTTCCATCTCTCTCTCTGCCTTTCCCCTGCTTACATGTACTCACTCTCTCTCTCTCTCTCTCTCAAAATAAATAAACTTAAAAAAAAAAAAAAGATTCTCTCCCTCCCCCACATTGGAAAGAGAAGAAAGAAAGAAGAAAGAAAGAAAGAAAGAAAGAAAGAAAGAAAGAAAGAAAAGACCAGTACCTACTTCACAGGGTTGTTGTGGGGGTTGAATAAGAATGTGTGGAGATAAAAAGCACTGAGCAGAGGATTTTCCACAGAGTAAGCATGTAACAAGTACTGGCTTGTTTTAAATTTTTAGTGCTCTTCATGCCCAAGGCTGGCTAATAGTTTGTTAAATACATACATACATACATACATACATACATACATACATACATACTTACTAAAGCAGATGGGTGATATTTTAATTCTATTACTGTTTCTGTCCTGGATGTTTGAACTTTAGATAAAGAAGTAGGAAATCATGCATTCATTGAACAGACCCAATATAGCCAAATGTGTCAAAGATTTCATCTTCATTGATATTTAATAAATAAAAGTAAATGAAATGAAATTCTTATTTCCAAAGGAGAAATTAATGGTAAAATTTCTTACTGATTTGTGAAATTAATAAATGAACACAATTCATTGCTTATTCTAATTAAAAATCTGTCCCATTGTTTTCTTTGCCTGTTCTCTTGAACCCAATCCAATGTCTTTCACCCCAACACCCACAAAGATTGCTCTTATCAAGGTCACTAAAGACCTCCATGTCATGAAATTCCATGGTCAGTTTTCAAATGATTAACCTTGCTTGCAACATTTGTCTTTCTACCTTAAAATACTTTCTCCATGTGGCTTCTAGGACATCAGATTTCCCTATTTGATTTCTGCCCCTCTGAACATTCCTTTGTAATCTCTTTATCTGATTCTTCCTCATTTACTCAATTTCTCAGTGTTACAGAGCCCATGGACTTAATTTTTGTACCTCTTCTTTCATAAATAATGCATTCCTTTGTTGATCTCATCAAGTCTCAAGCATGTAAATGTCATATATTTATAATATCATAAAAT
Organism: Herpailurus yagouaroundi; assembly: GCF_014898765.1. Lineage (NCBI taxonomy): Eukaryota > Metazoa > Chordata > Mammalia > Carnivora > Felidae > Herpailurus > Herpailurus yagouaroundi. The sequence continues at coordinate 91,739,043 of NW_024412388.1, forward strand.
TATACTGTAGCTCAGACTATTCCTTGGAACTCTAGACTTATGTACCAACTTTCTACTTAACGCACTCACTTCCAGTTTCAATAGATGACTTAAAATTAACGTGTCCATTCTCTAAAGAAGACATCCGGATGGCCAACAGGCACATGAAAAGATGCTCAACGTCGCTCCTCATCAGGGAAATACAAATCAAAACCACACTCAGATATCACCTCACGCCAGTCAGAGTGGCCAAAATGAACAAATCAGGAGACTATAGATGCTGGAGACGATGTGGAGAAACGGGAACCCTCTTGCACTGTTGGTGGGAATGCAAATTGGTGCAGCCGCTCTGGAAAGCAGTGTGGAGGTTCCTCAGAAAATTAAAAATAGACCTACCCTATGACCCAGCAATAACACTGCTAGGAATTTATCCAAGGGACACAGGAGTACTGATGCATAGGGGCACTTGTATCCCAATGTTCATAGCAGCACTCTCAACAATAGCCAAATTATGGAAAGAGCCTAAACGTCCATCAACTGATGAATGGATAAAGAAATTGTGGTTTATATACACTATGGAATACTACGTGGCAATGAGAAAAAATGAAATGTGGCCTTTTGTAGCAACGTGGATGGAACTGGAGAGTGTGATGCTAAGTGAAATAAGCCATACAGAGAAAGACACATACCATATGGTTTCACTCTTATGTGGATCCTGAGAAACTTAACAGGAACCCATGGGGGAGGGAAAGGAAAAAAAAAAAAAAAAAGAGGTTAGAGTGGGAGAGAGCCAAAGCATAAGAGACTATTGAGAACTGAGAGCAAACTGAGGGTTGATGGGGGGTGGGAGGGAGGAGAGGGTGGGTGATGGGTATTGAGGAGGGCACCTTTTGGGATGAGCACTGGGTGTTGTATGGAATCCAATTTGACAATAAATTTCATATATAAATAAAAAAAAAATTAACGTGTCCAAAACTGAGACTCGGATAGTGACTACAAAACTTGCTTTAAAAAAAAAAATTCCACAATGTAGTTAATGGAAATCTCCATTCTCCTAATTGCACAGGACAAAAATTTAGTTGTCTTCTCCCAATAATAAAAATTCAAATTAATACTACACTGAGATACTGTCAAGTTTGGCAAAAATTCAAAAGGTGACAACATTCTTTCTATTGTGACTAGGGAATGGCTGTCAGAAGATAGGCACTTTCATACATTGCTTGTGGGCATGCAAAATAGTATTACTCCTCTGAAGGCTCTTTTGGCAATATTTAACAAAACTACATTTGCATTTACCTTTTGATTAGCAATCCTACTTTTAGGAATTTTCTGTATATTCCTCCACAAATAAGGAAATACGGTGGCGCCTGGGTGGCTCAGTTGGTTAAGCTTATGACTTCGGCTCAGGTCATGATCTCGTGGTTTGTGAGTGCAACCCCTCATGGGGCTCTGCGCTGAGGGCGCAGAGCCTGGAGCCTGCTTCGGTTTCTGTGTCTCCCTCTCTTTCTGCCCCTCCCCTGCTCGCGCTCTGTCTCTCTTTCAAAAATAATTAAACATTAAAAAACTTAAATAAGGAAATATGTATGCACAAGGTTTTTCATAGCAGCATTTTTGTTATTGCAAAATATTAGAAAGAACTTAGAGGCTCGTACCTAGAAAATAATTAAGTGAACTATGTTTCATACATCCATGCTCACAGATCTATAGAAGAAGAGGGAGGATCCTTATGAATGAATAGGGAATAATTTCTAGTATATATTATTAAGTGAGAAAGCAGTGTACACAGACAGAAGTGTAATTTACTGTCTCTTAGAGAGAAAAAAGTAGAGAAAGATGTACACGTGTACCTGTTTATTTTTGTAAAAAGAAATACAGCGATGATAACTAAGTAATAATGTAATTAGCTAATTGGTAGATGGGAATCAGATAGCAGCAAGTGACACCTCTTTGGGAATAGCTCTTTGTGGGATCAATCTGATGTTTTACAATTAAAAAATAAATTAATAAATACTAAAGAGAGAAATATAAAATTGAATACTAATAGAAACACATAAAATAAATAGCACAACAAACAGAATATATAACCACATAGGGAAAAACTATACTAATCCAAAAAATATCTGTACACATTGATTATATACTGTCAGTCTAAAGATAATGAAAATTGCAAAGACATGTTCAACTTAGTAGAATTCGTCTTCATAGCAGTATAGATGTGTCAATACTCAAACTGTTTTGTTGTGTATATCGTGAAATTGATGATACATCAACATTTTCAGATCCAAATTCTTATTATGGGGGGAGGAAAATATAAATTGGGAATGTGGGAAGGCAAGAAAGAAGCTTATAGCTGGAATTGGAATTAGAAATCTCAGTAGGTATACATGGAATTTTAAGAAGCAATAATTATCTATTTTCTGTCCACAGAAATGGCCCAGTATCAATGAGTATAGTGTCCAGTTCTTGGTTTCTAAATACCCCTCTGCATTAACAGGAATCAGAAATCCCAGTTCTAGAATTTGATGGCTGATTCCAGGTCAAGGGCAGGGAAAGTGCTAGTGAGTTAATGGAAAGCTTTGCCTTCTAGAATCAGATCACTTCTCCCCTCCCTCACCACTTGGATGATTAGAATAGGCTTTTGGTTTGTTTCCCTGCTTCCATTCTTGCCCCATGCATTCTATTCTAAATAAATAGTAAAACGTAGAAATAGTAGAAGGTAGAAATAGCATCATCTGAAAATGTAAGTCCAGTCCTGTCAATCCTAAATCTCCCAGTGCCTTTCCATCTCAGAGTAAAAACCGCATCTTTGAAGATTTCTAAATCCACACAAAATCAGGTCCTCTATTGTCTCTCCTTTTCACTTCCAGACCTAGTGACCACACTGTTGCTTCTCAAACTCACCAAGAGCACTTTTTAACTCAGGACCTTTGCACATTTTGTTCCCATTAATATAGGATGCTCTTCCTCCAGATATTTATAAGGCTCTTTCCCTCACTCCCATCTTTTCTTTGCTCAGCTATCATTTTCTTTTATTTTTTTAAGTTTATTTATTTATTTTGAGAGAGAAAGAGAGAGAGAGCGCAAGTGGGGCAGGGCAGAGAGAGAGGGAGAGAGAATCGTAAGCAGGCTCCACTCTGTCAACACAGAACCCTACTTGGGGTTGGATCTAACAAACGATGAGATCATGACCTGAGTGGAAAATAGGAGTCAGATGTGTAACCAACTGAGCCGCCCAGGTGCCCCTCAACTATCATTTTCTCAATGAGGTCTTTTTGGTCACTCAAAATCACTAACCCCTAAGTCACCCTTTCCTGTTCCCCTTCTCCATTTTTTTTCTTTTTCTTTGGTATCACTTTCTGTTTAACCATCTTTATTTTCTGTCTATCCCACTACAGTGCACATTCCACATATCTGTTTTGTTCATTGCTGTGTTCCCAGAGCTTAGAATCATGCTAGGTACATTAGAGACACTCAAATACTTCTTTACTTAAGTAAGCTACAGAGTAACCAAACCTACCCAAAAAGTCAAAAGAACAAATGGTATATATAGTATAGTATATAAATATAGTATATTATATAATATGCATTATATAATACCACATGTATAAATATATTGAAACAAAATGTGTTCATAAGTTTGCATAAGGGAGATATGACATGGATAGAATGATAATGGAGGGCTAAAAATTGAGCTGGAGCTTGACTAACAGGAACTGGAAAACAAAAAGAGTATTTATGGAAGCACTTGATGGAGGAGTCACTGTTTATTTCCCAGAAAAATAATAAATTATTTTGAACATGTGATTCTTCAAAACATGAGATTTAAAATAGATCAAGGGGTGACTGGGTGGCTCAGTCAGTTGAGTATCCAACTCTTAAGCTCAGCTCAGATCATGATTTCACCTCTCTCTCAAAATAAATAAATAAACTTAAATTTTTTAAAAATTATTTTTAATGTTTATTTGTTTTTGAGACACACACACACACACATACACACACACAGAGTGCCAGTGGGGGAGGGGCAGAGAGAGAGGGAGACACAGAATCGGAAGCAGGCTCCAGGTTCTGAGTTGTCAGCACAGAGCCCGATGAGGGGCTCCAACTCACCAACCAGTGAGATCATGACGTGAGCCAAAGTCTGAGGCTTAACTGACTTAGGTACCCCTAAAAATTTTTTTAAAAAGACAACCGATTGAAAATTATTCTATCAAAACCCCTCTCATACTTGAATCTTCCAAACCACCATTACTATGTCTTGTGAGAAAATAAACAAAAAACAAGGGAAAACAGGCAAGAGTCACTCAGGTTAAGGATACTGAGCAGTCACTGCTTTATTTAAGTATCCAACCTAGAAAATTAAAGAAACATTCCTAATACCATAAGTATCTCTACTCTAGTTTATGAATTATATCATTTTCTGATATCATGTCACATTTTTTTTTCCTCTTCATGGGTCTGATCAATTAATTCTTTTAAAATTCAGAGCCTGGGTGAAAAATCAGGAAAGCATCCTACTACCTCCTCTGCACTTCCATAGGATTTTAAATAACTAATCTGGGAGACCCTTGGCAAAATACCCTTCGAAGAATCGGAGAACACTGTATAGCACTCACTAGGCAATCAATGTTTTTTTCCTCTTTCGAGAAAAAAAATGAATTTGATGAAGCATGACTGCTGTATACTATTCATAAGAAAGTTATACCAACATGTGTATGTTCACCAAACAAATTACAAATTGCAGATAATGCTTACAAGATTCTGAGAAAAACTCCCTTTGTTCAGAGAGTGCCCTTGTTTACTATTTAATAAACAGAGGGAACTCCTGGTTAAATCTCACCCAGAGGCTGTTATGATGGGATGAGTTATCATGATAGTCTATTATTTACGTCCTGGAAGAGATAAAATCAGGACATTTTTGCACCTATCCAGAAGCCATCCAGTCATGCACACAAAGCTTGTCTGAGATTGTGAACAAACACCTCTGTCTCACCTCTCTACCTCCAAGTGAACTCTGTCAGTGAGGAATCTAGAACGGCTCAGACACATGAAGAAAATCTGCCCTCTGTCAGATTGCTGAAAATCAATGGTTGATATCTGAAGTTGCTTAACATTGTCTGAGATAAAGAATGAGTATACAGTACACTAATCTTATATTTGGCTTCTTTTTTTAGTGTCCTAAAACATTCAGTTTTGGGGGGATATTTTTGTTTTGGTTTGTTTTTTTTGTTTTGTTTTGTTTTGTTTTTATGAAGAATCAGAGTGGGACCTTCTCCAGAGAAAGAAGTCATCTCTAATTTGGTCAGTTCTAACATAATGCAAAATTGCATCATTATTATTAATCATATTACTTTGCATCGTAATTATTTGGCTACTAAACCTCTTTTTCCACCAGCCTGTAACCAACTCAAAAAGAATTCTATTCTAATGGATCTCCATGCTGTGTTTGATCCAATACTTAGTACATGGGTAGCACACAATATCAATTTCTTAAAAGGATATGCAAAGTGAAGTTCATTAAATTTGTGAATGACATAAAGCTAGAGAAGTGGACAGTTCATGCACTGAATTACAAAATGAATAATTCAAATTATTATTGAAAACAGGCTAAAATCTAGTAGATGATGTCTTCAAATCTTCTATGGAGATGTTTTAATAATGTACCCGGGGCTCCTGGGTGGGTCAGTCAATTAAGTGTCTGACTTTGGCTCAGATCATGATCTTGTGGTTTGTGAGTTTGAGCCCCACATTGGGCTCTGCACTGGTGGTGCAGAGCCTGCTTGGGATTCTCTCTCTCTCCCTCTCTCTCTCTGCCCCTTCCCCAGTTATATGCTCTCTCAAAATAAATAAACTTAAAAAAATGTACCCAAATACAGGCCAAAAGACTAAACTGCAATTCATTAAGAAAACTCTCATGGATTTTATTCACAACAAACTCACAATAAGCCAATGTGAAATGGCCTCTTAGGGAGTTAATGCAGGACAAGGCTGGTGCCCCAGGTGCCACCACATCCTCGTCTCCAGAACCTGCACATCAGGCCACAAGAAACTCTCCCCATGTTTTAACAGGAAAAGAACATTTTAAAAAAATGTTTTAATGTTTATTTATTTTCGAGAGAGAGAGAGAGAGAGAGAGCACAATTGGGAGAGGGGCAGAGAGAGAGGGAGACACAGAATCTAAAGCAGGGCTCCAGGCTCCTAGCTGTCAGCACAGACCCCGACGTGGGGTTCGAACTCACAAACTGTGAGATCATGACCCGAGCCGAAGTTGGATGCTTAACTGACTGACCCACCCAGGCGCCCCAGGAAAAGAACATTTTTAGCTCTATAAAGGAAGAGACTTGCTATTGAAACAAATCTACCTATGACATAGAAGCAAAGGGCAAAGAATATACAGAGGAACTGCAGAAAGTCCCAGAGGGAAGCAAAAATGGAGAGGGCTGCAACAATTTAAAAATAGAAACAAGCCCCGTCTGCTCAGAAAATCACTGCCTCCTGATGGAGCTAGAACGTCTCTGTAAAGCAACATTCTGAAATCTTCCAAGGGTTGTCAGCATTAGAGAATGGCCTGTGAAGACTGAAAGAATTAAAGATTAATTACAAAAATATATTTTAGAAAGCTGGGCAAGCAAATGATGACATAGAACCAGTAAAACAAGCCTCTGTCAAATCTCTGGAGGGGGTTGAGCTGTACTTGAGTTAAACCATTAAAAGAAACACCTTCCTGGAAAGAAGACTTGCTGTGGAGAAGAATCTCCTGGGATCTGTTCAGCAGATGAAAGATGAAGCTAAGGATTTGCATCAGAAATTAGCAGAACAGTGGAAGCAAGAGAAACCCAGGACTCCCATTCCTAGCTCAGCAGAAACTAAGAGGTTGGATGTGGCCATCCAAGTCCAAAGCAACAGCTCCAGAGAGCTCATTGAGGAGGATCTGGCTCTGGTCTAAACATCTTGCGGAAATCAGGGTGACTGGTGCATCATCCAACGCGTCCCCCACCCCCCCAAAGCCTGTGGCCTCAATGTCCTCACTTAATCTCAAATGAATTTACTGTTGTAAACAGGGCATCCTGACAGACCTCACAGCTCAAACTAGGCAAGTATTCTGGCATTACAATGGGAGACCAGGGACAGAAATGGCAGTGACCGATAATCCGTGTACTTTTGAACCATGAAGCTTTGGGAAATTCTTGGAATTTGGGATGCTGCCTTTAAGAATTTCCTCACCATCACTGCCATCACCACAGAATGTAGTCAAGAGGTTGCTTTAAGAAACCCAGAAAGTCCTTGATTGGTCTGCCCATTCGATTGGTTCATGCATGTCCTTTTATTCACTTAGCTCTCAATCAGTTAGAGTTGCAGATGGTCATCCATGTCTGCTAGAACAAAACCTTCAATACTTTATGACATTAAGGATTAACATTTTAGACTATTTACAGAATTCAAGTGTCAATCAAGCAGATTATTTTTTTCTAAAATGCATCTCAGTGCCTACCTACAGATTGGGCTACTGGAGGTGTGCTAGTCTCCAACTTCTGGTTGAAGTTGAAGGTAAATTTCATCCTAAAGAAGTCCTACAAAAGGTAGTTTATTCTGTATTGGCTTCCTGAACATTAGACTATCTAACTGTGTGTTGTTGACTTCATTTTCTGGCCTCTAGAGGAGCCTTTATCAGGGCAGACTGGCCTTAGTAACATGGGACTGGTAATAAGGCTTTATTCAAAACCTTGTTGAATTGATAGAAACATCCTTTAGAGAAGATTCACATAGGAAGATTGTTGCTGGAGGCTAATTTTTCAAGAAGTAAAATAATACTGGGTATCAAATAATCTAGAGTTGATAAACTGATCATTGTTTGTTATAAATGGATGTTTAGACCGAAGAAGAACACACTAATTTCAGCGCATTATTCTCAGCTTAATAACTTTATACTTTCACTACTAAGTTATTTTTTAGAAAAAAAACAAAATGTACCTTTGAGTTGAAATTATAACTTTTATGTATGTTTGATATCCAGTAGAAGAAATAAGGCAAAGTATCTGGCTTCTTAACCAAAGAAATTTTCTTAATCTGCATCAGAAAGACAGGCTTTTATTTTTTGAACAACAGCAACAACAACAACCACAACAACAACAAAAAAGCAAGGGAAAGTAATGTTCAATTTGTTTCCAGCTGAGTGCTAACGCTGTGATGATGTTTAATAGTGCAATACATATTTATATTTTGATGTTGTCTCACATGGCAGTAAAAAGCTGTTTTGGTTTCTGTTTGTTTTCACTTAACCAAGTCACTAATATGAAAAATCAATTACCTTTAAAATTTTTCCCATTCAAGTAGGCTTTAGGGCAATATATTTTGAAGAAGTGTATATACTGGTAAAGGTATTTTAACATTTGATCATTTAATTGAGCCTTCTAAGTTTCCATTATAGAGAGTAACATTCCATATTTCCCCTCTCTCAAATCTATCTTATTCCCCAGAGTTGCTATGTGGAATAAAGTTTGTTTTGAATGCTAGGAAAAAAAAAAAAAAAAAACTCATACAAGCTTATAGGACTAAAGTAAGAAGGGCAGATTATCTATTTGTGATTGTTGTTCTATCTTTACGTTCTGAAGAAATGAAAGATTCTAAGGAAAAATCCCAAATCCATACTATGGCTTCCAAACAGGGCCAGGATGAGGGTGAGGCGAGAGAAACACCAAAGGTGCAAAATTTAAGAAGATGCTCATTCTCAAGGTCATGCGAAGAGGGCTTTCATGATCTGATCTCTTCCAGTGCTCTTTCAATGTCCACGCCTTGCATCCTGTACCCCAGGTCTACTAAAACCGTGACCGGTTTTTAAATGTGTCAGGCTCATGATAGTTTCTCTTTTAGAAGTGATCTAAAAGAGTTTCTGAAAGAGTTTCTAATTATCCCTCTTTGTCCATCTAAAATTACTCTCCCTACAGCTGTCCAATATGGGAACGATTTCTGGAAAACCCTTCAACCACATGAAATTCAACTGAGTCCTTATTCCCTTAGTATAATATTTATCACACTGTATGCATATGTTTCTTTTTCAAATCTAATTTACTGAAGAATAGTTTGCATTAAATAAGAGCCACCTATACCATGCTAAGCAAACATAGTACATCTCTCCATTGATTTAGGTATTTCATTTCTCTGAACAATTTGAGTAGACAATTCTTATATATATTTAACTTCATTCCTAGGTATTTCATGCTTTTGATGCCAATTTGACATTAACACATTTACATAGCAATTTAATTTAATTTTTAATTATTCCCTGCTAGTATAAAGAAATACAGTTGGCTTTTCTATATTGATTTTGTATTTCATGATCTTGCTAAATTCACTTTTAGTTCTAGTAGCTTTCTTGTAGATTCTTAGGATCTTCTACATACATAATCATGTTATATGCAGATAAAGACACATTGACCTCTTCCTTTCCAGTTATATATCCCTTATTTCTTTTACTTATCTTATTGCCCTGACTATGCCTCTAATAAATGGTGAAGGGCACTGTTGAGGGTGGGATAATTGATCTTTCCCCCAAATTTAGAGCCATTAAATATGATCTTAGATGGAGGGTTTTATAGATGCTCTTTTCAGTTTAAGGAGGTTACTTCACATTCTTGCTATCTTGAAAGCTTTTATCATGATTTTATATTGTTTGGTCAAATCCTTTTTCTGCATCTATTGAGATTGTCATAAAGTTTTTCTCTATATTTTACTAATACAGTAAATATACTGATTGATTTTCAAATTATAAATCAATTTTGTGCTCCAGAGATAAATCTCATTTGGCCATGGTATGATATACCAATTATATATTACTGGATTTGATTTTTCTGTTTTATAAAGAATTTTGGTATTTATTTTGCTAAGAGAATTCATCTGTAGTTTTATATTCTGTAACACTATAATTTTATAATGTTAACACCATAAAATGAATTTTTGACATGTTCCTTTTTGTATTTTGTGAGTTTGTGAATGCTGAACATTATACTTTTCTTAAAGGCTTGTCTAGGATTCACAAGTGAAGTTATTTTTCTTCAGGGGAAAGTATTTAATATATTAAATTCAATTTATTTATTAGGTATATGGCTATGAAAGTTTTATTGGGGGGGGCAGTTTTTATAATATGTCCCTTGCAAGGAGTTTATCTACTTATCTACTTTAGTACCAAATTTATTGGCATATTATTCATATCATAATGTTCCCTCATTATCCTCCTAATGTCTGTAGAATCTATAGAGATATCCTTTTTTCATTATTGATATTGGTAATTTGTATCGTTTTCTTTCTTCCCATTCAACTTAGCTTGAGTGTTTTCAAATTTATTGATATTGTCAAAGAAAAATCTTTTGATTTCATTGGTTTTCCATACTTTTCCTTTTTTTTCTTTCATTGTTTTCTGTTTTTATTATTGCCTCCTACTCAATACCTCTACTTTTTTTACTATTTTTAATTAATTTATTTGTTTGCTTGTTTATTTATTGATTTAGGTTACTTGTACTATTATCACTTACCTTAAGTTAATTTGTTTTTCATTTGGTAGCATATGAGTGAACCTAAATACTGAATTTTAGGCATATTTTATTATTTTTTAAAATAAGATTTTAGAGCTATAAATTTCCTTCTATGTAACACTTCAGTTGCATCACCCAAATTTTGATATATTGTGTTTCCAATGTCATACAGTAAAAAAATTTCTAAATCCTTATGTAATTTCTACTAGACCTATGGGTGTTTTGACCTATTAGGTCAAGTTGGTTAATATCTATTGATTTGTGTATTTGTTCTATCAGTACCAAGAAAGGACTGTGGAGATTTACATATATAATTGTTGACTTATCTATGTATCTTTCAGTTTTACCAATTTTTGTTTCATATATATTAGACTATTTGATATTATCTCATACATAACTAAGATCTTTCATTTCCTTTTCAGCTTTTTTCTCGATGTATTTCAGTTTGGATAGCTTCTACTAATATATCTTCAAGATCATTGAACTTTTCTTCTGCAGTTTCAATCTGTTGTTAATACCACCCATTTAAAATTTTCATTTCATATACTGCATATTCAACTCTAAAACAACCAGTTCATATAGTATATGAACATGTGTATGTATGTATATATATATATATATATATATATATATACACATATATACTTGTGTGTATGTGTATATATGTGTGTGTATATATATATACATATATATATCTCCACATTGTTGCTTCATTACTTTTATGTTTTTCTTTAAATCCTTCAGCACACTTATAATCATTGTTTTAAAGTCATTGACAATTCTATAATCTTTGTCATTTCTGGGTCTTTCTCTATTAACTAATTTTTCTCCTTGTGATGGGCCACATTTTCCTGCTTCTCATATTGTTAATTGAATTTTAGACAGTATAAAACTTACATTGTTGGTTGTTCTAATGATTTTGTATAAAGAATGTTGAACTTTGTTCTACCAGGCAATCAAGCAACTTGTGAGTTGGCTTAATTTTTTAGGGATCTGTTTATAAGCTTTGCTGGGGTAAGTCTAAAGTAGATTTTTTCTAAGCCATTCTGCATATGTAGTAAGTGTCTTGTGTGTTCAGTGACATTTGTCCACTTTACCTGATTGAGACTCAACTATCCCACAATAATGTGAGCTCTGGTTATAACTCAGTGATACTTTTTCTTTGTTCTACTTTATGAAGTATAACCCTATACATGTGCAGTTTGTAGTCAGTCAAAAACTCAAATAAGTCTCCACATACATATCTAGGACTCTTTTTTTGTAGATTACAGATTTCAGCCACCTTAGCCTCCTCAACCTCTGATCTCTGTCTTGTCTGGGTTCCCCTTTCTCTACTATGGTCCTGTGAGTGCCTTAAAAGAGAATCTATTCCTTGTCTTTTTCAGCTTCTAGAAGCTTACCACATGCCCTAGTTTATCCCATAGCCACATTCCTTAGCAAATTCCTTAGCTCAGGGCCACATTACTCCAATCTCTGCTTCTGTTATCACATCACAGTCCTCATAGGCTGATCCTCCTACCTTCCTCTTATGAGGACACTATATTTGCATTGGATCCACCCAGATCCAATGGATGTATCCAGGATAATCCAGGATAATCTCCCAATCTGAAGAATTTTAGTCATGTGTGCCATATAAAGTAATATATTCACAGGTTCTGACATTAAGTCTTTGATATCTTTAGGAGGCTATTATTCATCCTATCACGTATGGCAATTTGTGTAACAATTACAAAGAATACATTTACATGAAGATTTTGGATTTTTGAATTAAACAGGAAGGAAGGGATTTTATTAATTGTCCATGGGAGTGAGTTAACAGATGGATAGGCCAGTGTAGTAGTGATGTCTCTCCAGAGAAATAGAACCAATAGGATGCAGAAAGGTAGAGACTTGAGATTTCTTTTACAAAGTTAGTCCATGTGACTGTGAGGGTTGGCAAGTCTGAAAAATCTCCAGGGCAGGCCAACAGACTGGATATTCTGGCAAGAGTACATGTTTCAGTCTTGACCCAAAGGCAGTCTGGAGGAGGAATTCCTTCCTCCTCTGGGGATCTCAGTCTTTTTTTCTTAAAACTTCTAACTGATTGGTAGAGGCCCTCTAACTGCTCAAAGGCTGCTGATTTAAGAGGCGCCTGGGCGGCTCAGTCAGTTAAATGTCCGACTTCAGCTCAGGTCATGATCTCGCAGTTTGTGAGTTCGAGCTCCACATCAGGCTCTGTGCTGACAGCCTGGAGTCTGGAGCCTGCTTCAAATTCTGTGTCTCCCTCTCTCTCTGCCCCTCCCCCACTCACATTCTGCATCTCTCTCTCGAAAATAAACATTAAAAAAAAAGTCTGCTGATTTAAGTGTTCACATCTAAAAAATACTTTTACAGCAACATCTAGACTGGTGTTTGGCCCAATAGCTGGGCATCATAGACTGGCCATGTTGACAGATAAAAATTAACAATCACAGACAGCATAGTGTCCATGCTTCCACCAAGTCACCTGTGCAGAGGATTTGTTATAGGCAGAATAGAGTATGGCTCCGGCATTGGGGGTCCGAAGTGAATATGAAATCATTCTGGCACCTCAGCATTTGGAGGCTTTGAGAACATTGAAACTTAAATCTTGGTGTGGACTTTCAAATTCTTATGTTAAGAGCTTTTTTAAGTAGTTTATCTAGCAGAAAATATAAATGAGAAGGAGCCCATGCATGAGATAAGCCAGGGCTGAGAGGCTGATTCCTGAACACAAGAGAAACCCACTCCCTGAGAACTTTGGTATCCTAAGAGAGATTTGCAAGTTCCTGGATATCCTTTGAAATTAGAACAAACTACATCAAAGTTTATATTGTTAATCTTAAAATGATCCAATCTATCTTTTTTTCAAGTTTTATTTTTATTTTTGACAGAGAGAGAGAGTGTGTGTGTGTGTGAGTGTGAGCTAGGGAGAGGCAGAAAGAGAGGGAGACACAGAATCTGAAGCAGGCTCCAGGCTCTGAGCTGTCAGCACACAGCCTGATGCGGGGCTTGAACTCACAAACCATGAGATCATGCCCTGGGCCGAAGTTAGACGCTTAACCAACTGAGCCACCCAGGCGCCCCTGACTGAATCTATATCTTAAAGGGGGAAATACCCAGGAAAATTCAAGTTACAGTTATCTGTCCTTCTACTAAGCAGAAAGCTTCAATAGTCGGTCAGCAAATAAGTAGGAAGAGAATTGGGTAAGAAAGAAGAAAACAAAAATAACGAAACTCCTAAATAGGGATAAATTTGTAAGTAATGTGTATTACCTACAGCATTCAGGTCTCCTCTCATATTTCCCCACTCCCCACTCACTCAGTCCCACAAGCTATTGGGAAACACAGAAAATGACACCACATACAAAACAACATAGTATTAGAGCTCTTGGACTTAAATATGAGGAAATTAATACTCGCTGTCAAATTCTAACACATCAGTATGTTTGGTTGCAAAGGATGTTGGATGGATTCTTGCTTTTCTCTCCCACTATGTATCAGACACTACACAACCATTGTAGAGACCAGTGACTTCACATGCATGCCATTTTGATGGCTTCTTTGCAAATAATGACAGGTGTTTTGTTGTTAAACACAATAAAATAAATCAGTTACATATGCTGATTTACACACATATACACACATACTACATTATGGGTGTGCACTCACACCCTAACCAGAAAACACCATTCTAAAATAATGATAATAATAATAATAATAATAATAATAGCTATCGTTTTCATAAGGTTGTCACCCAAAACAGTTTTGAGTAGATAAGCTGATGGGCTTTTTAAGGGAGAAACTGCAAAGAAAAAAAGTGATCTTAACATCTATATTCTTGAGGACTACACAAATTCAAGAGACTGGAGAAATAAAGAAAGCAAGGAGAAGAGGCTAGACAGGAAGAGCACCTGGAAAGTAAATATAAACAAGGATAGGAAAGGAGAGAGCTTCAAGAAACTCAAGAAGCCAAAGGAAGAGGTAGAAAGTCCTAAATGCTTCAGAGAGATAAGGGAGGATGACAAAGAAAAAAATGGCAGCAGAGATAAAGTAGTGTCCTTGAAACATGCAGGAGAATGATATAACACAGGGGGCAGGGTTATCCTCAGACAAGTCACAGGAGGGAAGAAGTAAAGGAAGTTTGGAAAATCAATCTATGAAGGTGCCAGTGAGGCAGGAAATTGATAGAGAAAGTTGAAAACTTCATACTAGTAACTTGTTTTCTTGATAGAGTTTGAAGAGATTGTTTAGAAGTTAATGGCAGAATGATGGGAAGGCAGGTTGAAAATTATTATGAAGATTTGACATCATTCTTATGGTACATAGATTTTAGAGTCCTTAATAGTGCTTAAAATCGCTGATATTTTTTTCTCCTAGTACCTAGAGATCCTGGTGTAGGCACCAAGAAAACTGATCTATAGTTAGTGTTTCACCAGGCCAATATGTTTCACAAGGAAGTGTTGGAAATGATAGCTCATGCACGTGCTCCCAGCCTTTCTAGAAAGAGGAAATAAGCATGCGCAAAGGCTCACAGTAAGAGGAAGTCTTTGTGTTTCAAGTACTGAAAGTCATGGAGCACCCCACTCATGATGAAGCTAAAGAGGAAGATAGGAAAAAGACCAGTCAATAACCTAGAGAATGTTCATCATAATCATGAAGATAATAAGCAGAAAGTATCAATAACATAGACAACGTTCATCATAATCATGAAGATAATAAGCAGAAAGTACCCTGATTGGGTTTGCATATTTGCAAAGGTCATTCTGGCTACAATGGGAAGGGGGTAGAGTGGGTGTCAAAATGAATGGAACGTAAACCAGTTGAGAGGCTATAGCAATTATTTTGGGCTAGAGGTGACTGTGAGTTAGAAAAGGTGGTGATGAGAGAAAAGTGGATACTTGGGATATGTTTAGAAGCAAAATCAACATTCTTGTTGCTAAATTGAACATCTACATAACACCCATTTGTTGGAGTGGACAGGTTGAAGATTACTGCATCTGCAAATATGGAATCCATAGTCACATTTATATGGTAACAAAGTACAACCAACAAGCCACAGCATGATTTTTTCTCAACATTAAGAAGAAACAGAATGCTCATAATGAGGAAAGCTACCCCTGATTTTTGAAATAGGTATCAGAGTGTTATTTGAACTTGACAGCAAAATTCACAGATTATGTAGCCTGCTTTGCTTTGTCATTGAGTCTGCAAGCTAGTGAACAATGTCACCATTTATTCTAGAAGGAATAAGCACCCAACCAAATCAGAGAGCTGAGTAACGGCTCTCAGTAATATTCTCATCAGAACTCATTCTGGCATCAAACTAAGTTCCCCAGACAAATTACCAAGTTTTATACATAAATTTTTTCCTCTCAGCCAAAGCTTTATCCTAACTTACTTTAAATTTCTTGCCTGTTTTTCTTCTCTCCCATAAAACAAATGCCAGTACTTTCACCTCAAAATGCCTTCTCCATTTTATTGTCTTATAACAAATTTTCCTCGGTCTCTGCTAGCATATTTTGTACTGAGAAAGAAGTTGGGGAAAAAAAACATCATTAGATTTTAAGCTCTTTAAGAGGACTTTGTCTTCTTTTCTCCAAAATGTCCCCCAAACTTATGATAGTTCCTGGGATATGATCGATGTCTAGTAAATACTTGTTGAATACATAATAAATACATGAATGAATACATGAGTGAGTGGATGAATGAATGAATAAATGAGTGAAGTTAGCTTAAATGACATTTTCTCAGAACAGCCTTCTCCAATCCTCCAGAATAGATCATACTTCTGAAGGAAACCAGAATACATCACTCCAAAATGCGCCAATTTGGCATATTGATTATTTTGAATCAAAGACACTTAGGAAACAACAGGTTCAAGAAGAACATTCTGACCCTGTTTTTTCTTTCTAAAAGCAGGAGATGAAACTCCTTTTTGAAAGGTCCTTTCCCCATACCAAAAGGAAGACATTCTTATCACAGGGAATTTGGGGTTTAGAAATATGTACAAACGAACCTTGTTAAACTCACCCTCGTTTTCTTACTTACTTCCTCACCATTTACTACCCCTGGCTCAAATACTTGTCAATTCTTAATAAATTTATCATTCTTTCATCTAAAAGGTATAAAAGCTTCCTGCTCCAGTCATTTCTCTGGATCTTCATTCTCTTATGAAGGCTACCATGCACATGTAATGATTTAACAAAAATTTTCATGCTTTTCTCCTATTCATTCTTTGACTCAGCCAGAGACCCAAAAAGGGTAGAGGAGGATTTTCCCTCCCCCAATTTCCCTATCGATCACTCTTTTTAAATCCCCACTCTTCTGCTTCATGGCACTGTTCACAATTGTAATTAAGCAATGAAGTGGGTAATTGGCTATTTAACTTCCATTCTCTAGCATACTCTAAGCCCCATGAGAGCAGAGATCATGCTATCTTATTCACTTCTATCTCTCTGGTGCCTAACACCCTGCCTGGAACACAGAGGTAGGGCAATGCATATTGTTTGCCAAATGATAAATGAAATAATCAAGAGATATGAACACGCCTAGATAAGGGAAGGAATTTGCAGCTTCAGACTTACCCGGATTTTGCAGTTGAGAGAATGGAGGCCCAGAAAAGTTAAGTGACTTGCTCACTGTTTCATAGCTAATAAGTAGTCAGGGCTGCATTTCAATCCCAGTTCTCTCCAACTCCATAGCTTGTGCTTTGAAATGGAAACACTGTGCCATGCTGCACCATTTAAGCAATGATAGATTCATTTAAAGCATCAGAGATCACATTTTAGTAAGAAAAAGAGTTTGTAGTATGAGATGAATCAATCAGCCATATGGAAGGAAGAAAAAAAGAACAGGCTGAAAGCTTCCTTTCACTTTGTACAATATGAATTGTCACAGGAATCAAATTTGGCACATACTGTAAAGCAGAGAAAAAAATTATCCCACATTGGATGTAAAATGTGACTTGCATTTTGCCTGTGATTTTGAAACCCTGAAGAGGATACCAAAAGACTTGTGGAGTTGAGGGCATGATGTTTTGATGATAAGCTTTTTATGCACTTATCCCCAGTCAGCGAGGTGAGGACCTGAAAAATTAAAGCTGACCTCAGACATAATGAATACATTAAACGATGAAGCGGCTGGTCAGGGTCAGGCAGCCTTCTTGAAGCAGAGTGGATGTGTCTCAGGACTTCGAGTCTCCAGACGGAGGGAGGGCAAGGAAATGGCCTATCGGGCCATAAAACATTTACATCTGTTCCTCTCCTGCCACTTCTCTTTGAGGTTGTTTCCCTTGCCTTCAGCAACATTCTAGGTTCACAACCATATTCTTCTGCCTACTAATTGGAACAGAGGACTAACAGCCATGATCAAGTCTCCACTTGGAACCGGCATCTAATTCTAACAATATCAAGTAGATAATGGAGTTTATGGAGCACTAATTATTAACTCTGTCTCACCTGCCACATTTGGGTTCCACAGACTGCCGTTTCCCATATGGCTCTGTGGTACAATGTTTACCACTCTAGAATCTCAAGTCCCAACCTTTCTAATAGGTCCTTATCACAGAATTTCAGCATTGGAAGGCATTTCAGGGACCAAGTGAAATGCATAGCACATGCAGTGCTCTTTAAAACACCTATCTTAAAGACTCATGTCCAGCCTGTATTGCAACACTTTGATGGGGAAACACTGCCTCATGAGGCAGCTTCACTCTGCTGTTGAACAGATCAAATCATTAGAAAAATCTTTCATTATTAAACCAAAATGGGCTTTCTTGTAACTCCCACTCCCGTATCTTCCTCTGCTCTCCAGATTTGCCAAAACCCTTTATCTACATTGTAGGCCATGCTGCAAAAAATAGGGTCCATGGACAATAGCTCTGAAATCTTACAAACTTGGACTCAAATGCTAATTCTGGAACTTAGTCATCATTTATTCTTCTTCAAATCCAATTTCTTCCCCTATGTAATGCAGGTAACACCTCATGGAACTTCTGTGAGAATTACAAGAGTGAGACGCTGCTCAGACCAAGGGGTGGAGTCCAGTGGTGAAGAGCATAGACTCTGGAACCAGCTGGCTTGGTTTGAAACTTGGCCCCAGCACTTAACAGCTGTGTGACCTTGCGCAAGTTACTTGAACTGTCCGGTCTCATTTTCTTCATCTATATAATATCTAAAAGGAAAACAATATTATCTCCAGCCTGCTTCTATCCAGGAGCGTCATTGTCCACTAGGACCTTGGATCCTTCTACTGAATCCTCTACATTGGGTCCAGAGATAGTGGCCAGCCAAAAGAGCTGAAAAGGCAGACAGGCTCTTAGCCACAACAGTCCAGAGCTGTCACCCACCTCTTCCTCTCACATCCTTTTGGCCAGAACTAGTCTTGTGTCACATCTGAAAAATGAAGCCTAGTGGTTTTCCAGGACAAAGAGGAAGTGGGTTTGAGGAGTATACAGTAATGTATGCCACATGCTCTAAGAGAGCACTTAATATATGTTGCCCCTTATGTGTGAGCTATTGTTATCACCATACCATGCAATAATAGCAATTAGAGCAATTATGATTACAAGAGCCCTTGGTATTTAATATGATCACACTCACTGGGCTAAACATTCTTACTTTTTCCAGTGATTGCTCATATTATCATGGTTCAAGGTCTTTCATTTGCCCTTAGACTTCATAAAGAGTCTTCATCCTGGATCCTAAGCAACGCGGAACATATACCTCATAGCTCATGGTGTGCCCACAACATGAGCACAAATCAACTGTCCCCATTTTGAGTTTCTTTATTTTTCTTCATTCCATGTTTTCCCTGAATCTGTGCCTTCCATTTACTTTAACTCAGATGTAGCTTCCAGACATACTATTGATTGAGGATTTTCAAACTGTGAATTTTAACACACGAGTGGGACAAGAAAATTTCAGGAAGTCTAAGCCTGCATTTTTTAGAATAGGATAGAAAAAATATAGAGCTCCTGTTAGGTTTCAGGGAGTCTGTATATGTAGAGCATTTAGAATACTAAATTTTAAAATTGGAGAAAAACTTGAAAAGGAAGAACATTTTCACACAAACTACAGCATGGATGAACCTTGAAGACATTATGTTATGTGAAATAAGCCAGTCACGAAGGACAAATATTGTGATTCCACTTACATGAGGCACCAGAGTAGTCAAATTCATTCAGATAGAAAGTGGAATGGTATTTTCCAGGATCTAGGGGATGGGGATGTGGGAGTCACTGTTTAATGAGTACAGAGTTTCAGCTTGGGAAGATGAAAAAAAAATCTAGAGGTGGGTAGTGGTAGTGGTTGCACAGCAATGTGAACGTTTGTAACATTACTAAACTGTACACTTAAAAATGGTTCAAATGGTGGGGCGCCTGGGTGGCTCAGTCGGTTAAGTGTCCGACTTCAGCTCAGGTCATGATCTCGCAGTTCGTGAGTTCAAGCCCCGCGTTGGGCTCTGTGCTGACAGCTCAGAGCCTGGAGCCTGTTTCTGATTCTGTGTCTCCCTCTCTCTCTCTGACCCTCCCCCGTTCATGCTCTGTCTCTCTCTGTCTCAAAAATAAATAAACGTTTTTATCATGCTACTGGAAGCCAAAAGAAAGCTGGAGTAGCCATACTTATATCAGACAAACTAGACTTTAAATTAAAGGATGTAACAAGAGATGAAGAAGGACATTATATAATAGTGACAGGGTCTATCCATCAGGAAGAGCTAACAATTATAAATGTCTATGCGCCGAATACCGGAGCGCCCAAATATATAAAACAATTACTCATAAACACAAGCAACCTTATTGATAAGAATGTGGTAATTGCAGGGGACTTTAACACCCCACTTACAGAAATGGATAGATCATCCAGACACACGGTCAATAAAGAAACAAGGGCCCTGAATGAGACATTGGAACAGATGGACTTGACAGATATATTTAGAACTCTGCATCCCAAAGCAACAGAATATACTTTCTTCTCGAGTGCACATGGAACATTCTCCAAGATAGATCATATACTGGGTCACAAAACAGCCCTTCATAACTTTACAAGAATTGAAATCATACCATGCATACTTTCAGACCACAATGCCAAGAAGCCTGAAATCAACCACAGAAAAAAGTCTGGAAAACCTCCAAAAGCATGGAGGTTAAAGAACACCCTACTAACGAATGAGTGGGTCAACCAGGCAATTCGAGAAGAAATTAAAAAAATATATGGAAACAAACGAA
Organism: Herpailurus yagouaroundi; assembly: GCF_014898765.1. NCBI lineage: Eukaryota > Metazoa > Chordata > Mammalia > Carnivora > Felidae > Herpailurus > Herpailurus yagouaroundi. The sequence continues at coordinate 91,759,776 of NW_024412388.1, forward strand.
AATGAAAATACAACAATCCAAACGCTTTGGGACGCAGCGAAGGCAGTCCTGAGAGGAAAATACATTGCAATCCAGGCCTATCTCAAGAAACAAGAAAAATCCCAAATACAAAATCTAACAGAACACCTAAAGGAAATAGAAGCAGAACAGCAAAGGCAGCCTAAACCCAGCAGAAGAAGAGAAATAATAAAGATCAGAGCAGAAATAAACAATATAGAATCTAAAAAAACTGTAGAGCAGATCAACGAAACCAAGAGTTGGTTTTTTGAAAAAATAAACAAAATTGACAAACCTCTAGCCAGGCTTCTCAAAAAGAAACGGGAGATGACCCAAATAGATAAAATCATGAATGAAAATGGAATTATTACAACCAATCCCTCAGAGATACAAACAATTATCAGGGAATACTATGAAAAATTATATGGCAACAAATTGGACAACCTGGAAGAAATGGACAAATTCCTGAACACCCACACTCTTCCAAAACTCAATCAGGAGGAAATAGAAAGCTTGAACAGACCCATCACCAGCGAAGAAATTGAATCGGTTATCAAAAATCTCCCAACAAATAAGAGTCCAGGACCAGATGGCTTCCCAGGGGAGTTCTACCAGACGTTTAAAGCAGAGATAATACCTATCCTTCTCAAGCTATTCCAAGAAATAGAAAGGGAAGGAAAACTTCCAGACTCATTCTATGAAGCCAGTATTACTTTGATTCCTAAACCAGACAGAGACCCAGTAAAAAAAGAGAACTACAGGCCAATATCCCTGATGAATATGGATGCCAAAATTCTCAATAAGATACTAGCAAATCGAATTCAACGGCATATAAAAAGAATTGTTCACCATGATCAAGTGGGATTCATTCCTGGGATGCAGGGCTGGTTCAACATTTGCAAATCAATCAACGTGATACATCACATTAACAAAAAAAAAGAGAAAAACCATATGATCCTGTCAATCGATGCAGAAAAGGCCTTTGACAAAATCCAGCACCCTTTCTTAATAAAAACCCTTGAGAAAGTCGGGATAGAAGGAACATACTTAAAGATCATAAAAGCCATCTATGAAAAGCCCACAGCTAACATCATCCTCAACGGGGAAAAACTGAGAGCTTTTTCCCTGAGATCAGGAACACGACAGGGATGCCCACTCTCACCGCTGTTGTTTAACATAGTGCTGGAAGTTCTAGCATCAGCAATCAGACAACAAAAGGAAATCAAAGGCATCAAAATTGGCAAAGATGAAGTCAAGCTTTCGCTTTTTGCAGATGACATGATATTATACATGGAAAATCCGACAGACTCCACCAAAAGTCTGCTAGAACTGATACATGAATTCAGCAAAGTTGCAGGATACAAAATCAATGTACAGAAATCAGTTGCATTCTTATACACTAACAATGAAGTAACAGAAAGACAAATAAGGAAACTGATCCCATTCACAATTGCACCAAGAAGCATAAAATACCTAGGAATAAATCTAACCAAAGATGTAAAGGATCTGTATGCTGAAAACTATAGAAAGCTTATGAAGGTAATTGAAGAAGATTTAAAGAAATGGAAAGACATTCCCTGCTCATGGATTGGAAGAATAAATATTGTCAAAATGTCAATACTACCCAAAGCTATCTACACATTCAATGCAATCCCAATCAAAATTGCACCAGCATTCTTCTCGAAACTAGAACAAGCAATCCTAAAATTCATATGGAACCACAAAAGGCCCCGAATAGCCAAAGTAATTTTGAAGAAGAAGACCAAAGCAGGAGGCATCACAATCCCAGACTTTCGCCTCTACTACAAAGCTGTCATCATCAAGACAGCATGGTATTGGCACAAAAACAGACACATAGACCAATGGAATAGAATAGAAACCCCAGAACTAGACCCACAAACGTATGGCCAACTCATCTTTGACAAAGCAGGAAAGAACATCCAATGGAAAAAAGACAGTCTCTTTAACAAATGGTGCTGGGAGAACTGGACAGCAACATGCAGAAGGTTGAAACTAGACCACTTTCTCACACCATCCACAAAAATAAACTCAAAATGGATAAAGGACCTGAATGTGAGACAGGAAACCATCAAAACCCTAGAGGAGAAAGCAGGAAAAGACCTCTCTGACCTCAGCCGTAGCAATCTCTTACTCGACACATCCCCAAAGGCAAGGGAATTAAAAGCAAAAGTGAATTACTGGGACCTTATGAAGATAAAAAGCTTCTGCACAGCAAAGGAAACAACCAACAAAACTAAAAGGCAACCAACGGAATGGGAAAAGATATTTGCAAATGACATATCGGACAAAGGGCTAGTATCCAAAATCTATAAAGAGCTCACCAAACTCCACACCCGAAAAGCAAATAACCCAGTGAAGAAATGGGCAGAAAACATGAATAGACACTTCTCTAAAGAAGACATCCGGATGGCCAACAGGCACATGAAAAGATGTTCAGCGTCGCTCCTTATCAGGGAAATACAAATCAAAACCACACTCAGATATCACCTCACGCCAGTCAGAGTGGCCAAAATGAACAAATCAGGAGACTATAGATGCTGGAGAGGATGTGGAGAAACGGGAACCCTCTTGCACTGTTGGTGGGAATGC
>NW_024412388.1:91762782-91857158 GCF_014898765.1 Herpailurus yagouaroundi
ATAAACCTCTCACGGTTATTTGAAGTGCAATTTGGTTCTCTGATGCCATTCTCCACATCACATTTAAAATCTTCTGCTAATACAGGAAGTTAATTTGCTTTTCCTTCACTCAAGATATTGATACATATTTATGAGAACTGGCTCTTGGACCATCCTGCAGCATATCATCAATAAACAACCAACTATCGACAAGACAGCCATTGAAAGAGAACTTCTCAGAATATATGCCCCTCCTGGAAATTCTGACTTACAATTTAGAGTAGAAATCAAAAACTAATAGTAGCTTTTATAATTGCAAGTGACTATCACATGCTCTCACAGAACCCCAGGACCCCCAAGACCCTGAGGATCAAATGAATTATCCCAACTTTAAAGACCTTTTTCTTTTTTTTTTTTTTTTAATTTTTTTTTCAACGTTTTATTTATTTTTGGGACAGAGAGAGACAGAGCATGAACGGGGGAGGGGCAGAGAGAGAGGGAGACACAGAATCGGAAACAGACTCCAGGCTCTGAGCCATCAGCCCAGAGCCCGACGCGGGGCTCGAACTCCCGGACCGCGAGATAGTGACCTGGCTGAAGTCGGACGCTTAACCGACTGCGCCACCCAGGCGCCCCTAAAGACCTTTTTCTATCCAGCCTTGTATCTCCATACTCCAGCCTTAAGAGGGTACCACAGTTAGATGTTAAAAATTACTTATTACATAAATTTTTGAGTACCATGTCCAAGAAAATATAAAAAAGGTGCATTCCTAGGACTTTGTAGGGGTATGTTCTGTTTAGAAAAAATGAGAATGAAGTACAAACAAGGAATCTTTAATTTTACATGCAGAAAGAATAGAAGAGAATCCAAATAAGAACACCATATCCACTGCTACAAGTGGCCAGTAATATTCTGGGACCCAAGAAGCAACACGTGGGCAAGAGGGGAAGTTTTGGGATCCCAGGACTAGGTAATCAAAGCTGTGCCTGTCAGGACACCTAGAGGTGAGACAGGGACTAACCAGCAACAAGGATCTCAACAGGAGGGGCAGGGGATGATGTACTTCTCTTTTCTCCACCTGAAATAGCTTTCCCTTACACTATTATGATGCTTCTTTATATTCTTCAGTTCTCAGTCAAATGACACTTCCTCAGAAATGACCCCTCTGACCACCCTCTTTTACATACTTGTAGTACCCCAGACATTCTTTTTGTTTTTTTTAAGATTTTATTTTTAAGTAATCTCTACACTGAATGTGGGGCTCAAACTCACAACCCTGAGACCAAGAATTGCATGCTCCACCAACCAAGCCAGCTGGGTGCCCCAACATTTTTTTATAGACTTTATTGTCAAGTTAGCTAATATACAGTGTATTCAGTGTGCTCTTGGCTTCAGGAAGAGATTCCCATGGTTCATCACTTACATACAACACCCAGTGCTCATCCTAACAAGTGCCCTCCTCAGTGCCCATCACCCATTTTCCCCACTTCTCCTCGCCCCCTCCCACTCCCTTCCACCCTCAGTTTGTTCTCTGTATTTAAAAGTCTCTTATGGTTTGCTTCCCTTTCTGTTTGTAACTACATATATATATATATATATATATATATATATATATGTGTGTGTGTGTGTGTATATATATATATATATATATATATATATATATATACATACATACATACATATATATGTGAAAAAAGAAAAAAAGAAGAGAAATAAAAAAGAATATATTTTCTTTCCCTTCCCCCATAGTCTTTTGTTAAGTTTCTCAACTTCCACATGTGAGTGAAAATATATGATGTCTGTCTTTCTCTGACTTACTTATTTCATTTAGCATAATACCCTCCAGTTCCCTCCACCTTGTTGCAATGGCAAGATTTCATACTTCTTTGCATATATATAACAGACATTCTTGATGTCATTGTCAGCTGACTTTTTTCATAGTTCTTACACATATTAAATTATTTCATTTTGGATTTCACTTGTTTTTATTTATCTGTCTTCATATGTTTCTCTATGTTTCTCTTCTTCCTTCTCTATGTTTCCAAGCATATGACTGTGTGTGGATGAGGTGCTCAATAAAGACTTGTGACATGAATGAATTAATGAATGAATGAACAAATCATGTAATACATTCACACATGAACTGCATGCAAACTACATATGTAATTTGCTGCCTGTCAGATTTGCCTTGATGAAACATGTTTCCTCCTGATAGGAAATACTACAATACATCCATTTCTTTCTAAGAGATCTAGAAGAACTTGCCATATGAAGGATGCCCCATTAGTGCAAAAGGTCTTATTTATCCTCATAATACTCTGTGAGAGTGGTGTTATTACCTATCTTAGAAATGAAGAAAGTCACAAGCTGTACATGAACCAAGATTCTGTCTCCAAATCCCCCGTTCTTTTCTTCAGATGAAATTCTGAGCCTCTTGTTATCTGTGGTGCTGAAATGAAAGAAACGTAAATGTTGGTAGGTCACCAATTACCTCTTTGCTTTCTTTTTCTTTCTCCTGGTTTTAATATCTTCGAAAGGTAGGGAGGAGGAGTGTGTGTGTGTGTGTGTGTGTGTGTGTGTGTGTGTGTGTGTGAGAGAGAGAGAGAGAGAGAAAGAGAGAGAGAGAGAGAGAAAATAGATTCTGTGCCAGTCTCCAACATTCATTATGTCCCCTGGAATTCACTAGTTAAAACATTCTGACTCCTCATTTCTCACCCTGGGTCAGTGCAGTATGTTGAGAAGGATAATGACTTTGAAAACAGAAAATATAAATTCTAATATTGACATTAGTATGTATTAACTTTGTAGCTTTGGGCAAATTACTTACACTTTTAAACCTCAGTTTCCCTAAATGAGAATAATAATATCATTTACATTATACAGTTGTTATGAGATGTCAATGAGGGTTTATATTGAAAAATACTAACAGTGTATTAAACACTCATAAGATCTGCATAAAAGTTTGCTCCCCTCTCCTTTATTTAGGTTCTATTTTTTCCTTTTTATTATTTTACCCACATACATGTTAGGGTTACTTATTGCTTGGGCATTTCTATATTACTCAAGTAATAAATATTTTGTTTTCCCCCACCACTTTTTTGTATCTCATAAACCAAGTTTAGGCTACCGGTGTTAAACATTTATTTTAGTGGGGTTTTTTTTATTATTGTTTGATCTTGTCCCTCTGATAATCCACAAGTGTGGAAGTAGAGCTGTCTGTGGTTGTGATTTTTTTTCTAGTTATAACTCTAACTGAGCATAAAAAGAATTATAGAGTCTTAAAATCTGGAAGGAAAAAAAAAACTTAGAGGTCATTAGTTCCAAAAGTCAGCTGAATAAAACTTGCCTGGGAGCTTGGCAAAAATACAGATATTACAACCTGGCCGCATAGATTCCGATTTAGTAGGTATGGAAAAATACTCAGAAATTAGTACTCTTATGAAGCTCCCCATGAATTCTGTGCACTGCCAAGTTTGAGAAGCAACGAAATATAGACTCGCAGTTTTCAAATATTGTTAAATCTGTGGAAGACTTTTTTCACCTCTTTACTTGGAACCTCAATATGTAAAACTAATAAAAGTAGAACTGTTTTAATTGAAAGCAGGGGATAGAAACTCTGGATGCTCCCTTACTCTATGGTTCTTGAGGACCACTGAACTTTAACCAGGAACATAGTATGAAAACTATTGATCTAGACCAAGTCTTCTAAAATATCACTAACACATGGTCATTCAGCTCCAGTTTGAAAGCTACCAGTGATATAAAACCTTCCTGTTATAAATAGCTTTTATGATTGAGATATACAGTTATTTATTATTTGCTTATAATATATTGCTCCCCCAGACTTTGGCAGGCTTGTACACGGACATAATCAAATAGTTCAATTAAGCATAAAACTAAAATTCTCACTGGAGTGAACATAATACTTTCTTCCCATCTCTGCTTCCTGGTGTTCTAATCATCCTCTTCTGTCTCCTTAATTCTTTCCTTAATTTCTCTTTTTTTCCCCAGATAGTCAAAATATAACAAAGAAATAGCATACAGAAGGGCAAAATGCTAAAAAAAAAAAAAAAAAAAAAAAACCCTTTTAAATCATAAAATGGAAAATTTATCATTGCTTTGACAATGGGAAAAAAAGTGAATTAGCTTGTTTATGTCATCTCTTGATATAGTTTGTAAATATCACAAAGATATTTAAATGTATGCTTATTCTACAGCACATGCTCACAAAAATATTTTTGAGCACATACTCTGTGCCCAGCCATGTTCTAGCACTGGATACACCAAGGCAAGTCCAATCCAACTTCTGCCCTTCATGCATTCACAAAGTAGAAGAGGATACAAATACATAAACAGTTGTAACATAAACAATGAAGTAAGTGCCAAAAAGACATTATAAGAGCAAAAAAGGGGAAGGTGACTAGCTGCAGGAGGAAGAGCTCTTTGAATTGGGCTAAGAAGAGTAAATAAAGGAATCAGAAGAAACAGAAGAGGGAAAGGAAAGAAAGACAAGTAAAAAGTACAAGAAACATTTTTCTCAAGAGCAAACAATGGAAAATAAATGAAATATTTGGAATTTTACCAAAATAATCATGAAGAATACAAGATCTCTAAGAAATCTCTGTGATTCCCAATTGTGAATTTTAAGTAAATCTGAGTTCTGAAAGACAATATAATTTCATCTGTATCATAACTCAAGAGAAATGTGTTAAATTAACAGCAGCATGAACCTTATTTTGTTAAAAAAAAAAAAAAATCTAGGTACCAGGTATGGTGTGACAGAGTAAGAATTACTGAATTTCATTATTAGCCATATAGATGTATTTGACACTTTATATCTATCAAGCAATTATAGAAAGAGCATTATATCAAAATACTAGAAATCTAATTTTACTTTAGAAGAAAAAAACTCATATGTTTCATCAGGTTTGTATGTTGCCAAATCAGCATTAATACCATCTTCTTTTGATATCCCCTCTATATAGCAAGGGAGAAGCTGGAGAAAACCTACATTTCCCAGAATCCCCTTCCCTGTATAGTTCCAGAATGCCGTCCCCTAATGAGAGGACTTCAATGCAAGGAAGTGAAACGTTAAAGAAAAGACGCCATACTTTCTCAGAAAAAGTTGTAGCCAAACTCCTGGGCAGAAAACAGACTTGAAATTTAAATTAGCATACAGGGGGTCTTATGAATCATCCAGGACAGTGCTACGGACTGAGAGAGTTGGTGGGAACTCTTCTGAGGTTCTTGGGGTTTGCAGCTGCTTCCAGGTGAGCTCTTGAAAACCACAAGTGTCAATGCTTACAAGCAGAGACAGTCTGTGATGGCTTCATTGACCTTTGCCTGAGTTTGCAAATGGTTCTGTAAGCCTCCAATTCCCTAGAGGAAAACCCTTTTATACTTGGGATACATAGACTGGCTTCTTTGTCAGACTGGCTTCCTGAACCCAACTGGTACAATCAAAAGGAAATTCTTCATTAAGTTTCTTATTACATCTCCTTCATCATAAATAACATTGCAGTGATGACAATTGTTGTACTAGTTATTATAATTAGAAAGGTTGAATACAGAATTGTGGACAAGCGTATATACTCTGTGGAACCAGGTTCCTGGGGTTCACATCCCAGCTCAGCAATTTTCAGGCTATGTCATCTTGGAAAGATACATAACCCTAATGAGCTTCATTTTTCTTCCCCTGTAAAATGGGGAGAATAATAATACCTTTCTTAGAGAGTCACCTGAGAATTAAATATTAATACAAGGAAGTTCTATGAAAATCTTTAGCACAAAGTAAAGTTTCAGTAAGTGTTAAGTTGTCATCATTGCTATTTATTCTTTAAATTTTCTCTGATCTCTCTTAAGAGCTCTCATCTGGTAAGTAGTGATGAAGAATCTCTCCTTGACCAAAAGTTAGTTAAACTGCTTTAAGCCACATCCTTGACTAGGCCCCATCCTTCATCTACTGAGCTCAGTTTCAGGAAAGAATCCTTCTAGGCCAGTTTAATCAAAAATCTGCCACCCTGGATATCTAATTAAGCTTCTCTTCCCTCACCCTTGACATCTAGTCAAGTTGTTCTTTCCCTAAAACATTGATGCCTAACCAAATTCTTCTTGGTAATTTTCCATCCACTTTTTTACCCTGCTGATTGGCTATGAACCCCTTCTCATCCCTATTGTATTAAGTGTTGAGTCAATTTCTCCCTGATTGCTATAGTCTTGAATAAAGTCTTCTTTGCCATTTATGACAACTGTCTAGATTTTTTTCTCTTTTATAGTGGCAGGGAGAAAAAAAGATAATTTTAGTCAACTCCCTTTATACATAGTCCAATAATTTAAATATTCTCTTTAGATTTGGCCTATTCTTCCCCCTCCCCCTTTTTTTCTATGCTTCTGTTTAAAATGTTACCTGGGTATGCAAGAACACTTTACTTGACTTTGTACTAGTCTTTAGGTGTGTGTCATTTTGAATCCACTAGTGTTCAACTGGTTTTATTTTATCCTGGCCTGTTGGGATCCTCCCTTTGACTGAAGAGATTGTGGTCTACTATTTCTCAGCTCGATCAGGACATGGTGACCCCTCTCTGCAGACTAAGCCTTTGCTGGGCTCTCAGTGGTGCTGAAGACCACTTACTCTATCTGGCATCTGATTCAGCTGCTCCTTCCTCTCCCCAACCCTGCACCACCAAAGATTTTGCTATGATGACTCTTGGTTTCCTCCATGGTCTCATCACATTCTTACTGGTGTTCAAATCTATGTCTATACCATATAAGATCCAAGAAAAGTCCTCAAGTACAAAACAGAATCTCTGTAGTTGACAATGATTCCATATTGGCCTGGACTTGTTTTGCATAATGATCTCTTCAGCTCACTAATAGGAATAGGGCAAGAGTCCACCCCCATCTAGGATATCAAAGCTGACAAACAAGATCTTGTAGACCCAGAGATTTCATCCAATATCTTTCCAAACTCACTCTCGTCTTCTTTCAGTTGTCTCTACCCATAATCCTCTCAGGATCAAAAAGAAATAAAGTTCCCTTTTAATTTTTCTGTCATATCTTGAGGTAACCTCATCACACTACGGTAGAAACCCTATCACATGACATCAAGTCCAGTGCTTTGCATTTTAACTGGGAGGTAAAGGACTTTTAAAAAAAAGTTTCTTTTTTAAAAATACTCAATTAAGTTGCTGTAATATTCTACTGACTTTTTTTTCTCTATGAGTTCCTTTTGTAACAATCCAAATTTCCACTCTGAACTCCTTAAACATACAAAAATAAGAATAATAATAATAAAAATAAAAATAAATAAATAAAAAGTCAAAGATAAAACACTCCAGTAACCGAGCTACTAAGATTAAGCAGAAAATTGGTAAAGCTGACAAATACAAGATGGAATATAACTTTTTCTATACTAGCATTACTGCTTGAAATTGAAATGGGACAAAATAACTCATTTACAATAGCAACAAAAACTGTTATATATCAAAGCATTAATTTAACAAAGAGGTTAAGACTATATGACGATCATTATAGGAAAACTTCTGATTAAAAAGCACAAAACCAAGAACAAAAAATGAAAAGATATAATATTTTGGATGGGAAGATTCAATATCACTAAAACATGAATTTCCTCCAAATTAATTCATACTTTTAATTCCAGTACCAAAGGTTGTTTTGTTTGTTTGTTTTTTTAAGGGATGGGGGAAATGGGTAAAATTATCTTAATGTGACAGAATTACAAGAAATTGTAAAGAAACAGGGTAATGAAAGAGGATTTATCTGAGCGGATATTAAAAATTATTATAAGTTCTCTGTAGTTCAACAATATCATGATAGGAAGAAAAAAGAAGTCAATTGAACAAAATAGTCTAGAAATAGTATGTCACACCCTAGGCAAAGATCCACTATTTGACAAAGATGGTATAAATTAATCAGCAGAAATACAGTTTATTTACTTAATGCAGTGGTGCAATTAGCTACCATCCAGCAGAAAATAAAGTTGAACTGGTACCTCACACTGGAGAGACATAAAAATAAATTCAGATGGATTAAGAACTTAAATTTTAAAGCAGTTACAGAAAAATAGACACATAGATATAACTTAGGGTTGGAGAAGCTTCTTAAACAAAATGGAAAATCTAGAATATCTAAGAAATAAAATAAATGTTTTTGACCAGGTAGAAATTAAACATTTTGGTGCAGAAAATAATATCATTTTTAAAAAGTTTAAAAAAATTAAGAAAAGTATTTGCAACATATTGGACAGAAAAGAAAATGAATACTTGTCTATAGTATACAAAGAATCATTTTCAAATGAATAAGAAAATGGCAAATTACCAAATAGAGAAATGGTCAAATGACACATATAGGCAAATAACTGAAAAACCAATAAAATGTGATAGATATATGGTCACTAGATATGCAACCTCATTAGTATCTAAGAAAGCATAAACTAAAGTGATCACTGAGATAAGTTTTGGTTATTATCAGATCAACAAAATTAAAATTTTTAAAACATAATCTCTGATGACAATAAACGTAAAATGAAGTATAAAAAATAGAAAGCATTTTGGCCTCTGGTAAAGCAATCTCTCAATATATATTAAAAATAAAAATGCAAACAACCTTTGTACCTGTCAGAGTTCTTGGCTATAATAAGAGAAATAGGGCCTCGATAATTTAAATAGTAAAGAGATTTATTGGAAGGAGATTAATAACTGACAGGATGCACAGAAGGGTTAGAGAATGAGATCAGGGAAAGGATGGGGATCACTCAAGTGTGAACAACTGGAGCCACAGCCAAGGGCAAGCCCAGGAACAGCCCATTTCTCCCAGGGGACACTGGACACTGTTGCTGACACTCCACTCAATTTTTGAGAAAAGAAGGAGTTTAAACTCTCAATTTTAAAAATTGGATTTTGTTTTTCTAAATGAAAAGTTACTTGACAAAACAATGTCTCTTTTGGTGAAACGTTGGTGAAACGTACCTTGAAACATTTTTAATTCCTTCAGTTTCAGTTCAATTTCTTTTTCTCAGTAAAACTTCAAAAAACAATTAAATGGAACAATTTTAGTAAATACTAGTATGTGTATATGTCAATATATGCATATAAATGAATGACACTCATCAATTTTTAATAATAATTTTTGGTAATGAAATATTTTGGATATTTCTTATACATTTTAATGATTGGTAATTTTTTATAATTAGGAATATCTGCTTTATTAAATCAATAATTTATTTGAATAAAAGTAGACTGCACCATTGACGTATTTTGAAAAAAAACTATAATTACTTTAAATACTTTAACCCTGTAAATAGTGGATTTTTTTTTTCCCCCATAACAAGGTGACTGGAGAGAATCAGTTCTGGCTTTGGTTCCAAAGTTGAATTCAGTCAGGTTTCTAGATTGACTGGATTCTCTAGAATTTTTGATGTGCTGCCACCTTGGTTTCAAGAAGGCTGCAACAGCTTCTAGCATGTTGGGCCACAGGACTGCCCTCAAAGATAGAAAGTGCAAGGCATTGCCTCTTTCTCTCAGTGATACTGCCCACCAGCTTTCTCTTTATATTTCACCTCTACCCTACTTTTTGTCTGGCTTTCCTGAGATTAGGTAAAAGAGATCTCTTCATGATATAAGAACAAAGTTGAGGGGCATCTGGGTGGCTCAGTCGGTTGAGCGTCCGACTTTGGCTCAGGTCATGATCTCACGGCCTGTGAGTTCGAGCCCCGCATAGCGCTCTGTGCTGACAGCTCAGAGCCTGGAGCCTGCTTTGGATTCTGTCTCCCTCTCTCTCTGACCGTCCCCCATTCATGCTCTGCCTCTCTCTGTCTCAAAAATAAATAAACATTAAAAAAAAAAAAAAAAAGAACAAAGTTGGGATACTGTTAGCCAGGAAAGGGGAAGAAAGAGATGATGGCTTTTAAAGAAGCAATCTGCCCTGCCTATTACCACCATTACCGTTTTGTTAGTTTCCGTATGTGTGTGTGTGTGTGTGTGTGTGTGTGTGTGTGTGTGTGTGTGTGAGAAAGAGAGAGCGCGAAAGCAAGCGAGAGAGAGAGGGAAAGGGAACTTCATAAACAACTCCAAACTGTTTATATCTATGTTTATTTTTGTAACAAATATAGAAATTCAAGATCTCAACTTAGCTAGTCATCTAGGAAAGACATTTGGCATTTTCATGAGATTATTCTTTATTTTGCTCTTCATTAATCCTTAAGTACAGAGTTTATAGGGTAACAATGGCTTCTCTTTCCAATATAGTTCCTTGGATTTTGCTGCTAACCTATGAAATTTGTGGTAGAGACTAGGTTTAAAAAGCTTAGACAACTGGTGAATTCATATGTCCATGTCTCTAAATTAATTAGAATGAGCTACATTGAAATTAGCATTTAATTTGTACTTTATATTTTCCTTAACCTTTTTGAAATTCATTGCTAATACATTCAAAGTAATATAAATTTTTTTGTCCCCAAAACATGATTTTCTTGGGGCACCTGGATGGCTCAGTCAGTTAAACGTCCAACTTTGGCTCAGGTCATAATCTCACAGTCCGTTAATTTAAGCCCCATGTTGGGGTCTGTACTGACAGCTCGGGGCCTGGAACCTACTTCTGACTCTATGTCTTCTTCTCTCTCTGCCCCTCCCCCACTCACTCCCCCCCTCCGCCTCTCTTAAAAATAAATAAACATTAAAAATTTTTTTCAATGTTATTTTCTTTTTCTTATAGACTTTACCTTTGTACTTTTGTAATAAATTTGGTATTGAGAAAGAAGCATTAAAAAACAGATCCCAGAACAGAAACTGGAAGGTGTCAGTCGAAGAACTTCATGTAATAACTATAATTTTTTCCTTCTCTGCTTTAGAAGAAAGTCCCAGTTAAATGGCTGATTGAGAGTACTGGAGAAGCAAATAAAGGCCTCAGTGAGAGAAGAGAGTAGGTTATAAAATTCTTATCTCAGGGGAAAAAAACCAAACAGGTTGAGGGAAGCTACTTTTAATTTCTGTGCACATTTCCATGATCCAGGAAGGCTTGTTTTGCCCCTACATTAAGAGAAATTGGTGAGTTTCAAAGGAACATTCTCATCAGAGTCTAATAAGATTCGGTTTGGACTAAGTGGGTAACAATTACAGATAATGAAAAAGGTATATAATTGCACCTAGATGTTTGTTTTCTTCAAAATCTTCATCACTCTGTATAATCTTTTAAAGATAGCACTTAGGAATCTTGGTTAATGTCTTGTTATTTTAATAAAGAGTTCTATTTTTGTATTAAATTAAAAGTCTTAGAGTCTCTATTAGTTAACTCAATCCATTTCACAAAACCCAGTGTGTGGAACACATACTGAAAACCATTACTCATTCATTGGCAACTGAATGAGTTTCAAGCAAAATACCCAAATATATTCCAGGACCTAAAACCAAAGGAAAGTGTGGCAGGACTTTCTTTTGCTTCATGGGGAATTGGGCCAGCATACCTAAGAAAGAAAGACAGGAGAAAGAATAATTGAGAACACTGACAGTACAAACAATCAAAAAATTAAGCCATTTAATAGGACCAAAGTACATGAGGACTTACATCTTGGTCAATGAACATGCAACAACTTCATTCTTTTACTTTTATCTCCACCTTTGGTTAGTTGCTTGAGGCAAATATAACATTTGGGCAGAGATTTGGAACAAAGACTTGGAATGCCACTATAAGGTCCAACGGGAAAACAACTTCATCTGGCTCAAATATGGTTTGAATTTGAACCAGTTATTTAGGTATCTTTTTTTTTTTTTTTTTTTTTGGTAATTTGTTTAACCTTAATCAAATAATCTTGTTATTTTCTATTATTTCTGGAATCCTTCCATTTTAAATTATACAGGCAATAGTGTGGGGTTTTATTTATTTTCAATTGACCATTACAGAAATCTCTGTCTATGTGGCTGGGAGAGTGGAAATTTGGGCCATAGTTTTAATTAAGACAAGAGTAATTTTATAAAAGATTTGGCAACGTTCTTTCCCTGAATGATGCTTCAGTACAACTGCTTCACAAGCAATAAACATAGCACACTGATTTGATTGTTGAAAAATGAACAAAATCTGCATCAAATCACTTCAAACTAACTGTGAGTCTGAGTCATTTTGCTTTCCTAGAGTTCTAATATTTAAAGTCCAGTAAATTATAAATTGAGAGGCTATAAGATTTCTTCTTAAAGGAAACCAAAAAAAAAAAAAAGGCAAACATACATTTAAGGTGTTTAAGTGGAATTTTCATTTGTGGGGCATTAGAAAAAGAGTAAAAGACATATTTGAGATTCTTTCCTCCAATATGTTTGCCACTTTAAACTCATTTTTAGACATGGAAGTAAGTTTACAAAGAAGCATAATAGGCAGAGTTAAGGGAATTTTGTTTAACTTCTCTTTCCTTCATTGTATGCATAAGACATCAGAAGGAAAAATGTTTCTGTCATTGCTTTTGTTTATTCTCTCCCTCTGTCTCTCTGTCTCTCTCTCTCTCTCTCTCTCTCTCTTTTTTTTTTTTTTTTTTGAGAGAGAGAGTGAGCAGGGCAGAGGCAGAGAGAGAAGGAGAGACAGAATCCCAAGCAGGACTCAATCCCATGAACCATGAGATCATGACCTGACCCAAAATCAAGAGTTGGATGCTTAATCGACTGAGCCACCCAGGCGGTCTTGCTCTCAAAAAGCCTCTGGAGTAAGTATCTCTTTAAGTGGTAACACAGCATTCAGAGTTCAATTTCTAGACCACAGTTTAATGCAGAAGCTACAGGCATAAGTAAAAAAGCCAAATCCCAGTTATTTTTCTTTCTCCTACATCTCTTGTAGGGACACAAAGAGATCTACCAGTGGGCATTAATTACTCAATCACAGAAAGTACATGAAAGGGGTCAATCACTACTTGTCAAGCATAATACTCAACACATTTTCTTTTTTTTTTTTTAATTTTTTTAATGTTTATTTATTTTTGACAGAGAGAGAGAGACAGAGCACGAACAGGGGAGGGGCAGAGAGAGAGGGAGACACAGAATCCGAAGCAGGCTCCAGGCTCTGAGCTGTCAGCACAGAGCCTGACATGGGGCTCGAACTCACAGACCACAAGATCATGACCTGAGCCAAGGTCGGACGCTCAACCGACTGAGCCACCCAGGTGCCCCAACACATTTTCTTTAAAGAAGTGCATCTGCCAGGGAGAATAGAACCCAGAACTCCTAGGGGACAGAAAGACAATCAACAGGGATGAATACAAATATATTAATGAAAGCAGCCACATTTGGTAATAACCCCCAGTTTCAGAAGGATTTTTAGAAAGCTTTAAAATCTGACTTTTTAAACTTTGTTTTCCTTTGTCTGGTTTTAACTCAATTCAAACAATCCCTCATATTTTACTATCCTGATAGGGACTTTTTTTTTTCCCCTGATTGAAACAGTTCTTAGACTGGAAAATAGAAGATGCCCTATTCAGGGTCGAAGCCCTTACAAGTACCTGCATAAAACTTGAGTCCATACATCTTAAAGCAAAATACTAACACCCTAAATCCACTATCATGGTATTATGGACTGAATGTGTCTCTGGAAATTCATAGGTCGAATCCTTAACCCTCAATGTGATGATATTTGAAGATACAGCCTTTGGTAGGTAATGAGAGTTACATGAGATATGAGGTTAAGACTTCCATGATAGGATTAGTGCCCTTCTAAGAAAAGACACCAGAGACCCTGGTGGGTCTCCACCATGTGAGGACATAAAGAGGAGGTAGCTATCCGGAAGCCAGGAAGAGAGCCCTCTCCAAGAACTGAATCAGCCAGCACCAGCCAGATCAATCTTGAACTTCCCAGAGCTATAAGAAAATTAGTCATGGATTTCTGTAGTTTAAGCCACCCAATCTATGGTATTTTGCTATAGACCCAAGCTGACTTATACTCGTGGTCTATAGGAAACTGATATTATGCAAAGACTTATTTGGAATGCAAAGGTCAGCCTGACCTTAGCTCTGTGTGACCTTGAGTAAGTCATTAACCTGTCTTAACTTGTTCATCTAAAAGATGGGGGTAATGATACTTGCCTTATTCAAGTGTGTGAAAATATAAACATGGTGAAATAAATGGCTTCACAAAGTGTTTGGCAGTAGCATCCCCATCGGTTCTGTAAAAAGTCATAGCTCCTTTCAGTCGAAAGCACAGAGTGTGACCTGATGAATCTCCTGCTATTTTTACAAAACCCCTGCAGATTCCATCCCTTATTTCTACCAGTACTTCACTGCACATTAATAAATGGTTCGCATTTCTTTTTTTATAATGCCAACAAGAAGTATTTCACCAAGCAAACAGCTCTTCCCAAATGTATTATCACTTTGTTAGAATATGATGTTACCCTCTAAAATCTGGTTGTTTTCCAAGACCTTAAAATGAAATTCTAAGCCCATCTGAATAATGTACCAATAATTCAATATAGTAAATATTTTTGAACACTTAATATATGCTGGAAAAAACATTGTCCTGGGAGCTGTAGAACACACAGGGGTGGCTAAGACAGGTCTCTGCCCTCAATGAACCCAGAATAGTGAAGGAAACAGACATGGAAATAAATGTCTTCTAGTGTGATGAGTGCTGTACTAGGCACAACCATAAGACATAGTGAAGGCACAAAGGAAAGACTGATTAGTTCTTCTTAGAGTAGACAATAAAGCCTTCCGCCAGAAAGTAATACAATTAAGCAGGTGGTTTTCTAACATTGCTTAAACTTTGTACCTTAGTCCAAAGTGAAATGAATGAAGTGAATTTGTGAGGAACCATTATTTGCAAGGTACATTCTTGATAGATCCACCTGTGGGGTGGATCCCACAGGATACCACATAGCACTGAACAATACTGAACAATAACACTAGCAGATTATAACCACTGTTACTCCTGTTACCATTACTGTCTTATTACTACCGCCATTACAATTACTACCCATACTACTACTGCTAATAATAATCTCTACCATTTGTATAGCTCTTTACAAAGTACGTAACACACATTTCATTTCAGTCCTACTCTTTAGTTGCTGTTCTTAATTTAGTCCCACATGAGGAAACTGGGGTACAGACAAACTCAGCAATTTGCAAGGTTAGTTCTTTTTTAAATTAAGAATAGAGATAAAACACCAATAGCACTGGCACATCTTTCCCCAAAATGATGAAGCTTAGAAAACAGGAAGCAAGTCTATACCCTCCAGATGCTCTACCCAAGTAGCGCCCTAGCTCCCACTATCCTGTTTCTTAACTACTTGAAAGAATTAGTTAACATTCTCATTTGCATCAATTAACATTCTGAGAACTCTAACAAATCCTGCTCATAGCTGTGTTTATACTACATTGCTTTTCCTTTTTTCACATTTTTAATTATGAAAATAAAATATGCTCATTATAGGCAACTGAAAACTATAGACAAATATTAAGGGGAAAAAGAATTAATCCATAACCTGAAAACCCAGAGATATCTACAGTTAATATTTAATGATCTATTTCCTTCTAGCATGTTTTCCTTTGTGTTTTTCTCTGTGCTTATGAATGTATTTTTATTATGGAATATACTGTATAAATAGATATTTTATGCCATATTATTATTTTAATAACTTTTTGGAATAATTTTAAATTTACAGAATAGTTGCAAAAATAGTACAGAGAGTCTATAAACCCTTCACCCAGGCTTCCCTAATACTAACATCTTATGTTAGTTTTAAAACTTCTTAGCTTTGTAAAAGTTGCACTATATTAGTATTGTGCATATTTTTTAGCTAAGAAGAGAACTTATTATTAACCTAAACTACATATTTTCTTCATTTTTCACCAGTTGTTCTGCCAGCATCCTTTATCTGTTCCAAGATGCAGTTCAGGGTATCAGACTGCAGTTAATTGTCATGTCTCGTCTCCTTGGTCTCTGGTCTATGACAGTTTCTCAGTCTTTCCTTGTTTCTCATTGCCTTGACATTTTGAAGATTGCTGTCAGGTAGTTCATAGGGCATCCCTCAATTTGGATTTTTAAATATGTGTTCTCATGATCAGTGCCTTCTTCATCACATCATATCAGGAAGTACATGACATTACCATTAATTTACCACTGGTGAAGTCAAACTTGATCTCTTGGTTAATGTGGTATCTGTCATGTCTCTTCACTGCAAGGTTATTATTTTTCCCTTTCCATACTCTGTTCTTTGGAAGTGAGTCACCAAGTCCAGCTCACCTTAAAGACTTGGGAGATCAAGCTATACCTCCTGGAGGAGGAGGAGTTATATATATTATTTGAAAAATTTTTCTAAGGGTGATTTGTCTGTTCTTTATTTATCCCCTTGTTTATTTTAACAAGACGGACTCATCAATATTTATTTTATGCTTGGAGTCATACTATGATATTTATTTTATTGCTCAAATTGATCCCAATTTGGCCAATAGGAGTTCTTTCAAGTTGGTTTTTATGTCCTTTAAAATTCCCCAACAGTACTTTTCATTTCCTTTTGTTTTTGAGCATTTTTTTTCTTTCTGGCACTACAAGATACTCCAGGTTATCTTGTACATATCCTCCCTTAGCCCTAGAATCAGTTATTTCTCTAAGGAACCCTGATTCCTTTTATTGAAGAATGGTGCTAAAAACCAAGAACTGGGTTCTAGGTGTAATTGCTTAAGTGGAAATACAGTATTATTCACCAACTATGTTATAATATAAGTGAGCACGAAGTAAAACAATGTGTTATTTGATTTGACGTACAGTTGCTGCTTCTCTAGTTTTCCTTCATCAAAAGTAGAATCTGGAAAATAAAACGTGGCTAAAAAAACAAAATGCCTAGGTTTATATGCTGGCCTTATCACCTACTTGCTGTGTGACCTTGGGCAAGTTGCTCAACTTGTCTGTCATTCAGTTCTGTCCTCACAGTTCTAAACATGTAACTAGCAACAATACCTACCTCACTGGTTAATTGCGAGGCTTTAAATACATTGATATCTACAAAACACTTGGAATGGTGCCTGGCATCTACAAATTACTATAAAAATGTTAGTCGTTTTCATTGCTGTTCTGACAACTTTAACCACAGCCTAATACTGAAAACACAACATCCAATAATAGCCAACACATATTGAGCCTATCTTATGAGAAAGGCAATCATTAATCCTATCATAAAGTACATCCTATTTTAAATAAAATATTTTCTTATTATTAATTATTAACTTAAATTTGCTTCAATGGGCATATTTTAATCCATATTTTATCCTTTAAGTGTTTTTATTCAACTTCTCATAAAAACTTTATATGCCAAAGCATCCCTAAGATGGCCTCTATGAATGCCTTCCCTTATAGTAAATATATGCTATTTATCACATCTGGAAGTAGAACCTAGCTCTCATTCCCTTGATTTGGGACTTTCTTGGTGACTCATTTAACCAATAAAATACAGCAGACGTAATATTTTTAAACTTTTGAAACAAAGTCTTCTAAGAAATTTTGGCACTTCCTTCTGGGTTCCTTGAAACTCTTATTTTGGGGATTACCTGTCTCGGAACAAAGCTACCATGAGGGAAAAGCCCAAGCTGCATGGCGAGGCCAAAGGTAGGCACTCAGGTTGACAACTCCAATGGAGCCATCAGCTGACAGCCAGCATCCACTGACAGTTGCCTGGGATACTCAGCTTAGTCAAACTGCAAATGACTGTAGACCCAGCTGAGAATTGATGCTGCTTTGTGTGCTGTGTCCAGTTCAATACACAGAACTGTGAGTGATAATAATAAATTATGACTTCAAACCACAAAGTTTGGGGGTGTTTTGTAGTGTACAAATAAGTAATGTAAACAGATGACCTCTTCAATCTTTTATGCTCAACCATTGATGACAAACTTTGTTCACATAAGTAAAGGTAGCAAATGTCAGAAGATCATCAATAACCTTTTGTTTGCCATTTCACCATTGCAGAATTTAGATCATTTACTTTATCTAACACTTACGTTGTGAAATCTAACGGCTCTTTTTTTCTATCCATCGACCAAAAGTTTACTTTTAAGAAACTTGGTGATAATCTGCTTGGATTTTAAGTCCAATATAGCTTTTTCATATCAAGTATTCTAAAATAATGGTAAAGCTTTTCTTTCCATATAGCCCCATGTTGATCTACTGGATGTTAATAATTTTTCATTAAGATTAAAATTTTAATATCAACTAAATATCATTAGTAAAATGTTTTTCACTCCATGTTTTCAAGATTTCATTTTCATTTTGAATCTGTAAACTGTGTACATGTTGATGTTTTCACGACATTCTTGGTGTTTTCAATAAGTTCCTTTAGCAGCTGAGTAATACAAACTTTAGCAAGCCAATAACTATGCTTCAAAATTATTCGACACGAGAATCATTCAGAAAAAGTGGTTTTGATTCTCATAGCTCATTAATTTTTGACTAAAGTTTTTCTTTTGATGAGCCACACAATTTAGTATGAAACAGGAAAGAGTGGTGTCTGATCTCATGTCTTCACGAAAGCTGAAAATAGACAGGATGGAGCTGCCTAGATTTTATTAGATTCGCTATTTTGATATCATTTAATGTGGAATTCTGTTCTGTAGCAAATGTCTACATTTGAAAGACTTACTGTGAAGAAAACAATGTATTTCTTAAACCTTAAGGTTTATAATATGATCTATATGTGAAGGCCTTTACAACTTTCTGCCATTGTTCCCTCACCATCAGGACAAATTTATGTAGGGTTTCTCTCTGGTGTGTATCAAAACATTCACTTATCAATTTAAATATTTCATCTCCTATAGGCTCTTTCGGTATTTTACAGAACAAATAAAGTTCTTCAAAGAGTTTCTCTTTAGAGATTCTCACTAGCACCATTACTAAAGTACTATTCAATCTGTAATAAAACTTGTTTAATCTAAAAGTATTTTGGATTAGTGTGATCTCTATGTTATCCAACATGTCCTCAATGTGTCTACTAATTGAATTAATCAAAAAGTGGTACATTTCCTATTGTCTTTGCATCATTGACCCCATGTATTACATTAGCAGTTTCAAGGCAGGCTGTTAAAGCAAAAACTCTACTATTGATTGAGGCATTCTGTATCTAGGCACTACAGAGCTGTGCAATTAGTTCTTTGAGCATAAACTAATATTGTACAAATGATTTCATGCAGTAAATTTGTTTCTGGGTCATTTATTCAATAATGTTTTGTCTAGATCCTACTATGTGACAAGCGTGGATCTTCATCAATGAACAAAGCATGTGAAGATTCCTGCCCTTGAGATGATTACATTTCATCAAAGAAAGACAGACAGTACCTTATATCAATAATAAAAATTAAATTCCCTAATGTACTAAAATATATTAGTTTGCTAGGCCTACTCTAAAAAGGTACTGCAAACTAGATGGTTTACACAACAGAAGTTTACCATCTCACACTTCTGAATTCTGGAAGTCTGTATTTAAGATGTAGGCCAGAGGTCTGTGAGGAAAAACCTATCCCATCCCTCTCTCTTAGCTTCTGCCAGAAATCTTTGACAATTCCTTGATTTGAAGACACATCGCCCTTATCTTTGGCTTCGTCTTCACATGGCATTCTTCTTGTCTGTGTGTCTGTGTCCTAATTTCTCCTATTTATAAGGAAACCAGCCACATTTGGTTAGGGGCCCACCCTACTCAAATCTGACCTCATCTTAACCAATTATATCTGCAATGTCACATTCTGAGGTAATAGGAGTTACAACTTCAACATGTAAATATTTTTGGAAGGACACAACTCAATCCATAACAGATGAAGTGTGCCAAGGATGAAAGAAAGAGTAGATCAGGGTGAAGGTATGGGGGGGGGGGGGGGGGCGAAGGGAGGATAGATTGAAATATGAAATAGGGCATAACTTGCCAAGAAGGCTTAAGAGAGAATTGAAGTAGTGGAGAAAGTTAACTAAGAAGATATCTAGGGAAAGACTCTTTCAGGCAGATGGGAGAGTAATATAAAAGACTTTTGAACCAGAATAGACCCTCCAGCTTAAGGAATAGCAAGAAGTCAGTGTGGTTGTAGTAGAGGGTATAGTGGAAGACAGCAGCAAAGACTAAAGAACAATTCATGGAAAGCTTTGCAGGCCATAGTAAGTTTTGGCTTCCGCTCTAAGTGAAATGGAAAGCCAAGGCAGATCGTGATCAGAGTGACATGACTGATTTCTGTTGTACAAGAGTCACTCTGGCTGCCATATAGAGAATAGACTTATGGTGGGAAAGGGCAAAAGCAGAAGCACCTACTAGGAGACTCTTTGAGTAATCTAGACACAACATGGTGGTGTCTAGGGCAAGGAAAATAGTAGTGGAAGCATGAGAAATGGTAGAAATCTGGCTCTCCTTTTTTGGAATAGAGTTGACAGGGTTTCCTTACAGAACCGAAGGGTGTAAGAAGAAAAAAGACAATTCAAGGATTACTCTAGATTTTGGGTTCAGCAACTATAAAGAAGAGGTTGCAATCAACTGAGCGAAGGAAGTCTGTTGGTGAAGCAGGTCTGTGGCATACTCTGTTATACAGCAGCCTCTAAACAGCAATTAATAACCTCTACTTCTTGGTATTCATATTCTTGTGCATGAGTCTCCCTTTCAGTGTGCCTTGCATCTAAGGATTTGTTTTAGTAAATATATTACAGCGAAAGTGATGAGGTGTCAATTTCTACATTAGGTTAAAGAAAAAGAATGTGGCTTCAGTCTTAGATGCTTTCTCTCTCTTGTTCTCTTGCTCTCTGGTTCCCTCTCCCCTCTTAGGGTAGCCAGTTGCCATGATGTGAACTGTCTTATGGAGAATTCAGTTGGTGGGGAATTGAGGGAGGCCCCTGGCCAAGAGCCAGTAAGAAACTGAGGCCTTAGTCCAACAGCCTACAAGGAACCGGATCCTTCCAACAACTATAAGGGTGGATTTAGAATTGAATCTTACCCTGGTCAAGTCTAGATGAGACAATAGCCCTGGCCAAAAATTTGACTTCAATCAATCTCGTGACTGATTTCAAGCCATAGAACCCAGCTAAGCCACGCCTGGACGTCTGACCCATGGAGATTTTGAGATAACAAGTGTTAATTGTTTTAAGCTATTAATATACGGGAAAATTTCTTGTGTAGTAATAGATAAGTAGAACACTTTTTAAAAGTTCAACACTTTTTGAGAAAAATATTCAAAATGTTTTGAGTAAGATACCAGAGAATTTGCTTACAACTTTTGATTCATTTACTAATATTCCATGTGGAAATATATATATGTGTGTGTGTGTGTGTGTGTGTGTGTGTCTATGATTTTTTAAATCAATTCAGATTTATTTATGCATACCTGATAATAATCATAATTATAATCATAATCTCTACCACTTCCTGAGCATGACTATGTGTCAAGCATTGCTCTGACCATTTATGTGGCTTCTTTAATCCTCACAATAACCCTCTAGGATAGATACAATTATTACCTCCATTTTACCGATGAGGAAACTGAGTCCCAAATTTTGTATTTATTACCCAAAGTCAAACAACTAGTAAGTAGTAAGTTTGAACTGAAGTGGTATAGTTTCAGTATCTGTGCTGTTAAAAAACAAACAACAAACAAAGAAACAAAACCACCAAGTGAAAATTTAACTGAAACCAAATGGAAGCAATTCAATGAGAACATGTAAAGGAGGTGATATGGTGGCTATCCATAAAGTCCTAAGTACCAAAGCCACAATTACTCTATTTGGCAATCTACCAGAGTTAGTGTTTAAATAACATTCAAATATTAAGAAAAATTTTAAATGCTTTTGTGATTTTTAATATATATATTTTTGATGGTTTCAATTTTCTTCATTATAAAATCTTTACGATTTGCGATCACTGCTAATTTGCAGAATTTATGACACACCAGATGGGAAACTCAGGAATAGCGAATTTTTCTTGAAGTTGTGTTTTAATAACAAGCAGAATTTTTTAACTTAGATCGAAAAATTATTTTTATGTTTATTTAAATCGCTAATAGGGATTATGGGGCAGGGGTGGGGAGATTATAGCTAAATCCTTATTCCATTCCTTGGTGATCGCAGCCACTAATGTGCCAGGATAAAGAAATGACAAAGCATAGGGGGAGGAAATCAAAGTCCCTGTATTTTGTTTTTGTTTTGTTTTATTTTTTATATATTTTTTTAAATCCTGGTAAGGCACACATAACATTAAATTTACCATTTTAACTATTTTGGGGTGTATGGCTCAGCAGTGTTATACACAGTCACACTGTTGCACAACACATCTCTAGAACTTTTTCATCTTGCAAACCTGGACCAGTATTAGAAGTCATTGTATGTTAAATGCTTCAGCTGCACTCATTTTATTTTCTCCTGAATCTATAGCACTTATTTGGACACTTAATTATAAATACATGGATGTTAAATGGCCTCATGGTAAATTCTGTTTTCCCCCAAACAGATTATAAAATCCCAGGATCGTCCTTTTTATTCCTTGCGTATCCCACCATTTCTTTACCCAGGCTAGGTTTGTACCAGCTTCACACCAGGAGTGCCCAACCCCTACTATTGAAATTCTGTGAAAGTCCCCCATCACCTCGGAACCCACTAGCCCCCCACACTCCATGTCCCAACCCTTCCCAAAATGTACACCACTGCTTCCAGGAATCTTTCCAAGCTGTGCCTTCCCAAACTACCAGCTCTTTAATGTTTTGCTTGGATCCTATTTGTATATGATCCATGGCACCTAGGAATCTTACTACAGGATGCTATAATGAAATATCATATCCAGAGTGGCTTACCAATAAACACATATTTCTAATGATTCTGGAGGCTAGAAGATCAGGATCATGGTCAGATGCATTGTAAGGTTCTTGGTGAGTGCCCTTTTCCTGGTTATGTACTCACATAGCCTTTTCTTGATGCATGCAAACATACACACAGAAATCTCATGTCTCTTTTCTTTAGGGCATTAATCTTATCATGGGGATCCCACCTCATGATCTTATCCAAACCGAATCACTCCCACCTTCAAATAGCATCCCTACTGGAAATTAGGGTCTTCAATTTGTGATTTTTGTGGTGTCACCAACATTTAGTACATATCAGAGTCCTAGAATAACTAACACGGAAGAAGGAGACAGAAACCTTTTAGCTTGAAGAATTATAGAAGATTGTATTGATTATATGGCATCTACTAGGCCTTGGGGAATAAGCAATGTTACTACCCAGGCCTATTTCAGAGAAAGAAAACAACAAAAATATTTTAAGCCTCGTTCTGCAGACTGTCCCATAAATGTTCTGTTTCCATCCAAATTTACACTCCAGCAATCCAGAGTGGCTGGATTTCTCTCAGAGGGATGTGGGAAAACTGGGATGATCAAAACGGTTGCTGAAGAGAACGAGGAATGGCAAGTCAGGAAAAGAGGTAGAAGCGTCTGGATTTGGGAGCAAGTAGAGCGTGGGCAACACAGAAGGACCAAACATCTTTGGTTTGTTTGTTTGGTTCTGTTCCTCCCAATTCCTATGAATACTCACTTTGTACGTTAGTACTGTTAAGCTTTTCCTGACCCCCTTAATGTGTTAAACCTCCCCTCAAGAGAAAGTCTTTGGAACAAATAGCATTTATGTTGGGACTTGAAACAGACTACTGTACAGACCAACAGCAACAACAACCAAAAGGACATAAAAGAGAAGGAAAGAATGGAGAGAACAGGGATAAAAGTAGACGAACAATTCTAGACTGAGAGGAAAGAGTACATTTAAAGGTTCTTAGGTGAGAAAGAGCTTGGCTTTAAAGAAAATTAAAGTCAGTCCAGGGTAATACTGTGCTAACTGGTCAGAAAGGATAAACCTGAGAATGGATCATTGAATTTGAGATTGTAAGGAATGGGACAAAGGATTTTAGGAATTACAGTGGAAGATATCCAAGTTCATCAACCCTTGCAGTCAGCATATTTGACAACGAACTTTGACTACAAGTCTAAAGAATAGAAGCAGATTAAGAAACGTTTTTATAATTAGGTAACCTTTGCTAGATATTATCTGGTTTACATGGTATCAGCACAACTGAGAAACAAGTAACGACATGGCTACTCGGTGTCATTTCCCAGCCTGTGGAGACAGTTTGTGGTTTTTAATTGTTCAACACGTTTTCATTCTTGACCCAGGAAAAAATCACTTATAAAGTAGGTCTCAGAAGGCTCATCACGTCAAGAGGGATGTGATTCTATCTGGCTGGCAAAAAGGGAAAATACAGGAATGATTAAGGACTCACAGGGGGTGCTCAGGAGAAAGGGAATCCAAGGAGATGCAGTTTCCAGAACGTCAAGCCCCCCTCCCTGGCCCCAGAGTACGAATCATTTAATATAAATAATATGTTGGGGTGCCTGGGTGGCTCAGTCGGTTGAGAGGCCAACTTCAGCTCAGGTCATGATCTCGCAGTCTGTGAGTTCCAGCCCCACGTCAGGTTCTGTGCTGACAGCTCGGAGCCTGGAGTGGCTTCAGATTCTGTGTCTCCCTCTCTCTCTAGCCCTCCCCCGTTTGCGTTCTGTGTCTGTCTTTCAAAAATGAATAAATGTTAAAAAAAATTTTTTAAATAAAATAAATAATATGTCTGTAATTAGCGTTCCCAAAAACATCATCTGCATCATTACTTCTAACACAATTCCTCTGCCAGGAGCTGTAAGAGCCCATCACATGATTTTTGTATCAGTACAGGTGATATAGGAAAAAAGAAAAAAAAAAAAACAGCAACAATTATTATCTAGGAGTCACTGTTAAAATGTTCTAAACACTATTTTTTAATCTAATGATTGGGTGGAATGGTAGAAGCAAATTGTGTATTGTAATGTGAAAAAGTCTTTTCATAAGGGACAGGAAATACTTTACTTCATTGTTGAAGTTGAAAGCTGTTCACATTGTATCAAGCAAGTAGCAAATTCATGCAACTTTGAAGTTTTGTATATCTGTTACCCCACACCCTTCTATGATCATTAATACTTTGCCTAAAGAGCAAGGCTCTGATTAAAACTGATCCATTGACCATAAGCACCATTCTAATATTTATTAACTAACTTTTTAAATAAGGGAGATTTTACCACTCTTCAAATCGTAATTTTTTAAAAATATTGTTTTTATATTAATCAGTCACTTTATCAAGTCAACTGGCTAGCCTTTTGATCAGTGAAGGTATCTGTCTCTGATATGTAATGAAATAAGCCAGTTTTCAAATTTATAATAGGTTTTTTAGCAAAGGTTTTATTTGTGCAATGGTATCGCTGGCTACACCATATTGTATTTTTGAAGATATGGTGTCAGGGTATACAGAGCATAAAAGCCAATTTATTTGTACAATACTTATCTTCACCTTAAAGTGCATTTAATGGAGAGATGCTGTATTAGCTGTTCCCCAGATTTCAACTCAAGCCAACATTTCCTGAGTGACTTCAAGAGATACGTCCTTGTGCAAGGTACAGCATAATGCAAGAGTGAGTGAATTCCTTTTCCTAACATTTC
Source organism: Herpailurus yagouaroundi (assembly GCF_014898765.1). Lineage (NCBI taxonomy): Eukaryota > Metazoa > Chordata > Mammalia > Carnivora > Felidae > Herpailurus > Herpailurus yagouaroundi. The sequence goes on from NW_024412388.1 coordinate 91,788,269, forward strand.
ACGTTCTAGAGAGGAGCTGAGATACATGCACAAAGAACAATAATAAAAACAGAATGTAAGAATTCCTAAAAACAAATATATGAACAATTGTTATGGGAGCATACAAGAATAGAGATTAATGGCTGATATACCCAGAGGAACAGGACATTGAGCCTAGTTGAGGAAGGAGAGGGCTCCTTTATTGAAAGACTTTATTGAAAACAATGGATTTAAGTTGCAGGGGTGCGTTTTCTAAGTCATATATCATTCTTCTTTAAATATAGTTGCTTTGCATCTGTATCTAATATTTATTTCACAGGTTTGGGATTTAAGGAGTTTTATAAAGTCTAAATCATTGCACAGTTATAGAAGAGTATAATTACTATTACATCATATTACAGCTGTGTCCACAGTGCCAGGCCAGTCATTATGAAGATTGCAAAAGCCCTGCGAAAGCTGCTTTGAAGACCTCAGGCGATGTGTAAGTGGAGACAAAATACCCCAGGATACGCAAGACAGACAATGCAAGACAACAGGCAATTGACTGTTGTTGGTGATTTTCTTTACTGCCCAGAGACTGGTCAACAATCAGGGCCCCAGCTACAGACTTCTGCATCAGAGGGCCCAGAATGCCAGCCAGGGGGCCTCCCTTTGTACCCTGGCTCTAGGTAGAAACAACAGATATTAGGAATGGACCTGTTATTGATCTAAGGCTCATACAAAACTTGGACAGTTTCTTGTGACCCATCTTAAGAAGCAGGAGTCCTGACATGCCCTGCTGTATGGGATGCTTTGAAGTAGGCTAGAAAAACACGGATGAAATACCAGGTTGACTCTCTGGTTCCTTTGATGTCCTCTGACAATGTCACCCACTACTGCTTACCTTATAATCGTTAAATAATGCATTTTACTTGCGTAGAACATAATTGACTATAAAGGGTAACCCTCTTCCACTCTGTATTTGAAAATTCACAAACCTGGTTTGGACACCTATCATGTGCCAGGTTATTTACCATTTTAATCCTTATCCTGGGAGGGCAATTAAGTCCCTCAGTGACTTCTTTTAAATATGAAAACAGGCACAGAGAAGATTATTACCTACTTCCTGAAGCTACCTGTGTTGCCTCAGGACTAGTGGAGCCTTGGGGAGAACAGAGGATGGGCTGAGAGGGAGAGAGCACACCTGAGTCATAAGCCCTAGTAGTTTCCATGGTCTGCTTTCCTTTCATTAGCTTAGATTACACACAGGCCATTCTCAAAAACTAAACTAAACTAAACTAAACTAAACAAACGAACAACAGCAACAACAACAAAACCAGAGTGACCAAACCCAAATCTACTGAGGAGATCTGTGGGATTTGCTTTAAAAAAACTTTTTAAAAACCTAGCGGCTTCCTGAGAGGAAATTTAGGGCTCCAGGGAGCTGTGTCAACTCTCAACCACGGTCACTTTCAGGGTATCAAAATAAGCAATCATAAAGCAGTAGCCAAATGGCCAGAAAGAGTTAATGTAGCTTCCACAGATGCCAAACTCTCCTGGAGACTCAGAATAGTGGGCCCCGTGTGCAGGTATACATTCGGAAAGGAAAATGGGGAAAAATTTTTAAAAAGGAAAAAAGAATGCCAAAAGACACACTGGAGTAGAATAATGTTTAACTTAATAAATAATGCACATCATAAAATATGTATTTATTTAGTAAACACCTAGTATACCACAACATCAGTCACCCAAATCACCCTGGTTTTGCAGCTGAATAATAAATACAGCACCTTAAAATATCTGGCTGCCAAGATAGATAAAAGAGTGAAGAAGCCAGCACATACTGACCTCAGACTCCACAGCCTTCCCTGCCTCTGGGGGAGAAGACACAGAGGATGCTGAGTGATTAGGCCGCAGAGGCCGCAGCAGCGCTCCGAGGCACTGAATAATGGATATCTTTGGAAGCCCTTGGTGGAGGCTGCAAGCAGCCACGGGAGGAGGGGAAAGTGTCCAAGAACCTTAAGGGTCTTGCAGAGACCAGAGGGAAACCAGGAGAGAAGAGACTGGCAATAAATCTTTCAATACCCAAGGAAACAGGCCACCAGGTAAAGGATTTGGTCCATTTTCGCAGAAGAGCATTTGCTCCCTTGCCATAACAGTCATTCCTGTGAAATGAATATATTAATGCCATTAAGATCCAGTCTGAGAATGTCGGACCCACCCACAATACCCATTTGAACCCATTAGTTGTTTAACCCTGGCTTGAAGATTAGCAGAAATTAATTGACAGAACATACTTTGTCGGGAATTTTCAGAATGCTTTGCAGATGGCTGAACCGAGACACTTTATTGACCATAAAAGGGTTCCTAATGCAAACGAAGGAATGCTGAGGCGGCACTACTGTCTCCAATAGGTTGCAGTTTCCAGCGATCAACTTCCTGTCTCCTATCAAGCCTTCAGCCTGCTGTTCACTGCGCAGCCGTTATCTTCACATGCTGACACATGTAATCTAGCATCCTCACTTTGCCACAGTCAGAGCAATTGCTTGACAATTTGATTACAGTTTCCTGTCAGCTCATGCACGGAATATTTCTGTGAGCTTTCAGCAATCGCAAAATATTTTGATTTTGAAATGATAGTAATCCGTGAAGAAGAACGTCCTCAAAATATTGATTTCTGATAACAAATCAAGATCTGCATAAAGGAAATTGCTTTAAGTGCCTATGAATAAGGATGAGTTGGAGCACAGAGGGAAAGAGAGTGGAGGCTGTGATTACACAGGGAAAAAGAAAAGGACTTGGGTTGTGGAAGCTTTGGAAGGAGGCCGAGCTTGTGACAAAAGAGCCACCGTTGGATTTCAGTGGCCTGGTGGAGAGAATCGAGTCACCACCGGGCTGGACCATTAGATAGTACGTGTGTGTCAATTTCATTTCAAAAATGCTCTTCACCCTAAACAACTGATGGTTGTTGGGCACGTATATTGGTGGAAACTCCATAGGAAAGGGAAATGAAGAATGAAACGTTGTCATTGAGAAGGCAGAATATCTCTCATTTTAATAAATAATTTGCGGATTAGCATGTATTTAAGTGAACTAGTATCAAATGTTAAAGGTCATATCTGTATATAAGGCTTTGTGTCCCTTACTGTAAGATGGAGAGAGGCTTTTTCAATATAGGAGTATGACTGGCTCTTTGTGACCCCTAATAGACATATGAAATAGGATTTGTCTTGAATTATCAACCTTTCCCTCTGAAATGAGAATGTGCCGAGAAAGACCTCCACATTCTTTTTTTCTGTTCCCTCAGAAATCAGTCATTCAAAATGTTACTACCAGCATTTTAGGCACTTCTACACATGGTAGTTTTTTACAGAATAAGACAAAACTGAAGTTATTTCCACAAATGAACAAGATAGAAATGGGCATGCAATCAGATTTAAAAAAAAAAAAAACTCATGGAATTTTAAATGGAAGAAAATGTTCTGAAATGAAACCCTATTACGGTAGCCCTGGAGCTACAGGTAATTTATAGGTAGACCAGTAAAACATGTGTTCCTCAATAATGCAATCAATCATTTTACCTGGAATCTAGCCACTCAGCAATGTAAAGCTCCAAACATGAATCTAGATTTTTTTTCAAGCTGCTATTAGTCAAATAGCTTTAATGACTTCTACTTTTAGACAACAGTTAGGGCTATTTAAATCTATAATTTGTCCTACATTTCTTCTTAAACAGGCATGCAACCCTACATGCTGACATTGCTTGTATTCAGAACAGGACAAGCAAAGGGTGGCAACACATGGGCTTTGAAAGCATAAATGATACAGAAAGTTTCTGTCACTGACATTTCTTTACCTGTTTGTGATAAGGCATAATTTACATGGGGTAAAATTCATCCTTTAAGTGTACCACTCTGTGAGTTTTGACAAACACATGCAGCCGTGTAACCACTATCACAACCAGAATACAAAACAGTTCAATAATTCCCCCCAAATTCCCTCCTGCCCTTGGTAATCCACCCCTTCTACACCCTCAGCCTCTGGCAACCATGGTTCTATTTTCCGTCCCTACACTTTATGTTTTCCGGAATGTTATATCAATGGAATCCTACAGTTTGTGATCTTTTAAGTCTGGTGCCTTTCACATAGAATAAATGTGACTGAGATCCATTCATGTTGTTGTGTTATCAATATTACATTCTTTTTATTGCTGAGTATGGATGTACCTCACTTTGGATTGATGCCAGTTTTTAGTGATTACTAATAAAGCCACTATTAACATACATGTTTTTCTGTGAACACAAAAATTTCATTTAGCTTGGGTAAGTAGCTAGGACTAGAGTTGATGGGTCGTAGAGTAAGCATATGTTTAACTTTACAAAAAAACTGTTAAACTGTTTTGAAAAGTGACTGCACCATTTTGAATTCCCGAAAGCAATATATGGGAGTTTCTGTTGCTTCACATCCTTGCCACCCTTTGGTATTTTCAGTTATTTTATGTGCTTGGTTTAGCTCTTTTTTTAAATTTTTTTAATGTTTATTTACTTTTGAGAGAGAGAGAGTGTGTGAGCGGGGGGGGGGGGGGGGGCCGGAGAGAGGGGGAGACACACACAGAATCTGAAGCAAGCTTCAGGCTCTGAGCTGTCAGCACAGAGCCCAACACAGGGCTCAAACCCACGGACTCTGAGATCACGACCAGAGCCAAAGTTGGATGCCCTACGAACTGAGCCACCAGGAGCCCCTTGTTTTAGCTATTCTAATAGATATGCTGTGGTATCATTTTATGGGTTTTATCTGCATTTGCTTAATAACTAAGGATGTTGGGCATCTTTTCATACACTTATTTTCCATTCCTATATTTTCTTTGATGAAGTGTCTTTGTAAATCTTGTGCCTGTTTTTTAGTTGGGTTGGTGATTTTCTTATTACTGCCTTTTGAGGGTTCTTATGTAAGCTGGATACAAGTCCTTTATCAGGTATGCAATTTCAAATATTCCTCCTAGTCCATGTCTTTTAATTTTCTTAATAATGCCATACAAAGGGAGAAAGTTTTCATTTCAATGAAATCCAATTTATCAATCCTTTCCTTTTTTTTATAGATTGCGCTTTTTGTATCTAAGAAATCTCCACTTGATCCAGGATTGAAAAATTTTCTTCTGTGTTTCTTCTAGCCTAAAGATCATTCACAACATAGTTTAAAATAGATCCACTATTAATGAAATCTCAGTGATATATGTGAGAAAAAAAGGATAATTTTTTTAAATTTGGAAAAATAAAAACAGACTTCAGTGTATTGTATACTTGGAAATTCTGAAATCACAGTCTATTCTCTAAAACATAACAAATTACACTAGTACAATCATCCATTCATTTGTTTGTCAAGTATTTATTAATGTCCCTACTATTTACAGCTTATTCTGCTAGATGGTGTTTCAATGTGGTTGATCTCGTCCCTCAAGAATTTCACACCCCTATATAGGGCAGAGACAAGTAGAGAGACAATTGTAGCACAGTGTGATAAGAGCAAGGATTAAGGTGGTCACCAGCAACAACAGGAGTGAAAAGCAGGATACAACACAAAATGCTAAAGTATAGTAACCCCACTTAAGAAAGGAGATAAAAGTTGTAGCCCTCAGGAGCACACAGTTTTATGGAGGAGATGAAAATATAAATACATAAATAAGTATTTAATTACCAGTATTCCTGGTGCTATGAAAGAAAGTTATAGGAAGTGAAGAGAATATATAAGATATAATTTAGCCTAGGAGCCTAATGGAAGACATTTCTAAGAAACTAACATGTAAATTGGAAGTTTAGCATAATTAGAAATTCATCTTGGAACAAGAGGGGGAAATTCAACATTCCATCCTGAGAAAACTGCACATTTAAAGATCCCAAAATAGGAATTAAGTGAGTGTATTTGAGAAACAGTGAAAAGACTAGGTTAATAGGGAATTGTGTAGTGATTTTCTAATTTAAGTTGAATGAGAATTACCCATGAAGCTTGCTTAAAATTAAGACTACTAGGCCTCACATATAAAGTGTTTATTTAATAGTTCTAAAAGAACAAGGTGATTATGATGTGATGTATCAACCACCACACCTCGATAAATTCTAGAATAGAAGCAGAGGGAAATAGTGGTAGGTTAAGGAGACAGGAAGTAGGAACCAAGTTATTCAGAGTAAGGATAGTAGACCAAACTTTATCCTAAATACCTTGAAAAGCCCTTGAAAGATATGGGGATGAGTCATGATCCAGTTTGCCTTTTAAAAATTTATTTTAGGGGTGCCTGGGTGGCTCAGTCGGTTAAGTGTCCAACTTCAGCTCAGGTCATGATCTCACGGTTTGTGAGTTCGGGCCCTGCATCAGGCTCTGTGCTGACAGATCGGAGCCTGGAGACTGCTTCGGATTCTGCGTCTCCCGCTCTCTCTGCTCCTCCCATGCTCGCACTCTGTCTCTCTCTCTCTCAAAAATAAATAAACATTAGAAAAATTAAAAATAAATAAATTAATTAAATAAAATTTATTTTAAAGTGACATTGTTGAAATGGTGACATGAATCATACTTAATTTCAGTACACCTCACAAGAAGACCAGCTAGCAACTATCCATAAACAAGACACCATTATGGAGGTCTCAGAACCATGAAGTGAGGCTGAAGCCCTTCCTCTGTGCAGCACAGATTGAGCAGAATCCAATTAGAAGGATAAGGAGAGGGGCTTCACTTTAGCCACATCAACCACTCCCAAGGCCAGTACTTTGCCACAGCAAGAGGGCCCCCCTGGGCCTCCAGTTCCTCTAGTGATAAAAAGAATACCATAGTAAACACTCAGCTTCCCCAGAGTTGCAAGATGCTTCCTAGGAGGCCCACTCGGGTCTTACCTCACAAGTATCACTGAAGGAATCTGTCAAGCTCAACCACTGGGGATTAGGTAGAAACAGATAAGGAGTTGGAGTTTATAGCGACCAGCATTCAGATCTCAACAGACCCCATTCCTGTTTGTAGCAACACCTGAGCAGAAATCTTAGCCTTTGGTTCTGCCGATCTGGAGAGCTGAATAGGTAGCCTTGTCTGGCCAGGGAGTTCAGTTCGTAGTTCTGCCTGACGTGAATCATAAGCCACAGGGCTGTACCAGCTGTGAAACAGATTCTCCAGCCCCACCCTGGCAAGGGAGGAAATTCACTGTGACACCAAACTGTTGAACATAGCATCTAGTCCCACTGCTCTGTGAAGCTTGGCCACAACACCTGGCAGCCACAGACCACATTCTACAACTTGCCCAAACAGGGAAGCAAGTCAGCAGTCCTTCCCACCTGTTAAATATTGCCTCTGGTCTTACGTGGAGCTTAAATAGGGACCCTGCAGGACTTTGGCACCCAGCTTGTGGTACTACCCAGTGGCAGAGCCCAGCCTACAATCCCATTCAGTAGCAGAGTCCATTTCAGGCCCTCCCCCATAATTGAGCAGCCTGGGCTTCGCCTGTGCAGGGATCCCAGACAGTGACCTGCCTAATTGTGGAGCAGATCCTGTAGCTCCACTTGACCAGGAATCCAGGATGGTGACCTTGCCCAACTGAGGAGAACAGTCACCAGCTCCGCTGTCAACAATGGATAGATTATTCACACAGAAAATCAACAAAGGAAGAAAAGAAAAAAAGAAAGAAAAAAAGAAAGAAAATCAGTAAGGGAAGAAGTGAACAACACTACAGATGAAATGGACATAACATATATAAAACATACCATTCAATACAGCAGCAAAATACACATTCTTTTGAAATATACACAGTAAATTTTCTAGGATAGATCATAAGTTAGGTCACAAAATAATTCTCAACAAATTAAAGAAGACAGAAATTATATCAAGTATCTTTTCTGAAAACAATGGTACAAAACTAAAAATCAATAATGGGAGGAAATCTGGAAAATTCATAAACATGTAGAAATAAACAACACACTCATGAACAACTAATGTATTAAAGAAGAAATAAGTTAAATAAAAAAAAATACTTTGAGACAAATGAAAATGGAAACACAGCATTCCTAAACTTATGGGACACAGCAAAAGCAGTTCTAAGAAGAAGGATTTTAGCTATAAATGCATATCAAGAAAAAAAAGAAAGATCTCAAATAAGCAACCTAATATTCTACCTCAAAGAACTAAGAAGAAGAATAAGGAGAAGGAGAAGCAGAAGAAGAAACCAAGTCCAAAGTTAGCAGGAGGGAAATAATAAAGATTAGGGCAGAAATACATGAAATTCAGAATAGGAAAAAACAATAGAAAAAATTAGCAAAACTAAGAATCGGTTCTTTGTAGAGATAAGTAAAATACACAAACCATTTGATATACTAACAAAAAAAAATAGAGGACTCAAATTCATAAGTGAAAGAGGAGACATTACAACTGATACCACAGAAATATGAAGGATCGTGACTACTCTAAACAATTATATGCTAACAAGTTAGATAATCTAGAAGACAAGCAATTTATAAATTCCTAGAAACATACAACCTACCAAGACTGAATCATGGAAATCTGAATAGATCAATAATGAGTAAAGAAGATTAAATCACTATTCAAAAACCTCCCAACAAAGAAAATCCTGGGGACAGATGCTTCGCAGGTGGATTTTACCAAACACTTAAAGAAGAATTAATACCAATCCTTCTCAAACTCTTCCAAAAAATTTCGAACACTTCCAAACTCATTCTATGTGGCCATATTACCCTGAAACCAAAGCCAGACAAAGACACTAGAAGGAAAGACTACAGACCAATATCCCTGCTGAATATAGACACAAAAATTCTCAGCAAAATCCTAGCATATTGAATTTAACAACACATTAAAAGAATCATACACCATGACCAAGTAGGATTCATTGCTGGGGTAGAAGGATGGTTCAAGAGATGCAAATCAATAAATGTGATGCATCACATTAACATAAAGGTAAAAATTATAAAATCATCTCAATAGATTCAGAAAAGGCATCTTCAAAAAAAAAAGAAATATTAAATACCCTTTGATAATAAAAACTCTCAACAAATTGGGTATGGAAATAATTTACCCCAGAATAATAAAGGCCATATATGACAAGCCCACAGCTAACATCATACTCAGTGGTGACAGTTTGAAAGTTTTTCCTCTAGATCAAGAATAAAATAAGGGTGCCCATTCTCATTACTCCTATTCAATATAGTAGTAGAGGTCCTAGCCAGAGAAATTAGACTAAATAAATTGCATCCAAATTAGAAAGGCAGAAGTAAAATTGTCTCTGTTGACAGATGACACAATCTTATATATAGAAAACCTGAAGAATCCACCAAAAAATTGTTAGAACTAAAAAAAAGAATCATCAAAGTTACAGGATACAAAATCAACAGACAAAAATCAATGGTCCCTCTATACACTAACAGTGAACTATCTCAAAAATAAAGAAAACAGTCCCTGTTCATGGTAAAATAAAAAATAATGCTTACGAATAAGTTTAACTGAGGTTGCAAAATATCTGCATGCTAAATACAGTAAGACAGTGATGAAAGAAATTTAAGAAAGACATTCCATGTTCATGGATTGGAAGAATTAGTAGTATTTAAATGTCCATAGTACACAAAGCCACCTATAGATCCAATGCAATCCCTATCAAAATTCACTTTATTATTGTAGCTCTGCTATTTGGAGGCAAAGGAAGAGTTGGAGAAGAAAGACAGGAGCCCTCTGTTGGCTCTTTTCTTTCTTCTTATAGTTTGAACGTTATCACATGTGTGATCTTATCATAGTTCTTGGCTAGAGCTGGAATTTCCTCCTTGCCCTGGTTTCCTCTCCAAATTATCAATTTATTTCTCAAGGTCAGTTCAAATCTTACAATTTCTCTGAACCTTTCACACATTAAGCCATCCCAATTTTATTCATACATGCATTCAGTAAGTCAATCAACAGATGTTTAGAAGCCAGATGTTTACTGTATTAATTGACACATCTAAATCCTTTCTTTAACCTCTCCAGTGCTTGATCAGTTTTCTGCTGTCTCATAAAAACCTCATTTACACTATTCATTTGACTCTTAACTTTCACTTGTCTTGTTGAGGTGATTAACTTTTTACATGCATGTACCATATCTTCACATTTAAGTTGGTGGTTCCTAATGTGTTTCACAGCCAAAGATATGAGGCAGGAATGATTTTCATAAAGTTATTTGTTCAACTTAAAGGACCATATTTTGTTATGAGATTATCTCTTTCTTGCTTTTTTATGTTAAAATACAATTTGTTTTAAATGCAATGGCCAAAATAAAGCAGCAAATTTGTCACATTGCCAAATTTTCTTAAACCTATAGTTTGTAAAATGTATGAGACTTTATTTATTTGTATTTTTTTAATGTTTATTTATTTTTGAGAGAGAGAGAGTGAGAAGGGGAGGGAGGGTCAGAGAGAGAGATAGAGAGAGAGAGCGCAGAGCCAGACATGGGGCTCAAACCCACAAACTGAGATAATGACCCAAGCAGAAATCAAGAGTCCACACTCAACTGACTGAGCCACCCAGGTGCCCCCAGGTATGAGACTTTAAAACACTAATAGTCATATTACACCTCTCTTCATCCCAAACAGCTCCTGTCAGAGTACTTCACACACAGAGGAGGCTTGCCAAATGTCTTGAGTGGTATGATCACTTTATTATCTGTGAATTGTTCTGATCAGAAATCAAATCCCCAGTCTTCATTTCCTTTGTCCTATGTTCTGATAACTTAGAAAGTGATCAAAGGGTGTGCTACGTGATCCTGTAGTGTGAATCAGTTTTTTCCCACCATAGGCACAAACTCAAATTTACTCAAATAAGTAAATGTGCTCATAAGAGGAATGGGAGAGAAGGAGGAAAAGAGAGAGACAGAAAATTAAATAGCATGTAAGCATTTCACTTGATATTCCATTCAGTGAGCATATGTCCCAGAGTGAACACAAGGTGGAAAACGGGACTCTGCCTTTTCTTCTGGTGGGTTCCCATGCCCCTCTCTTGGTGATCATCTTGCTGCAATTCTGAAGATTCTAGTTTTTAAAGATATTTATTACATATTATATGATACCTGAATTCAGTGCAATTACTTCATTTGGGACTCAACCAAAAAAGAAAAAAAAAATCTATCTGTTCCAAAGCTAGAGGGAAAAATTGGCTGTACTGGATTTACTGAGAGATAGTATATCACTTTCCAACTTGGCACCTTCCTAAGGGATTTTCAAGGGCAAGTTTGCCTATACTCAACTTCTGCCTTAACCTGCTGACTCTAAACATTATTCCCACTTAAGATGCCACTCTAACTGCATGTCACTCCACTCTACCCTGGGATGGCTCTTTCTGACTTTGACATTTAATGTATTTTATACAAGCTGTTCTCTGCTCATAACTGGTGATTCAAAACATCATAATCACCTGCCACCATTTTAAGACTTTTAGAGGCACTATTATAGATAATAAACAAACGTACAAAGAAAATCACAAAAAAAGGCAGGGGTGGGTGGGGAGGAAGCTTTAGTACAAAGGTCACATGCACACATTCCCAGAGGGGACACTCAGGTTAAGGAAACAAGTGGAGAATCCTGGATTGAAGACAATGTGAGAGAAAGAAGAGGCTGGGCGGGAGTTGCAGAATAGTAGGGGATACTCAGCCCCAACCTACTGTTTCAAGGCAGGAGTGTGGGCTCAGTGTTGCCAAATATTCTTTTTTTTATTTTTAAGAGAAGCTGAAAATCTGGATTTATATAGAAAAGGCTATGAAGGAACTTAAAAAAAAAGAGAATCCTCTTGGTCAAGAGCACAAAGCCTAACAAACAAGATCGACAGGTCTGATGTAACACAGTGATCAACTATTTCCAATCTCTGCACAGCTGTGTCTTTATCATAAGTAAGTAACTTTTTTTAAGTAAAAATACAACCATCTGAACCCATCCAGTGCTTAATTAACATTCTGCAAATTGCATGATGTGTGGTTTTCTTTCTATGGGGCAATTATGGAACTTTGCCGAATCAGAACAAAATGATAATTTTTAGTTTTCTTGAAAAAAAGTATTTAATACCTCCCAACATAGAAGGACATTATAGCATGATGCCACGTCTGTGCCTAAAGCTCTTTCTTTTGATTAATGAGAAATGCTTCCAGTCATTGTTTACTGAAAAGTTAAAACATAAAATTAATTAGTTTCCTACCCCTGTAAGACAAGTTGGATTTATTCTTCAAGGGTTCACAGTACTAGACTATCATCATACACAACCATAAACACAACTTGATGGTTTCTCTATCTTCAAAAAAAATTCTGTAGCCCCCAAATCAAGCCTTCAATATGAATCAAGGAATTCTCATCATAGGATGCATTTCTGACAGGGGAAGTCAGTACTCTAACATATATAGTGGTTGGCAGAGAATTGTCTGACTTTGTGATGTACACAGCATCCGAAGTACATAGCTTGGAGGTTCAACCCTTACATCATTGCTCCATACATACCAAACCTCTTTGCTCATTTCTGTAATCATTCACAGAGCACAGAAACCATCAGAGGGAAATAAGTCCAGGAAGGCAAATCGTGCTTCTTTGGGCTATAAGGGATATAGTGCTCAGTAGAGTGGAATTACTTTTCCAGCAAAATAAATCAGAGGGCTTCCAAAATTTTTTAAACCTCAAATCATGAGTGATGTTTACATTTCTTGTTGGTCTCTAGTTTTACATCCAACATATGGTGAGCAAAATATATCCAAACCCATTCCAGAAATGAAAGGCAAAGCTGTCTTACAGTTTGATGTGCCCCAAGTCATCTGGTACCAGAGATTGTAAATCTGCCTTTTGTTGTATCATTCTTTCTGGTGAGCATATTTTAAAACTGCATACAGGGGCGCCTGGGTGGCTCAGTCGGTTGAGCGTCCGACTTCGGCCTAGGTCATGATCTCACAGTCTGTGAGTTCGAGCCCCATATCGAGCTCTGTGCTGATGGCTCAGAGCCTGGAGCCTGCTTCCGATTCTGTGTCTCCCTCTCTCTCTGCCCCTTCCCTGCTCATGCTCTGTCTCTCTCTGTCTCAAAAATAAATAAAAACATTAAGAAAAAAAATAAAACTGCATACAAAATAGATCAATTAAAACTATCACTTGTGTAATTATTGTCTAATAATGTAAACTGGCTATTGTAAAATGAACGTGAAAGCTAATATGGGTTTAAATATAGGAAACTTCTCTTATAGAACTGGAATGAACTCTCATCTTATAGATGAAGGAATAAACGACTTAGCATTAATCAAGCTGGGGCAACTCAATGGGTAGCAGAAAATATCCACCTATCTCTGCTCTGCCAAAATAATGCAGGAGAAATGGTCTATTTTGGTTTAAATATAAAATGCAGGGGAATTGACTGCTATTGACTGATCACAAGTTTCAAGCTGATTGTTAACTCTGTTAAGTGTCAAGGTCATGAGAAGAGTGATGTACACATACATGTTCAGTAACTTTATAGGAAACACTCTCTAAACCCAATCTTTTTAAAAATGTTTTAATGTTTATTCATTTTTGAGAGAGAGAAATAGGGAGAGAAAATTCACATGAACGGGGGAGAGGCAGAGAGAGAGAGAGAGGGAGACAGAGAATCTGAAGCAGTTTCCAGGCTCTGAGCTGACAGCACAGAGCCCAATGCAGGGCTTGAACTTATGAAGCATGAACCGGGAGATCATGAGCTGGGTCAAAGTCGGATGCTTAACCAAACTGAGCTGTCCAGGTGCCCCTCCATCCCCAATCTTTAGGAGCAGCCTTCTCTAACAAAGAAATGCTCTCTTTATATATATCTGCTCTATATTATACCTATTTTATTTTTTAAAAGATTTTCAAATGATTATAGCTTAACACAACAGCTATTTGAACAAATTCCTACGTTTAAAAAAAATTTTTTTTAACATTTATTTATTTTTGAGAGACAGAGAGACAGAGCATGAGTGGGGAAGGGCAGAGAGAGAAACACAGAATCCAAAACAGGCTTCAGGCTCTGAGATGTCAGCATAGAGCCCAATGCGGGGCTCGAACTCACAAACTGCAAGATCATGACCTCAGCCAAAGTCGTATGCTCAACCAACTCACCCAGGTGCCCCACAAATTCCTACATTTTAATTACACAAGTTCAGAGTTCTATGTTGTATTATTCTTTTATAATTTTCAGAGATATATGATGCTGGTGGGTTTCAAAGGTACAAACTAATCCTCACAGTTGGGATGCTGTGTGCCATCCAAAGATCATGAAATTAATGAGGTCAACTTTAAAGGGGCCAAATTTTCTTGAACTGGTTTGATTTGAGCAAAAGGGACTCGTTTTCATGAAGTCTTAAAACATTTTTATTAGAGCTATTTAATTTTATGACACTGGTCCAAAGAGTTTTCTAAAAGTCAGGGGAAATCTCCTATATTTATCTATATTTCACTCTCTCCCTCTCTCTCTCTTCTATTCTCTTTACTTTGAAATTTAGGATCTCACTTATTTATAATTTGCCGACAATCGCTTTCCTATTAGAACACTCAGATCTGAAGGGTATTTAAAGATGTAGGGTGCATTTTGAATCTTAAAATCAGCATGAAAACCAATGTAAACTTTGTGTACATCTCTATAGTTTCATCAGCTTCCAAAACCTATTTTAGAAGCTCCTTCTAAGTGCATATAAAATTTTCACCTCTCAGTATTAAACAACAACAACAAAGAACTATTATTTCTGACTTAGGTATCAAGTGACATGGTTTTTAAGTTAATCTTCATGCACTGGAAGAGAAGATAACTTAAGTTCTGTTATTTATTAATGTTGAGTTAGTCTCCCACGGAGGTCTAATGAAATGATTAATTAGAACGCCATTTGAAACAGTATAAAGGCACATACATTTGTTACAAATATCTTTATTGCTACTAAAATAGTGATAAGAGAAACATACACCATCCTAATTATGGCCTTTTACTTGCTTCTTTTCCTTGCTGGTCATGATTCTACTGCTAAAAGCGATAAAAAGTGTTTGGGCACCTACTGTATTTCTGGGCCTGGGAAATTAAGTAGATGACATTGTTCTTACCCTGAGGTAACCTAAAATCTAGTTGGCAAGCTACAACACACACACACACACACACACACACACACACACACACACACACACACTTTTAAAAAATCACATTTGTCCTGAGGTCACCCTGGCCAGACATGTTTCAGACATTATAACCCACTATTTTAGGCAGTGAAATAGACCCTTCCACTCTGTCTACAGAAGCTGTAGGTAGATCTGTACATACCGTGATCTGGAAAAAGGACAGACGAGGGCAGGACAGATGTGGAGGGTCTTTAACACTAGATTTATCTACAGACCTATGGAGGTGGATGCAGATAGAGGTAGAGATACAGATGTATTTGTGTATATATATTTACCTGGCATATATCAGATCTTCCACTACTTGCAAACTCTGAACACATGCATGTTGGAAATGTGGACCTTGAATTGAGTAAATTATAAATCTCTCATCTCCCAGGGTGGAACAGAAATATTTGGGGAAAGAATAAAAAATAAGAAAATAAACCACTGCCACTCCTCCCAAAATCACTATTAATGCCTGCAATTAAAAATTATGATTAAGGGGCTCCTGGGTGGTGCAGTTATTTAAACATCTGACTTTGGCTCCGGTTCATGAGTTCAAGTCCCGCTTTGGGTTCTGTGCTGACAGCTTGGAGCCTGGAGCCTCCTTCAGATTTTGTGTCTCAGTCTCTCTCTCTGCCCCTCCCCCACTCATACTGTCTCTCTCTCAAAAATGAATAAACATTAAAAAAATTTTAACACTATTAATATAATATCTTGTATTGTGTGGGAGAAACACTGCATCACCTGAGGAATAGAATATTTTTAGCCAACTAACTGGGGAAAATGTCACCAGTCATAGCTTTATGGTTAGGCTTGATGTTTGGTAGACATCATGAAGTATGCAGTAGTACGTGCATATATACTGTGGTGGTGGGAGAGGGGGACTTACATTCCAGAAAGAGGAAATGTGCCATCAAAGGTACTAGACCCATACAAACCATTTTAAGAGGGCAATGAGAAGATTGCTTGGCTGTATCAGGGAGTCTCGAGCTAGAGCCAAGCTAAGAAATGTGGATTTTTCATTGGTATTTAATTAGGAATGTTGGAAGTCTTTTGTATGAGAGAATAGTAGGCACAAAGGATAGTCCTTATATGTTCATTCTTTCAGTGTTATAAAAGACAGATTAGGCGGATAGGGACCAAACTTTCACTTGCAATAGATTAAACATATGGTGATTAGATACTGAACCAGAATGGTAGAAATAGAAATAGGAAGAAGAGGACTAGGAGGGGTGTTTGGTTTTAAAGGCACTTGATAGCTGGATAGATAGTATGAGGCTAAGGAAAAAACAAAGATGTCATGACTTAAAGGCTAGATGCCAGACAGAGTGCTCTACCACTTATTACTTTATTCAAAAAATGTATTCTTTTAACAAATATTTATTGAGGGTATACTATTTGCCATACACTGTGCAAGTCCATGGGGATTCAATGGGGTTTGTAAACTTCAGAGGAAGATAGGTAGCCAGATATCAAATAAACAACATATAAATATATTAATTACATGTATGTACAGAATATTCTAAATGTATGAACATATATACATATAATATATATTATTTAATTTATATTAAATATATGTGTATTATACATATAATTTTATATTTACATATACACCCTTACTCTTGAGGTGAAGATTGACATAATCAAATAACCAATATGTTAATTATAATCAAATTAACAAATACATAATTATGAACTCTGACAGGGCTATAAAGGGAAACGGGGGCAGCTATGAGTTCATGCAACGAGAGTACCTGGGGGACTTGGGATGATCTGAGGAGGTTTCTCTGAGAGAGTGATGTTAACTCAGCAAATGATAGAAAGAGTCTTCCTGGGAGAGGGAACAGTGTGGACCTAGGTCTGGGAAGGAAATCATGAGTTCATTCCTGGACAAATTGAGTTCGATGTACTTTTGAGACATCCAATTGGAAATGCTGAGTCGGAAAATAGAAAATATGTGTCTGACGCTGAGAGGAGCAGTCTAGGCTACAGATCTAAATGTAGAAGTCCCCAGCAAACAGATGAGTCATAGTTATGGATGATATCCACTAGAAAGAGAGTTTACAGTGACAGACTTAACAGAGCTCCAAGCAACCCTTGGAAATCTTCAGTATTCAGAAGTTGAGTAGTCTCCTGCTGGCACAGGAGACTAAGAAGTTGAATGCCAGAAGAAAAATTGAGGAGGTTGTGCTATGAGAAAATTAAGAAGAGGACTGTTTCTTGCTGGGAGCGGTTAACAATATTGAAGGTTGCTTAGTGGGCACATAGGTTGAAGCCTAAAAAAACACCTCCTAGTGGATTTAGTTATGGAAAGGATACTGGTGGCCTTGATGAGAGTAGTATAGGAAGAGGGGGAGGAATAAAATCCAAATTATTGTCAGATAAGAATTGAGTGGGAGGTGAGGAACTAGAATGTTGCTTTAGCCAGAACCATCTGAAACATTTGGCAGTTAACAGACTTTAATAAACTTCCTTTTTGAAAAGAAGAATGAGTAAGGTGTTGTTGTTCTCATTAGTTTGATGTGTGCATGTCTCTGTGTGTGTGTGGTTTTTAAGGAAACTGATATATCAGTTTTAACCTACTTGAGCTTGGCAGAAACTTAAAATGAAATTTTAAATGACAGAAACTTAAAATGATAAATTCCAAGCACCTACACAGAAAAAGCCAGAGCTCAGGAGAGGGTGTGAGGGTGGAGAAATGGACAAGGTAGCCATCTTAGAGATGAGGAGGGTTTCTATTGGCTTCGGGGGAAAGAGAGCACAGGCAAGATCTAAAACCCAGGACTGGTCTTGATGAAATCTGCTTGGAGGAAAAAGAGCTAGAGCAGAAGCTGCAATCTAGAAATGAAGACAAAGAGGGGCACCTGAGTGGCTCAGTCAGTTAAGCATCCAATTTCAGCTCAGGTAATGATCTCATGGTTTGTGGGATTGAGCCCCAGATCAGGCTCTGTGCTGACAGCTAGGAGCCTGGAGCCTGCTTCAGATTCTGTGTCTCCCTCTCTCTCTTCTCCTCCCCCACTCACACTCTGTCTCTCTCTTTCTCAAAAATAAATACAAATTTTTTAAAAAGTTTAGAAATGAAGACAAAAAAAAAAGCAGTCCATGAAGGAGACAGAATAATGAGTTTAAAAAACAAGGAGTGATGACTTCCAAAGCAACATGTACAACTTTTAGATTGTGCTATCTGCAGTTACCATCAGTCGGTAGCTATTTATTCAAATTAAATACAAGATTCTCTTATGTGAATGTTTTAAAAACGTGGAAGACACATTTTCCTGCTGTCTTATCCAGGGTGGTTTTGAAAACAAAAATCAGGATAAAAGTAAAACGTTAAGCAATGTTGAAAAGACAGAGAGTAAAATATTATTCCAATTCTCCCCTGACAGAAATAATCATCATTAACTTTAGTTAAAATTAATTTCAGCCTTGGGGCGCCTGGGTGGCTTAGTCGGTTAAGCGTCTGAATTCAGTTCAGGTCGTGATCTCATGGTTTGTGAGTTTGAGCCCCGCATCGGCTCTGTGCTGACAGCTTGGAGCCTGGAGCCTGCTTTGGATTTGTGTCCCTCTCTCTCTCTCTCTAACTCTCCCCCACTTGTACTCTATCTCTCAAAGATAAATAAACATTAAAAAAAGTTTTTTTTAAATTAATTTCAGCCTTCTCTTTATGTCCTCACACGGATGGAAGATAATAAATACGGATATACAGAATTAGAACTGGATTCCAGAGAATTTTTATCTAAAGATTCCTATATGCCTGGATTCTTAGGCAACTAGATATAGATATAAGGTTTTTAGTAACAATTTTAGAATAATGGAATCGTATCATACAAACTAAATACAAATATGAAATTAAATTTTTATTTTAATTTAAAATAGGAAAAAGTTAAGTGGAAATAAAATGCTACAATTTACATAAATGTTTCTTCATCAGGGAGATATTAGTTCCTTAAATAGCTTATTTATTTAATGAAAATGGTTAAAAGGTTGTAATCCTATGCTTTTAACTACAAGTTTCAAATATATACAAATTCACTGAATGCCCATAGTCATAGATGAATGTATTAGTCTTGGACTTTTTCCCGTTTACTTTCCTAAATCTTCCATGATTTTTCTTTACTTTTTTCCATTATATACTAGATACCATTTAAATTCCATCCTTTAGCTAAAAGTCCTACTCTAGTTATAATTTTATATTTTAACAGATTCAGAGCTTATTGGGTTTTTTTTTACATTGTTTTAGCATTTTTCCAGGTTCATTTTTGATTCATCTTCTGGTTGGCAAGATCCAGCCAGTAGTTTTTCAAAACAATTTCTTTCATTTTTGTTGCATTCTTCAAGTTCTTCCACATATGAGATGGTCTGTCTATTGCCTTTTATAATTAAAGGACAGCTGGACTGGGTATAAAATCTTGGGCCACAGTATCTTTCTCTCAAAACTTTTATCATCATATATATTGTCTTCTGGCCTTGAGTTCTCTTATAAAAGTTTGAAGGCAGTCTGGTTGTTAATCTATTTTCTTCCAGGTTGTTTATATGATGATGTATTTGATTTTGAAATTTAGCGATTTTACCAAGTTTGGCACCGATAACTTTGTATCATCTTTTCCTACAACACAAATGCCTTTTTGAGTTGTAAATAAAAGTCTTTTTTTTTCCCAGGGGCATTTTATTAATATGTATTCAAATGCTTTTTTCATTGTTCCACCCGTTTTCTTCAGAAATACTAAATATGCATGAGTGAGATCTCTTGCATTTTTTTGTCATCTCATTGATTACTGTTTTTGTGTCTTTGTTATTTTCCATTTAATTTTGTCTGTTTTTCCCATTCTACTCACCATATCATTGTGCTTTCAATCACTTTTATCATATTTCAAATTGCCTTATTATATGGTTTTATTTCCAGTATGTTTCATTTATTCCTTCTGTTTCTTTTCTGAAGACTAACAGCTTGCTTTTAACTTTCTTCTATTATACAGAGTCTCTTGTTCAGGCCCTTAAATTTCTCTTTTGACTTCTTTGAAATTAGAAGAAACTATTTATTTAAATTCTTCCTTTGCATTTTTAGGCAAGAATTCTTATGACACACATTTACTTTACTACCATTTGTTTATGTCTTTTTCCTCCAGTTAGTCCCAAAGTTTATCTGTTGGTTTCTAAGTCTTACTCAAGTTTGAATGAAGCTAGCTACGTGCTGAAAATAATGTACAGGACTGGAGAGAAGGAGCTGTAAACCAGGGAGGTCCAGAGACTAGACTGAATGAAACTTATAGTCTTAAACATTCTCACACCAAATCTTTCTTTTCCTTTGTCCTGAGTGCATGACTCATTTCTGTGCGTAAGTAGTAATTGTGACTCACAGAAAATCCTTTTATGTCAGCTGTTGCCTGTGCTGCTGCTTCCTCACCTCTGGCACACTCGCAAAGGGCGCGAGGCTGGAGTCCATAGTAATAGTGAGTGCCCGTTTGGTTTCTACCTCAGCGCCACCTCCCCTGCCATTCTGTGCTATTAAACTTATATTCCACAGGGAGCTTCTGTAGTTTTCTGCAGCCACTATACCCCCTGGATGTTGTCATCTTTAATCACAGAACCATTGGATATGCCTTTGCGAATTGTAACATTTACTTTTGGAAAAATCGATATCCATTCATGTTCAGAAAGGCATGTGTTGTCTCTCAGTATTCTGCACTCTTTTGGCCCAGATTTTACATCATTGGTAGGTGTACCATCAGTTTGTTGTTTGAAATTTTAGCCATTTCTTTGTTTCATTTTAGCTAGGAGGTGCTTTTGTTTGTTTGTTTAATTTCCAGTAATTGTTTTTTATGGATTTGAGAAAGAAGAAACTTCACCATCCAAAGTAACTCTGCCATCTGAAACCTGAAGTTGGTGTGCATTAATTTAAAAATGCTGACAGGGCGCCTGGGTGGCTCAGTCGGTTGAGCCTCTGACTTCAGCTCGAGTCGCGATCTCAGGGTCCGTGGGTTCGAGCCCTGTGTCGGGCTCTGGGCTGGTGGCTCAGAGCCTGGAGCCTGCTTCCGATTCTGTGTCTCCCTCTCTCTCTGCCCCTCCCCTGTTCATGCTCTGTCTCTCTCTGTCTCAAAAATAAATAAACGTTAAAAAAAATAAAAAAAATAAAAATGCTGGGACAGGGGTGTCTGGGTGATCAGCAGTTGAAATGTGGGACTCCCAATTTCAGCTCAGGTCATGATCTCACAGTTTGTGTGTTCTAGCCCTGGATCAGACTCTGTACTGACAGCACGGATCTGGCTTGGGATTCTTCCGCTCTCTCTGCCCTTCCCCCACTTGTTCTCTGTCTCTCAAAATTAATAAAAATAAGCTTTCAAAAATAGTGTTCGGACTATGCACTTTGATAGTTGTGCAAAGAGATAGCGTATTATTGTGATTTTTTGAAGAACTTAATAGGTTCAAAAAACTACAAATCCAGAAAAGGAAACTTTTCCTATGTAACTGGGACCTGTAAGGTACATGTAGAATAGCAAAGAGATAGATAGGCTTGAACGTAGAGGGAAAAAGTTATCCTGGCACCATTAAAACTAAAAGAATTTCAGGTGGATTATTTCTAACATGATACCTATGGACATTTAAGGTCGTGTACCCTCTCATCTACTTGATTTTAAGTGCTTGCCCTAACACTATCTATTTCTTCTTATAAGGAGAAAAAAGTTTCTACCTGAAAGATTTTATCCCTTACAACCCATTCTCTCCCCGAACCTGACCCTGCAGTGAAGTCAAAATGACAAATTTGTGACATCATCATAATTTTTTTCTTCTCCAGGAACAAACCGTGAAGCCATTAACACAGAATGGTGACTTCACTGTAGGATCAAACAGAGCAGCTGGCTAGAGAGGAAAGAGGGAGCATTCTTATTCAAACACACATACATCTTCAATAATAACCAGGGAAATTCAGAAAATTACCGTCAAAGTAAATTGCATTTTGTATAAATGCCATCTCCTTTCAAGTTTGCCCCAGCACAATCATCCTTCTTTATTTAGTGGTGTTGCCCTTTTCTCCTTAGAGACCTTTAACAAAATCTCCCTTTATATTTCATGTACCATTAAAATGACTTAAATGAGTAGGAATGGGGCATGCCTGACATTTATTTTTAATTATTTACATAAATAAAGAGGTGTTCTTATTTTACATCTACTGCTGTTCCAAAAATATTCTTTACAAGTGGATTTAATGCTCATGTTAGTATAAAGCACTAAACAGGTGATATCTATTCCGTAGTTAGTTCACCAGACCAAGAGTGTATGTTTTGATCCAAAAGAAACCCTATGTGTTGACAATGACACTTCAGTAATTCTTGTTCATATCTCTATTCAGATCTATAAACAGTGAGGGTATAAGGTATAATGTCTATTCTCTGCATTTGAGAGACAAGGTTAATACACATGGCATATTAAACAATCACACAAGGAAATATGAATAATGTTAAATGAGCAATGCAGACCACATGCCCAGGAGCTGAGAGGACGATGTCATGACTGTGAAGACTATGGAAACTGAGTCTAGGCTCTGGAGTTGGACCATTCCAGGCTCAGACCTGAGCTATGTAATTAACTGTTAAGTGACTTCACTCCTCAAAGCTGTGATGTCCTCTGTTATAGAAGAAGAAGAAGTGATACGTACTTTACATGGTGGTTGTTATCTATGGAAAGCACATAGCAAAGTGCATGGCATAGTGAAACCTTCAATAAACATAAACAAATATGGGCTGCCATTTTCAGATGGAACTGATGACATTAGACTTCAGAATTTTAAGTAAGAACAAGATTTAGAAGACAAACATCTAAGAAGAGAAAACTATCTTGACAATCCTTGAAAGGGAATTATTGAAGGAATGTATTTGGAGAGTAACTGGAACTTAGGGTTCACAGAAAGGAGAAAAGAAAGGCTTAAAAAAGCAAGCCGGGGTCAAATTGTGGAGAACATTAAATTCAGACTACATTTAGAATAGATTCTACATTATTCATTCAACAATTGAAAACTACTACTTATCAGTGACCTAATAACTGAGGATATAGTAATAAGTTGGATAAAGCCTCTATCTTTGTTGAGCTTATTTTACCAAGCAAAGATATTGAAGGCTCTGAATGAGGACATAATGTGATACAATGTATATTTTAGAAATATTAATTAGATGGTCATAATCAGAAGAAATGAAAGAATAAAGGGATTACAGTTTTCTTGTGGAATGCCATTACAATGACTCACAAATGATAGGAAGAGACTCTGGATTAGACAAGAAGCAGTGAGGCTGGAAAGAAAGATTTGACAAAGATCACAAAGGAAAAAAAATAATAAGAATCAGGGATTCATTGAATATAAAAATGCTGACATTCAGATTTAATCCTGTTACTTTAAATGCAGTCAAACCTTCAAGTGAAAATCAGCAGATACATTCCATGGGAGGTTTGTGATTTTCTTTCGTCCTTTCTCGGAAGCTATTTTCTTACTAACGATGGTTGGAGATGTGAATGGATAAAATAGTGAAAGTAGATGTAAAGAGGTAAGTAGAAAAGGTGGAGAAAACTATCACATCCTTAGATCTTCTAGAGAAGGAAGGAAATAAAGCCAAACAGGAAACAGAAAAGAAGTAAGAATACATACTTCAAAACATAGTTTTGTCATAGGTGTCAGGGAAAAGTGATAGAGGAAGTGGTCAAATGTGTTAAATGTACCAAAAACATCAAGAAAAAATAAGAACAAAGAAAGGACTGTTGAAATTGACAAATGAAGACGTTGTCAGAAACCATTTCAGTGAGCAATCTCACTGGGGTGGTGAAAGAAATCATTAGGTTACAGGAAATGGAGGCAATAAATAGACCCCACTCATTTAGTAAGTTTGGCATTAAAAGATAAAACGAAGTGTCTCAAGTGTCAAGCAGATGAGTTAGTCACACTCCTCTTCCCATTCCAGATGTTAACTGTAATCCCAAACCACCATTTCAGAGGAGCCTGCTTTTGCTTGCTGAGAAAACTATAAATGGCTTGATGCAGATTCACCAATACTGCAGAAGAGTGCATTTTGATGATGTCCAGTAATTGCATTATCTTTGTAGCTGCACCTTGTGGGTGATTTTTTTTAATACTACACAAAATTCTGAAGCCCTTAGGAGACAGGAACTATGTTTAAGAGAGAGTCAAAAGGAGAACCTCAGCTTGCTATGTGCTGAAATGCTCCCATCTGTATTGAATTCTAACAGAACGTCTCTCTCATCATATACAGATTTATGGATGAGTTCCTTTATTACCGCACATCTTTCCTTCTTGAAGATGACAGAAACCTACAGCTGTCAATCGCTAATAAGCGTAGTTTTCTTGCATTACAATCCAAGCTACAATGTGTTTTCCTTGTAAAATCCCAAGAGTAAAAAAAAAAAAAAAAAAAAAAGACCTATCTGCAGCCGACTGCAGTCAAGCTGTCAAATACTAAACTGATTCGTCTCTCTGTCTCATGTCTGAAATAGCACATACAGTTCTGGGGCATTCATGTCTGCCAGGGTGAACCACACCACTCTATCGTCTCTTTCAACCCATATTATGACAATGTACCTGCAGTCTGACTTCTCTGGATCTGCCTTTCTTGATTAGCTACTACCCTGTATCATCACCTTTCCTGAAAAGCTCTTCATTCAGGCTTTAGAGAATAATGGAGAATTAGAGATCCTGAGAGAGTTGACCCACCCATGAAGTCATTAAATGAATACTCATAGTCCCAGAAATTTTTCAAGTTACCAAGATTTATGATTTTGAGTCTCAAAGAGAGCGACAAGCGGACTTTTCTAATTCTTTTTTAGAATTTTGTATCATAACCGCAAAAAGCCTGAGAGCTTGTCTTTGCTTACCTTCTTTCCATAAGTAATAAATTTCCCCCAAATGTTACCACTTGGTCACAGATTCAAATTGGCCACACTGGTACCCAAAGAAAACTTTTGCCCACCCTGGTTTGCGATCTTTTAAGAAAAAATAAAATAAAATAAAAGTCATCACGTGTCCATATTGCATGAGAAAAATAAAGTCAAAAAGTTCAAATGACCTTCAAGTTAAAATAAGGTTGCATAGCTGTATCATGACAGACCCTGACATGGAACCTCTGTGGTCTTAGAAGGGGGTTACACTGCTTTCCAACACTACAAACATCTTGAGTAGCAGGACAACTTGTGAAAACAGTCTTTGAGGTGGATGAATCTATTCCATCTGTGCTAAGCAAGAAGTGCCTAAAAGCAGGAGCATCAGGTGGAAACCTACTAGAATATTCTGTGCATGAGGGGAGGCTGTAGGTCTATACCAGCAGATTAACTCGTAAGTGAGGAGATAGATTGACCAAAAAGCAATGTGAATTCATGGTAACATCTCCAGATTTGTAGCATTGAAAAAAAAATCATGGGAAACTTAGAAAGCTTATGATATTACTAGACTATTTGTAAATCTTTAGATTTCTTCTAATTAGCAGTCAGCTTCAACTTGCTGGTGATGACTATGGAAATCAACCCTGAAAGCACTACTGTAGGTCAACGAGTGGTAATTAAATTTGAAACATCTCTGCCTCGTGATGAAAATGCAATACCCCTGGTTGATTAGATACCTGGAAATGTCTGTTAGATAAAAATTCTGTCTCATAAATCATTAAGAAAAGAATGAGTCACACTTACATGCATAAATATTGCTTAATCTCAACACTTAACTGCATGTGCATTATTAATTAATAACATGTGTTGCTCATAAGTGACTTTTAATGCTTGTTACCAAGTATAAGAGTTGACCTTGAATAGATCCCCCTTTTATAAAGTTTCAAATGGCAACATGCTTCTGAATGTAAATGAATTTGATAGATGAGGGGGTTGTGTATGTGTGTGTTCATACCCTTAAATTTCTGAAAAACGCAAAGATTTACGTTAAGGTTTTATCAAGAAATTCTTTATTCTAGTAGAGACTGAATATGTTTAATATTAAAATCCCGTCCTTGGTCAGAGATTTAATCCTTTCATCTCAGAATTGAGTCCCTGATAGAAATAACAAAGAATGTATTATGAAAGAGAACTGGTTGACCTTCTTGTCATTCACTCGAAATCATCCATAGCTTCTTTTAGAAAATTGTTATGGATCTCTGAGCTGTGATTTAAAATCTAAAGATTTGAAATATATAATTGCATTTGCCAGTGTGCAGCTATTTTTTTTATTATTATTTTCAATCTGTGTTAAATCTTCAGGGTAATGAGTTTTATTATTTCACCTAAGCTCTCTGCCTGCTGTGTCAAGCAGTGCTTCTATTTATTTAAAATGTTGCAAGTGCTCTGAGTGATAATAGTTAATCATTTGATAGTAAGGACAACTATCCAACTGAAACACTCAAAGTAAAGCAAGTTCAGGAAGAGACGCTGAGCAAAACATGAAAGGAAAAAAAAAAAAAAAACCCTTAACATTGTAACTCTCTAGAACCTTGAAGGAATTAGTTATTATGAACAGCTGAGTTTTCCAGGTAGCTAAAATATACTCCTTTCAGCAATAAAATTTGCCTTAAGAGTTACAAACTTAATACCTGCAGGAGCCATGCAGATGGAGTGTGGCTAAAGGAGATGGCAGCTATTCATCTCCAATTATTAGAGTTTGTTTTGCTTGTTTTTATGCTGATAGTATTTGTTGGAACACAAGGTGTATACAAGAAAATACACAGCAGGTAAGTATATACCTTAAGATAGGCAAATGTATAGAACTATCACCAAGATCAAAATAAATAATATTTCCAGCAGCCCACAAATTTATCTTTCTAGTAAATTTCTCTGCCACGCCCCCAGAGACAATCACTACTCTGATTTCTAGCATTTATACGATAATTTTCTCATTCTTAAAATTCTCTGTATATGGAATCATACAGGATGTACTTTATATGCCTGGCTTTTTTTTTTACTTCACATAATGACTTTGAATTCATCCATGTTGCTGTGTATCAGTAATTTGTTTTTGTTTTTATTGTTTTTGTTGAGTAGCACTCCACTAAATAGCTATACCACAGCTCATTAACACATTCTCCTGTTGATGGGTCTTTGGGTTATTTCCAGTTTGAAGCTATTATGATTAAAGTTGTTATGGCCATTCTTATAGAAGTCTTTTCTTGTGGGCATATACATTTATTTCTCTAGGTAAAATTAGGAGTAGAATTTCTAGGCTACATTTTAGCTACATGGTTAGCTTTATGATAAACGTTCAAAGTTTTCCAAAGTGGTGGCAATATTTTTAATCTCATTGGCAATATTTGAGAGTTCTTATACAGTTGATTGTTGAGCAGTACGAACATGTGTTCACCATATCTTCCAACTTTTCTAAGAAATTGGGAGATGCCAATTTTTAGGTGAACATTTCTGATTTTTAAATATTGGCAAGTAACGCAATTGTTTTTAAATAAACTAACCTATTATATTCACCAGCTAGATTCTTTTTTTTTTTTTTTAATTTTTTTTTCAACGTTTATTTATTTTTGGGACAGAGAGAGACAGCATGAACGGGCGAGGGGCAGAGAGAGAGGGAGACACAGAATTGGAAACAGGCTCCAGGCTCTGAGCCATCAGCCCAGAGCCCGACGCGGGGCTCGAACTCACGGACCGCGAGATCGTGACCTGGCTGAAGTCGGATGCTTAACCGACTGCGCCACCCAGGCGCCCCTCACCAGCTAGATTCTTCCTGTAGGCCACTAAGTTGACAATTCTGGTATATTACTTACTTCTCTAAATTCTTAGAGTAACGTAACTAGATCTAATTATTTTTGATGACTTAGACTATTTATAAATATCAATTATTAATCTGCATTTATTATAATTTTGGATGACATCAGAATGTACTGAGGTACAAGGAATATCAGTTTAAATTAGAAAATAGCTCCCAAAGGTCCTAGCATTTACTCTTTTACATCACATCTGCCTTTTGTGATTTTTCTATCTCCTTTGTTGTTATCATCCATTTGCTAAATTCTCGATGATATAGATATGATCATTTTTCCCATTTCTAATTTATTGCTTCCTAATTTCCTTTGTAGGAATCTAAGGTAATTACTTTTTCATAAATAACCATGTGTAAAATGAGGACAAATAAAGTTTGAGTGAATGTCCGAAAAGTACCTCTTATAAGACTAAAAATTTAGGGCATAGGTTTTGTGACATCTTTTTTTTTTTTTTTTTTTTTTTTTTTTTTTTTTTTTGCTTAGAGTGACTTATTTGTGTGTTGAACCTTCTTCCAGAGAGAGGAGTTTTCCATAGAGCTGAATTTTTAGGTAGATAAGTACTAGTCTTATATCAATAAGGGATTCAACCCATGGACAAAGATCCATATAAGGGATGATTAGGCATAAGTATAAGATGTTCTCATAAAGCAAATTTATTCAGGAAGAAAATGCATCACCAAATGCTTTGGCCTTTCTTTATACAATAGAGTAACATTTCATGGTATTTGTTGTGAATATTTATGAAGGCTGAAAAGAACCATTGGTTCTCAAGTAACTATTACATGTTTGTGAAAATGCACAGTGTATTTCCAATTTCTGGCTTAATTTTGAAACAATAATAGCTAACAATTAATTGAGTGTTTACTATGTGGTTGGCACCATCTAAACATTTTACATACATTGCTCTGTCTGATCCTTGAGCCATACAATGAGTACAGCTGATATTATCAGACCTGTATTCCAACAGAGGAACCCATAAGCCAAACACATTAGCAAGTGGACCAAATTCTCTCAGTTAACATATGGTGGGAGCAGAAATTGAACCCAGAAAGTTTTCTTACAGAGCCCGTGATATTACCCATAGTGTGACACATTTCTGTGTCTACATCTTTTTTTTTTCTTCTAGGTTGAAGTTTAAAGAAAATAATTTAATTAATGTCACATTTGCAATTACTTTCAAAACTTGCAATAAATCATTGTCATAGTTCCCCACATTCTACTGATACTACCAGAAATCACTACCGAATGAGCAACATATTCTGAATAGCTATTTTTAACAAGCCTCTGTATTAAAGGACAAATTGCTAAGCCGAAGTGCTTGCCTACATGATAGATGCCTTTGAGGTATTATAAAGAAGGCGGTAAATGGTCCATTCCATTTATTTCCACAGCCGTATTTTCAATATATTCACAAGTAGGCACTGACTATGTAAATTAGTTTGACATACCACTTAGAAAACCAAGTGATTTGTATCCTAGGTACTTAAAAAGAACAATTAGCATTCTATTAGAAAGGAAAGAATCTATGCAATTGTACATAGACACAGTACAAGCTGCATAGTGTTTCCTTGTGCTAAATAATTAATTACATATCTCTAAAAATGTTCCACTTTATTGATTTACTGGGAAGGCTTTTCCATGTTTGCTACTTGGTTCACAAAGCCCTGCCATTCTGACAGCTATAATTAGGAATGAGTGGGATTTCTAAATTTGAAATATTATTTGCTTGGCAATTAACATAACTTTTAATATAAATGTGTGAGTGGGTTTGAATAAGTTCCTTAAAAAAAAAAAAACACCTCCTACAAGAATATAAAATATGAGATCCTTGAGTAAAGACATTCACCACAATCTCACTGAATCTCACCCTTCTCCCACTTCTACTAGAATTGGAAAGATCAGCCTGAGGGATTCTTCTACTTTGGAAAGGCAGCCTCTGCTGATGGGCTTTCCACATTCATCTCAGGTCTACCAGGCCTTGACAGGAATCTGCCCAAGGAGCAGGTCGGCTCCCATTAATCATTCAGCTCTTCAGTGGGTCACTGCCAAGTGCCAGGCATTGTACTTCCTCCTTCAAATGCAAATGTGAATAAAGAAAATTTGTTTCCTAATGACTTAGGAACCTCTTCTAACGGGAACCATTGTTGCTCCCAGATTGCTAAAAATACAAACATTTTGTCTTTTTTTCTTAAAAAAAAATTAAACTACAAATAATAATGCAAGTGGAGGACTTTGGGTTTAGATAAAAATTTAAAGTTCTCTTGTTTAAACTCTGCCCTGATACTTTGAAGTAATAACCATTTTTATTTGGTTTTCTGTAGAAGCTTTCAAATTGTTGTTACAGGGTAAAAGATTGAGTAGGACTAAAAGATTCTGATAAACAATGGCATCAATCGTTTAACAAAGAAGTAGGTTTTACATACAGATAAAATATCTAATGCAGAAGGACACCAAGTTAGAGTACCATCAACTTATAAAAACCAAAATTCACTTTCTGAAGACTCTGTTTATTTTTTTTTTCATTTATTTATTTTTGAGAGACAGAGAGAGCGCAAGTAGGTAAGGGCAGAGAGAGAAGGAGACAGAATCCAAAGCAGGCTCCAGGTTTCAAGCTGTCAGCACAGAGCCTGACACAGGGCTTGAACTCACAAACTGAGACCATGACCTGAGCTGAAGTCAGACACTTAACCAACTGAGCCACCCAGGTGCCCCTGAAGACCTCTGTTTATACCAATATGGATGTATATGGGAACACAGAAGGCTTGACAGTTTCAGCTCATTCATTATCCAAAGCAATTGCCATTATAAGGAACAGTCTTTGAGGTTGTTCACTATATGACAATATGTTTTGACTAAGCATTCAGTATTAGGGATAATTAAGCAAATTTAAGCATATCAAAAGCTTTCAGATCCACCAGGAGTTCCTTTAGTGTTTTAAAGACACCCCACTGAGAAAAGACACAGCCCTCTCTTCTCGTCTCAAACAGGGTTCCATCAAATCCCCTCAGCAAAAATCCTGAGAAAATTGTATGTGAGCGATATTATGAGAATATGTTGGTATCATTTCACTGGGAGATTAATAAGTTCTCTGTGGGGTGGCTCAAATTTTAAAACGCATTGCATTTTTATGCTGATGATGGATGGCAGTCATTGTTCTTCTCCTTAAAGACAAAACAAAAAGAAAATGGGATAAGAATGAACACAGAATGGTTTTATAACATATAAAAGGAATAATGTCCTTAGAGAAGCAACCAATAATTATTGGAATCTATTACAGGAATTTGTTTCTCTAGAGGTGGCAAACTAGAAACCTCTGGACTGAATCTGGCCATCAGACACATTCCTCTTTGCCTGTACTATATTTTAAAACATTGAGAGATGCCATGTGAACATTCAGATTTCATGCTTCTATCAAATGATACGGCAATGCTTGCTCTTATAACTGTCTGACTGCAATCAGGTGGAGCTGAGCAGTGGCTGTCTTGTACACACTGGACATGCTCTCTCTGGTTTACCCTGGTCTGTTTAACTTCCCATTGCCTGATTCTCTGCCTGCTTCATACATATATTTTGCCTGTGTGACCCTCATAAGTAGCTGTTTCAACCCCTATTTCTTTCATCCATCCCAGCTAGTCACTATGTGCTATATTTATGCTTCTCAAGTTTTGAAAATATATTAGTTCCTTTTCCTCTTCAATCTTCACAAAGTCAGAGAATGAAGTAGCAATGCATTCAAAAGCTTCAGTCTCCAAAAAATGAGAATATAAGCAATACAAAGCAAACAGCCCATAAAGTCCAAAATCTATGGGAAACCATAGGGTTAAAATATTCGGCTTAAGAGCATTCAGTGTCTTCTGAGAACACCATAGGAGTAGTTAAAAAAAAAAAAAAAGTTTTCTGTATTTCCACCTTCTTGTTAAGGGCTGGATGCAAATCAACACAGGGTGAAATCTAGGAATCTCTCAAGGTCAGATCTGTCCAAGTTCCATGTCACTCTTCAGATGTGGGTAGAAAACATCTTGTTGTTTGAAAAAGCAAAGACATAAAATACTTTCAATAAATAATCCTTTCCAGGAACAATCATAGATTTGCACTAGGTAAACCCTAGACCATTCTAACATTCAAGTTCAGTTGACCAAACTACTGTCAGGAATAGAAAAGTGAATCACTGTATTGCACACCTGAAACTAATATAAAACTGTATGTTAACTCTACTGGAATTTAAAATAAAGAAAGCCAAAAAAAAAAAAAATCTGGTACCAACTCAGCTTGTGAAGTATTTGAGGCATCTCCTAGAACAGTGCTTTGCAAGCTTTATTTTGCACATGAATCATCAGGGGTTTTTATTCAATAGGTCCAGAATGGGGCTTAGGATTTGCATTTCTAACAAACTGTCAGATGATGCTGATACTGATGGTTCTAGAACACAAGTTGAGTATTCATGGTGCAGAATAATCTCATCTAACCTACCTTTTCCTTGATTCTTTCAGTAGCTCCCAAGGGGTTGGATAATGTCACTGACGCATGATGGATTTGACTTGTTATCCTCTTTGTCTGTTTGGGCAGCTATAGCAAAATACCATAAACTGGGTGGCTTACAAACAACAGAAGCTTTTTTCTCACAGTTCTGGAGGTTGGAAGTCTAAGATCAGAGTACCAGCGTGGTCAGTTTCCAGGTTGCAGACTGCCACCTTCTTGCTGTGTCTGCACATGGTGGAAGGGGTTAGGGAGCTCTGGGGTCTCTTTTATAATTACCAAAATCCCATCTGTGAGTACTCCACTCTTGTGACTTAAGCATCTCCCAAAGGCCCCACCCCCTAATATCATCACTTTAAGCATTAGGATTTCAACATATAAATTTTGTTTATTTATTTTTTCATTTTTGAGAGAGAGAGAGAGAGTGGAGGAGAGGATCAGAGGGAAAGGAAAAGAATCTTAAGCAGGCTCCTCGCTCAGCGTGGAGCCTAAGATGGGGATCCACCCATGACCCTGAAATCATCACCTGAGCCAAAGTCAAGAGTCAAATGCTCAACTGACCGAGCCACGCAGGCACCCCTCAACATATCAGTTTTGAGGGGATACAAACATTTAGACAAAAGCAGCAATGAAAGTAACAGAGAGAGAGAGAGTGCAAAATTGGGTGCTGGGATAAGCATATGTCTGAGAAACCATTCATGTAACAGTTGTAAATTGTTTAGATTGAATTTACAAACATCATAATAGTTGATGAATAAGTATGGTTACCAATATCTGATAATAAATGTTATAGTTCCAAATATATTTCTTTAGATTAAACATGATTTGGTTTAATTTCTAGTGGTTGTCATAAATAAAAATCAAGTGATGTTAATGATTTCACAGGTTTGTTCTGATTGTGAATTAATTTTAATGATCATTGTAAGTGATTGTTAGTAAATCACAGTTAGGCAATTGCTAATTTTAGATCACCCCAATGCTCTAAAAATTCAAATTAATTTGCAGTTTATCAATACTTATATATTAATAAAAATGCTAATTTTTCATACAATTGACATAGCACTTAAATAGATTGTTGGTACTCTTCCAAGTTATATAAGTTAAAACAACTGGTCGGTTCTAGATTTTTTGGTGTGATAAATTCCATCTGGCTAATGCAATGGAGAGATTTCAAAGTCATTTCTTTGGTCCAGATTTCAGAATCAATCCTTTAGTATTCTTATGTCTTCCTTTCCTGCGAGGTAACCAATTTAAGTGAAATAAAGCGATTTTTAATGGAATAGACTGTTCAAATGACCCTATTTCCTGAAGAGGGCATTTTCATGAATATTTATTTAATCTCTTTTACTTTTCTCAGGTTTTATTTTAAATTATGTTCACCAGTATAACCTCGGGAGTTGAAAAATCTATTTTTTCATGAAGGCATTGAATAATAAACATATACCTGTTGCATAAGTTTCTAAGAGATTCCTATAACTTGCTTTTAAAATATTCATGTAATGCCATCCAGCCACAAATAACAGATATACCTCCTCTTTCCTTTAGATTTTTGAAAAATAGGGTAGGAAAAAAAAAACACACACACAACATAACTGAAATATAAAACCAAATAATTATATTATTTAGAAAGCTATTACAAATATGAAGTATTGATATGTTCATCATGAAATGGGTAGATGTGCATATATACTGAATGCAAAATTTGTCTCTCTGAAATACATAAACAACATAAATGGTTTACATAAAAAGTTTGAAGACTGTTCATCCCATAGAGGAAGTTTGGGCAATTTTTACATAAGCTTAGGGAAGAATAACACATTTGTAAGTTTTCCTTACATCTGCTTAAATCAGAAACATTAAAATCTTTATTTAAATTCTAATTTGGAAGTGTTTTGAGTAGCTTAAAATAATTAGCAAGTAAATTTGGTCCATAATGATCCTTTTCCTAGAAGACCATCATTGTTTGAGTTAGTAAGAGAGAGGGAAAAAAAATACGTATTTTCCAAAAGATATTCTATTAGGATTCCTGGAAGTGCTAACAAAGAAAATAGAAAACAAATAGCACTGGGCTTGTGGATACAGATTTTTTTAATTACCATTAAGTACACACACAGCTCTGGCCAAATCCACGGTATCTTGCCCCTCCAGCTGCTGCCAGGGAAATCCTGTCCTATGCATCCTAGGCTTAAAATCATAACCAGCTCACCTTTCACAGAACCAATGTTAAAAATGGTATTTAATAAGAGAACTTGGCCTGAGAACTTTGAATCATTTTGAGCTGCTTTTTTCTTTTAATTTTTTTAAATGTTTTTATTTATTTTTTAGAGGCAGAGACAGAGCATGAGCCGGGAGGGGACAGAGAGAGAGAAAGAAACACAGAATCCGAAACAGGTTCCAGGTTCTCAGCTGTCAGCACAGAGCCCAACGTGGAGCTCAGACTCTCAAACTGTGAGGTATGACCTGAGCTGAAGTCAGATACTTAATCGACTGAGCTACCCAGGTGTCCCTGAGCTGCTTTTAACTATCACTTTGTACACTTTTAACACCAGAAGTGCTCTGAGCTTTAATGAGCATATTGCCTGTACATAGTCTGGAGCCTGCTAAGTTAGTGAACTTTCCCTCTTCCCAGCTTCTGTATCTTCTATGGGTAGGACACCATGAAATGATGAATGAGCAGTGCCTAGCATCATGCCCATAAAGTAAACATTTCCTTTCTTCCTCACTCATTGTTCTCCCCACAACCTATTCTAGGAATCCCTGAAACAGATGGCTGCTTGAAGTTGTTTGTCCTTATAGTAAATAACTCACCTCTCAATTTTAGATTAACAAAGTTTTTATTATTTATTTTTGAAAGCAAGATTGAGAGAGAGAGAGATCACAAGCAGGGGAGGGGCAGAGAGATTGGGAGGGAGACACAGAATTCAAAGCAGGCTCCAGGCTTCCAGCTGTCAACACAGAGTGCGACACGGGGCTCAAACTCAGGAACCATGAGATCATGACCTGAGCTGAAGCCGGATGCCCAACCGACTGAACCACCCAGATGTCCCTCAATTTTCGACTTTAGAGCCAGAAAACCCAAATGTGAACCTTTGAGCTAACACTGTGTGAGTTACAAATGTGCTCAGTTTCCTTATTAGTAAAATAAGAAAAATGATAATCCCTACTCTGTGAGGCTGTTATGAAAAATCAAATGAGGTAACGTATGTGAAAGTGCTTGGTGAGCCAGTTCAGCTAACAATTATGAAAGCAGGCAACAAGCTAATTCTAAATTCAAAGGTGGATAGCTCCGTAAGCCCTACTAGAACAGCCAGCAATGTCAAAAAATAAAAAAATAATAAAATGAAATAACTAGCCCCTAAGCAAATTTCTGTCTTTATACATTTCTTTCTCTAGAAAACCAAATGCTGAGTGGAAAGGTGGCTTCAGCACTATATAAAAAGCAGCACAGTGCCTGATCCATTTCAATGCAAAACCTGGAATCAAATTGCTATTTCTCTTCACCTTGATATTCCATTCTCAGTACTGTGGATAAAGGCCACAGGCATTAAGTCTGGTTCACCTTGGAATTTCCCATCAACCTTCAAAAAGGAACCAAAGCACAGCAAGGTCTGAACTTATTTTGTTCATAGTATGAGATCGCAAAGAACTGACTTAACAGCTCTTCATGTGAAAACATCCTGAGGCTTTCAGTTGACTATAAATTCAATATAATCTTACTCTGAAACATCTGAAAATAATACTAATAAAAAATAACAATAATAATGATAACGGTTAATATTTTTGAGTACTTACAATATACCAAGTGTTACTCAAAGAGATTCCCATGCACTAACTTATTTAATCCTCCTAATTATACTATGAGGTAGGTATTATCGTAATTCTCATTTTCCAGATAAGTAATTGACAATACCAGCTACTATTGACTGCAAGCTTTTTTTGTAAGCTAACCTAGATGCTTTATGAGCTAGTTTCATCAAATTCTGTCAGAAAGAAGAAACACATACAATCCATGCCATGTATACAGTATATAAAGGGAAGTAAAATAGGAACATGAATAACTATTTAAAAGAAAGTGACATGAAGCATAAGACATACGCAAATGAAACTGTTCTTAGAGCTTAGAGAAGAAGAGTCATTGCTATCTGGGAAGATACCTAGAAGTCTCTATGGAAAAGACATGTCTGAGACCTGGACTTTCAAGGAAGGATGGGTTCAAGTAGTCTGAAATGAAGAGAATTCTGAGGAAAAGAACAAAACAAGATATAGACGTGACAAAGTGTAGGGCATTTTGAGAAACTGTGGTAACACCATCATGACTGAAGAAGTCTGGTGTGATGGGGCATGGGGGTGCTGGAGGGTAGGGAGATGGTAATAGGAGAAAAGGAAGAGAAGATAGGAAGGAAAATCAGGGAGGATTATGACAGTCAGGCTAGAATGGTGAGGAAGTCACTAAGTAGAGGAGACCCATGACAAAAACTGTCTTTTGGAAATATTTATCTGGCAGCTGTATTAAATGTATTGAAGAGGGCACAGCTTAGAGATAGACATATGAGTATGTCTAACCAAACCAACAAGCAAACCAGAAACTAGCAATAGTGGAAAAAAGAGGTGAATTCATGAAATGTTGTAAAGGTAAGCTCAAGTCTTTGGCCACTAATTTGATGTGAGTGGGTCAGCTTCACTTATAGTGACATTTGAGCTTAGGTGAATTTATGGAGCTATTTATTCAATCCAAAATTATGGAATATTTATGCCTACCTGGACAAAGTACTGTGTGTTAGGCACTGGAGATACAGAGGTAAATGATTCCCAGCCTTCGGTGAATGGAAGAAGATTAATACCAGGTCTAGGCGGGAAACAGTCAGAAAGAGAAGTAGATAATGGCAAGGTTAGATGCAGGTATGGAAACACTGAGTTTGAAGACCTGGCTAAAAATCCAGGAAGATGTGTCTAATAAATAGATAAAACTTGTCACAGCCCAGCTTTACCATCCTCTTTAAGAAGTACTTTCCTAACTCATCCAACCAATATCTTTTTGAGTGCCATCTATGTATGTAGATCACTGCACAAGACTCTGAGGTTACAAGTATCTAAGTGTTTTGACTCTACTTGATTTATATCTCTCCGATCTGCCCATCTTTCTTTATCCCCCCAGGTATCCTAATTCAGGCCTCCATCTCCTCTCAAATCAGTCAGTACCCTTACCTGCAGTCTTAGCCCTCTACAAATCTATTCTCTATACTGGAGCTTGAGTGGTCTTCTAAAACATAAATCTGATTGTGTCCCTCCCTTGTAAAACACCTTCCAAAACACCAGCTTGAAGAATAAAGCCCAAATCGTTCAGCATGATCCACAACTCCTGCTTCCTGTTCACCTCGCCAGCATTTTCTCTCAATACGATTCTCCCCTTATGCTAGACTTTAGTAACACATTCAGATTTTTCAACTATGCTCTTCTCTCTGTTACTGCCAAGTCTCCTAGGATGCAATTCTTTCTGTATGCACTACTCTAGTTCCCTCTTCATCTGCCTGACCACATTTTATATTTCAGTTATCAATTTATTTTTTTTAATATAATTTATTGTCAAGTTAGCTAACATACAGTGTATACAAGGTGCTCTTGGCTTCGGGAGTAGATTCCCAGTGCCCATCCCAACAAGTGTCCTCCTCAATGCCCATCACCCATTTCCTCTCCCCTCATGCCCTCCCAACAACCCTCAGTTTGTTCTCTGTAAGAGAACTCTTATGGTTTAAGAGTTTAAGAGTCTCTTATAGTTTGCCTCCCTCTCTGTTTGTAACTATTTTTTCCCCTTGCCTTACCCCATGGTCTTCTGTTAAGTTTCTCACATTCCACATATGAGTGAAAACATATGATATCTGTCTTTCTCTGAATGACTTATTTCACTTATCATAATACCCTCCAGTTCCATCCACAATGGAATACTACTTGGCAATGAAAAAGAATTCAGTTATCAGGTTAGACACCCCTTCCTATACCTCAAGATATAGATCAGATGCTCCTATAAAGCACTTCATAACAGTATATTTCTCCAATCATAGCACTTACCGTACTAAATTTTCATTTCCTGTTAATTCTTAAGTGTCTGTCACCTACTAGTTAGTATATCATGAACTCCTTGAAGTCAAGGACTACATTTTATAATCTCTGTATGCCTTATATATTTCAAGTTGACTTTACCATGGTAGAAATTCAAGTAAATTTTGGCTAAGTGAAAAAGTGAATAAAGGTCAGTGTAGTGATAGATACACTATCACATCTAATTTTCCCAGCAACCTTGTTATATTAATAGATGAGGAATATGAGACTTTTGCAGCTTAGCCTCCAAGCTAATTTTCTAAAATTCTAAATAGATGTAATAAATTCGTTATAGTTTATATCATATGCCTCCCCAAAAGATTCACTCCAATCAACTCTGATAGTTTAAAACAGAATTCCTCTTGGGCAGGACATGGACCACCTTCCTAAGAACAACTTAGAGTGCTAATTAAACGTGCAGATCCTGGGCCCTGCCCAGAACTCTTTCATCAAAATGTCTTGACTGACAAAGTTTGAGAAGTGCTAGAATAAAAGAATAAAAGAATTCTCATTTACACTGACCTGAAAGATTCATTTCCTGCAATGCAACAAAAATCCAAACTGTTGTCCTTGACAAAATTATAATAACATCTGTTCTCAGGAATCTCTATTTTAGGATCTAGGCATATTTCAATTACCAGTTAAGGAACAGAAATTTCAAAAAAAAACTGCATTCCTTGAGCACTTCTTACATAAATATTGTTCTGTCTTTATTCTGTAAGGCAATCACATTTTTGACATTATTTAGTAATGCATTGCCCCCTTGCAGGAGCATAATTGATCCTTTGATAGGACACTAAGCTTGTGCTGGGAAGAGGATGTATTTACTGTCTAAGTACATCCATATTTAGAAAGACGCAGCTGATGAGGCAAGTGCTGCCCAGATTAATAGGTCACCAAAAAACAAGAAAACTTAGCTTATTCAGAGGTCTATTAAGAAAGACCTTTGGAATTACATTTTAAGTTCATCATTAAAAATTTAGTTAGTACTAGTAAATGATCAAATTCTCATACTTTTATTGTGTATGTGTTCATAACAAACTGTGATTATGGAACTGGGTGGGAATTCCATTTATCAATAACAGAAGGTTTACCCTGTGAGAATATACCATTTGTTCTCTATTTGAATGGCTTATGAGGGAAACACCTCATGGTGGTTGGAAATTCATCAGTCACAAGGGCTTGCAGGACTACAGTATGAACGCTGGTCCTGGAGACGCCATTTTGTCATTCAGTTGTGTCATGTTCTGTATTAGTAAAAGTTCTTCTGATTGTAAGCAATAAAAAGCAATTCTGGCTTACCTCAGCAAAAAGAGAACTTATTGAAAAGACATTAAGATATCTCACAGATTTCAAGGAAGAGTTCAAAATAAAAATAGGCCCCTGAAGGTAAAAGATAGGAACAAGTTATGGAATTTCAGTAGCAGACCATGCTGTCATCAATGTATCTCAAAATTCAACTCAGTCTTTTTGTTTTTAAGTTCAAAAATTTATTTTTTTAATTTTTTTTAATGTTTTTATTTATTTTTGAGAGAGAGAGAGAGAGAGAGAGAGAGAGATGGAGCACAAGAGGGGGAGGGGCAGAGAAAGAGGGAGACACAGAATCCTAAGCAGGCTCTAGGCTCTGAGCTGACAGCAGAGAGTCCAATGTGGGGCTCAAACTCATGAATCACGAGATCATGACCTGAGCCAAAATCAGATGCTTAACCAACTGAGCCACCCAGACGCCCTCTAAGTTCAAAATTTTAAATTCTAGAGAAGCAGAGTAGTTTGTTGACCCATTCCTCTTCCAGTGTGATTGAACTGAAGTGAAAGATATCTAATCAACAAGAATATTATATACAAAATCAAGAAAAAGATGATAGAATGGGAAAAAATGTTTGCAATGTCCAAAACTGACAAGACACTTATAATCAAAATACACAAGGAACTCCTAAAAATTAGCTAAGAAAAAAAATTATCTAATAGGAAAAAGGATACGAGTAATACGAAACAGAAAATCCCAAAATTTATGAAGCATGTGAAGAGATGTTAAAACATTCTAGTAATCAGACATGCAAATTAAAGCCAGAATAAGAAATCAATCTAAACCTATTAGTTCAGCACAAATTAGAAAGGTGGTAATGCCAAGTGTTGGCAGTAATGTGGGGCTGCAGGAATCTTCAGCATTATTGTTGGGAGTGTGAACTAGAGCAGCTATTCTGGAGAACAATCTGGCTCTGCACAGTCAAAATAGTATGTGTACAACTTACCATTTCCAATTCTATTTTGGCTATATATCCCCAAGAAGCTTGTACATAAGTCCCAAAGGGGACATGTGCAAGGATATTCCCTGCAGTGTTGTTTGTGGAGGCAAACTTGAGTGTCTATTACTGGGAGAGCAATAGGTAAAATGTTTTGAATGCACACCATGGAGTTTAATGCACCATTAAAAGCAACGTCTTTGATGTAATCATAGCAACATGGATAGATTTAAAGGCATTGCTCAGACTGAAAAGCAGAGGCTGAATAAAATATGTTACACAATGCTACTTATACTAATTAAAATTGTATACTAACAAAACAAAAACACATTTTGCAAGAGTATGTACCAACAAAAAGATACATGTATATGTGTGAAAATTTGCCTATGGTGGAGAAAGGGAGGAAGATGGGAGTTTGGAATGGAGATACAATAGAATCATTAAATAAATGAAACAAGGAAGGGGATGTGTATGGATCAAAGGTGATAGTGAACCATGAGATAAGTAGTTAACTGAGATTTAACAGAGATTAAAAAAAGCTACTCTCAGGGCACCAGGGTGGCTTAGTTGGCTGAGTGTCTAACTCATGATTTGGGCTCAGGTTATGATCCCAGGGCCATGGGATGGAGCCCCACATTGGGCTCCACACTGATGCACTGAGCATGAAGCCAGATTAAGATCCTCTCTCCCTCTTCCCCTCCCCTGAGTCCATGCTCATTCGCGCTCTCTCTCTCTCTCTCTCTCTCTCTCTCTCTCTCTCTCTCAAAACATAAAAAAACTTAGCCACTCTCAACTTTTGAAAATTTGTGTGATCCACAATTCCTTTTAATATTCCAATACATTTTACAATGGTCTTACTTTATTACCACATTTTCCTAAAACCACACAGGAACTAATTTTAATTGAACAAACTGTATACACATTTTCTTTCCAGCCTAATCTTTCCTTACATTTGTATTGATTTTTACATCCACATCATGATCAATTCAACTTTCGATGTCACTTAGTGACCCTTCCATGAATCAGCCAACAGCTTCCCATGCCTTGTGTCATTCATGCACAAGCTTCACCATATCCTAGACCTCATTGTCTCATGGTTTTCTTCTTTAGAGGCCTCTAATAACTTCTTTACAATGTATTCTGCTACTTCCTCCCATTCATCAGCCCTGCTACTTTTCACTGTCACTGGTTGTTCAATAGCTCAAAGAATAAACTATTAAGAAACTTGATTACTATTGACACCTTGACACCATAGTCACGGAATTCTTCAACATCTAAAATCTTACCACTTCTGTCTTAGCAGACAGCCTCATTTCAGACTTTATTAAGGATATTGAGCTCCATAACCACCCTGCCCCTCAATTTCCCAAATGTTGATCATTATCCCTATCTACTCATCCTTTTATCACTTCACGGGAGCAGAAATCTTTTCTCGTATCTAACTTCACCTCAGTAATAAATCCCAAAACTTTCCATTCCTGAGAAACTCGCTCCCATTTTATCTCATCTCTCTTAGTGGCTCCTGTTTCTCTGTCTTCATTGGGTTTTTCTTCAAGCATACTTAAGTCTTCTCTCATCTTGAAAATAATTTTTGCACTCAAATCATCCTTCCAGCCTAAACTTCTCTCTTCCTGATCCTATGGAAGGACTGGCTATATTTCTTTTTTTATATTTTTTTTAAGTTTTTATTCATTTTTGAGAGACAGAGAGAGACAGGGTGTGAGCAGGGGAGGGGCAGAGAGAGAGGGAGACACAGAATCTGAAGCAGGCTCCAGGCTCTGAGCTGTCAGCACAGAGCCCAACATGGAGCTTGAACCCGTGAGCCATGAGATCATGACCTGAGCTGAAGTCAGATACTTAACTGACTGAGCCATCCAGGTGCCCCAGGACTGGCTGTATTTCTTAAATGAGGCATTTAGACACATAGCATCGTGTTGTGGCTTAATAATTTTTTGTTTGTTTGTTTTGGGTAATTGTTCACTTTACATACCTCCCCTACCCAAACACACACATACATACATGGGCACACATACAATTGATTTCTTAGACAGAATGTGAACTCTTTGTTAAAATGTTAGGGACATTGTCTCTGTAGACATACCCTTAAATAGCAAAGACCCAGAAATATGAATTATTTACAAGTCTTTCCTGGATAATTTCCACTGCTTCCTGAGTTCTCTGTTTCTCCCCCACTCCAACCTTCTCTCTTTTTAAATATCTGTATTTCTCTATTGTCTGGAAAATAAAGTTCATCACTTTGGCGTGACACATCATCCTTTAGCATAGCATATAATCTGTTTCAAAAATGTACCCCAAATCCTCTCTCCAGTTTCAGCTTCTCTCAGAACCCTTATTTTCCCCTATGTGTTCCATGTCCTAGCTGCATCAAACTAAGCATTTACTAAAAAACAATCTGCTACCTTTTTGTCTCATTTTCATGCTTTCTACATTCTGGCCTACCTACCTGGAATATCTGTTTTCATCTCTACCTAGTAAACTTGTATTCAGCCTTTAAGATCTTTCTCTAATATCATCTTCCTTGTGATTTTCATAGGCATTGGGTGAATAGTAACATTCTTTCTGTTCCCATGGCATTCTGTTAGCACCCTGTTGTTCTGTATCATAACACGCATCATACTTTATAGTAATGACCTAAAGAATATCTGACTTAACCACCAGAATGCAAGCATATACAGTCTATCTTATTAATCACTATATCACCAGCATGGAAGTGACTGCCTATTATATAATAGATAACCTGTAAAGCCTCTTTGAATGAATAGCAGAAGGAATGAATGAATTCGTTGTATTCATCTTTACATGTCTTCCACTTTATCCACTACCCACAAAATTGTTCCAGAGCAAGAGTTAGTGCT
The DNA here is from genome assembly GCF_014898765.1 of Herpailurus yagouaroundi. Lineage (NCBI taxonomy): Eukaryota > Metazoa > Chordata > Mammalia > Carnivora > Felidae > Herpailurus > Herpailurus yagouaroundi. The sequence continues at coordinate 91,831,789 of NW_024412388.1, forward strand.
CAATAAAAAGTTTGAGTAGATCAACAGAGGGATAAATGAATGTGTTTATTACATTTTTCTTTGTCTAGGCTTTATCAAACCACTCCCCTTCCCATATGAAATTGTTATTAACCATTAAAATTGATAAGACACTGACCTGTCTCAGCTTTATGGGCCCCTGACACATTCAAAAATATGTTGAATATATTTATATTTATGTAATATGTAAATATGTAAAATATATTTATAAATTTATTTTGGGGAAGTTTACTTTTTATTGTTATTAAATTAGGGGCATAGAAATGGATTAATCATAATCCTTGGTTCATGAACATTATCATTATCGGTTATTAATGTCCTTTTGAATTTGATTTGTCTGATTATTTGTACATTTATTTACTGAATGGGTTTCAATGAATCCATCAAACCAGCTAAGGATAGAGTATTGCCAGTGACTTATATCTATCTCTGCATTACTTCTTATTCTACACCTCCCCTTCCTCACTGTGACACAGTAACCTCTATACTGAATTTTGTTTTTATCATTCCCTTGCTTTGCTGTTTTTTGTTTCTCCTTTATCACATATAGATGAACACTTGCTTTAGAACTATATAAAAAGTGTGTCATACTGTATATATTCTTTTGGGAATTTCTTTGTTTCCTGAGCATTACATTCCTGTTTTTCCTACAGTTATATATTTTTTTTTCCGGAATGATTAAAATCCATTGTATTATAATTATATTATTAGTTATAGGAGAGCAATGTCTCCTTTCTGAGAAGCCTGACTCCTCTTAGACATGTGATTTCCAAACACTTATTCAGTGATAAAATTAGTATATTTTTAGATTGAGACTTAAAGGTTATATCTAAACTCTAAGCACATTGCTCATTGATTTATTTTTTTAAATAAGACATAAAGTTTTAAGCATATGAGTCTGTAGCTAACTACCCAAATACATCTGGGATTACTTTATGGCTCACTAACAAGAACACAATCTCTTCTTGTCTAATTTGTACTTTCAAGAAGCATATTTTTAGCCTGCCTACTGTGCACCTGGCACTGATTATAATTTCAGGTACTCCTTTTGTTTGGTCATTTTCCTGACTTACCTTTTACCAACCAATCACATAAAGGATGAACTCTACCTGTCTACGGTGGCTGATATATAATTCTCATACCCAATAGAAAATGATTTTAGCATGAGACAAAAGCAGGGAAAGCAACAGCAAATCTTAATGTAGTACCATGACATTGACTCTAAAGAGGTAAAAGGCTGCACATTGTAACAGTGAAAGACACAGGCTTTAGTACCTGGCTCTGCCATTTTTTTGTCTGAGTATTCTTAAGCAAATTACTTAACCTCTCTGTACCTCAGTTTGTTCATCTATGTAAAGAGATTAACAACAGGGTTGTCACAAAGATGAAATGATTTAATATTTATGAAGTTCTCAGAAAAATGTCTGTTACATAATACAAGCCAATATAAGTATGTGATAGGTAAATAAATGATTTTACTGGTATTTCATATTTTCTTGATTCTAACTTTATCTGCATTTAGATTCCTTCTAAAAGAGTAATAATAGCAGTATGTTGGCACTCTACGAGGATTTTTTCTGTTGGAAACCAGGATATCCTATCCAACAATGCAACTCTGATATAAGACTCTGCTCTTGATAATTATGGGTTGGAATTCGGTTTTGCATATATGCAAATTTCAGGTGAGGCCACTGTGTTGACCTAACTCATTCATGCAGTTATGCAATGAATATTTATCAAGCTTTTAGTTTATGCAGAGAACTGTGCAAGTGCTTCAGTGAATATAAAGATAAACCAGACATGGGACTTGACTTTGAGCTGCTTACAATCTAGTAGCACAGATGACATGAAGATGTCATATAACAAGTGAAGGTAAATTGTTATGGGACTCGGGAGAGGGACATCTTTTACCCAGATAGAGGTACCAAGAATTCCTAAGGAGAATGCAGTTGAGGTAGATCCTGAAGGATGAGCAACGTATGTAAAGGAAAAATGTTTCCAGTGTGAGAGCACAGGATTGTGTAATTGGGCAGCAAGTTAGCCAAGTTTGTCAATATGGGAAGTAAGAATAAATCAGGCTAAAAGGTAAACTAAGACTAGATACGAATAGCTTGTCATAATTAAGCATATATTATGCTCTAGGCACTGTGCTGACTGTTCTAAATATATTATTGTATTTAATTCTCACAATAGCCCTGTGAATAGGTACTAATATTATCCCTTTTTTGTAGATGAAGATGCTGAAGGTCAAAGAGGTTAAGATCTCTAATGTCCCCCACTAGCAAGTAGGAGATTTGGGTTTTCAGTTAGGTCACTCAGAAACTAGTCTCAGATGAAACCTATAAGACACTGCCTGAAATTAGTCTTGAATTAATTTAAGATTTTCATTTTTCATTTGTGTTATATAGCTAAGGCCCATAAAAAGGAAAGATTTGAGTTCTAAATAAGTATTAAAATCCTTGCTATGCAAAGAGATACTATTTGGAAAAAGGTGCCAAGCCCATATAAAAGAATGTGTATCTGGGATGCTTTTATTGCTGTTAACTCCTTGCACACCCTGATGGAGATTACAGTGCAGGACATTCCTATATAGGGAGTGTTCTTGGCATCCGCACCTATAGAAGGAAAAAGATAAAAGCAGGATTGGGTACAAGAAATTTTTCTATAATGAAGTCTCAACAAAGTCCTCAGCTCACGCCTTAGAGTGCTTTGCTGCCAAGATGGCTTTTAGAGTTATCGCAACTTGAGTTGAGGGGACCAGGAGACTGTTTACCCACTTGTTCACCAGTCATTGGATGGGATCTAGTCCTAGAAGGAGTATGACCTTGGACACAGAAAACTCTTCAGTTCAGGTATTCTCAAAGGTGGCTGACAACTGGGGACTGTCTTTTGGTAGCACTCCCTGGAAATAAGTCCTTCATTGCTAGAGAAGAATCTTCTCGAAAAAGGCTTATCACCATTTCCACCACAGGTAACAGATTAGCCCCCAAATCTCAAAGACTTAACACAAGAGGAATTAATTTCTTTTTCACATGAAGTCCAATTGGCATTGGGATTCAGTGGTTGCTCTGGCCATGCCATCATTCTTGAACCTAGGGTCATTCTGTCTGTGGCTTCTCCTACCTTTCCATTCATCCAGCAGAGGGGGAGGAAAGAGTAGAGAATCAAAAAGGAGATTGCCATAAACCAAGGTTGGAAGTAACATATATCACTCTTGCCCATCTTCCAGGGGGCAGAAGTCACATGAACATACTTACCTGAAAGGGAAACTAGAAAATGTAGTTAATCTGTGTGCTCAGAAAGAAAGAGAAATGCATTTTGACACAGCTAGCCAGTCTTTGCTGAAAGGACTTTCGCAATAATACTAATTTTTCTGTCTTTTTATTGTACTAGGCAATGTGTTTTCCAGATGATTCAGCATGGAACTCAGCATACATGGAATTCCTTAGTAGTGAATGGCATCTTTGAGATCAGGGAGACCTAACGACTGACCAGGACTTCAACAGAACTTAGAAAATGTGTAAGTGCATTTACGCATTTAAATGCACTTTAAATGGTTAAAATTATTAAAATGATTGGTCAAAAGTGTATGTTTATTGTACTCATTTACCTCAAGTCTGTCCTTCTTCCCCAGTGCTCTCCTTCCAAAAAAATTATACTGTAAAACATTTGGTCTATTTACAGTAATACTCTCTTACAAAGATAACCATACTTTTTCTTCTTTTGGTTAGACTTTTTAGAGTTTGGGGCCACGAGTTAAGAGGGTATCACCATCAGTGCTTACTACTGGAAACACTACAATATACACTACTGAAAATTCTTCAGTGAGTAAAGGGCAAGTGGCAAGAACATAGTAAATACCACAATTTTATATTCATAAAATTCTAAGTTTCTAATCAACATTTATCCTAAAGCTAGCAGGAAAAGGAATACATTACTTACTTTTTGGACTTATCTCTAGCTCAGATGGGCTGGCATGCAATAATATACCATGCTGGCATGCTTATTTCCTTGAGCTATACTATACAGCCACTTCTCTCCTTCACTTAAATCGCTATATTTCTAAAATAACATCCTGACACTTTTTATCCTCTATGTGTATCATTCCAGCACTTTCCTCTTCCAACTGTAGCATGAAATGTGTATTAACAAGTATGAGACATCCAGGGATTGTTTCATACGAGGGAACCAGCACTGCAGTAAAAGCAACTTGAAAAACTCAAACTTGTTATTTCTCCTCTTTCTGCCTTGAATGAGCTTTAGGGTCAGACTCTTCAGGTCCATATGTTGCTACCTTCTAAACACTGTGTGTAGGTAGGGGCAAATCATTTTACCTTTACACTCTTCAGTCTTTTTATCTATAGGACAGGGGTAATGGAATGCCTGGATGGCTCAGTCAGTTGAGCATCCGACTCGGTTTTGGTTCAGGTCATGATCTCATGGTTCATGAGATTGGTTCCTGAGACTGAGTCCCTGTCTGACTCTGTGCTGATAGTGGGAGCCCATTTGAGATTCTCTCTCTCCTTCTCTCTCTGCCCTGACCCCACTCATTCTCTCTGTCTCTCTCAATATAAATAAATCAATATAAAAAAAGAACAGAGGTAATGATAATGTGATATTGTGATTTATAATAAGAAATATATATTTGGTCTTTGTTTCAGTTTCTGGCACAGAGCTCATAAAACCATTGGAATTTTCTAAGGGCCTACAGCTTCTAGGGTGTCTTTTTGTATGTTAATGAAGTGACTTTTGGAAAGCATCTAGAGATGGGTGTTGGTTGCCAGAGGACCCAGCCAAGTGATTAAAGGGCTGGAACTTTCAGTCACCCTCCTGAACTCCTGAGAGAGTAGAGGGCCTGAAGACGGAATCAATTGCCAATGGTCAATGATTTAACCAGTCATGCCTGGGTAATGAAGTCTCCTAAAAACCCAGAGTTCAGAGAACTTCCAGGATGGTGAACACTTGGAGATGCAAGGAGATGTACTTGGAGAGTGCACAGAAACTCTACATCCTTTCCCCATAACTTGCCCTATGCATCTCTTCCATATTGTTGTTCCTAAGTTATATTCTTTTATGATAAACCAGTGATCTACTAAGTAAAATATTTCTCTGAGTTCTGTGATTTGCTCTAATGAATTAATCAAGCCCAAGGAGAGAATCTTTGGAAGCTTTGATCTATAGCCTTTAGTCAGAAGCACAGGTGATAATCTGTGGGGTCGAGTGGGGGGCAAGTCTTGTAGGACTGAACCCTTAACCCTTAACCTTAACCTAATCTGATGCTATCTCTGCATAGATAGTGTCAGGAGCGAGGTGAATTGTAGAACACCAAGCTGGAGTCCAAGAATTGCTAGTTGATATGTAGGGGAAAAAAAAAAAAAAAAAACACCTCCCAAACATTGGAATTGGTGACCAGAACATTTTGGTCTACCATCATGTAGAGCTTTTGGTGACCGTTGAGAATTAACACTTGTTATGTGCCTGTTACTGCTCCTAGTGGTTTTCTCATTTAGTTCTTGGATACCTAAACTGCATGAGGTGAAATCAGTTATCCCCCTGTCTCCTGTTTTATAGATAAGAAAAGTGACGCATAGAAATTTTAAGTAACTCTCCAAAGGTCTTACTCATACTATGGACAAGGCCAAAATCTGAGTCCAGCCAGTCTGACTCCAGAAATAACACTTTCAACCAATACACTATATACTGAGAATTGTAGCTAATTGATTCAGGGTCACTTAAAACACCCCTGTTAGGCAAACTATCACTCTGTGTCACAGAATGGGAACCTAAGTGACATCTATAACTTACTGCATCCAGACCTGTACTTTTGCTTGCCTGTCTGAGTTAATATTAGCAGTGGAAGATCTACGTGTTCAAAATCCTTTGAATTCTCCAATAATGATGATGATACAAATCCATACAGCTAGAAGTTTACCCGCAGACTCAGTTTATTCTCCTAGAAATTATTCTGTATGAACCCAACAGGTAATTTTAAGATAGCTTTCTCTATTTCTTTTTAAAATTTTTATTTTTATTTTAGAAAGAGAGAAAGAACATGCAGAAGAAGAGCAGACAGACAGAGAGAGAGAGAGAGAGAGAGAGAGAGAGAATCTCAAGTAAGTTCCATGTTCAGCAGGGAACCCAATGCAGGGCTTGATCTCATGATTCTGGGATCATGACCTGAGCCAAAATCAAGAGTCAGATGCTCAATTGATGGAGCTACCCAGGTGCCCCAAGATTGCTTTATTTAAAATATAAATAACTTAATGGAAATGATATAAATATTAACATTATAAGGATAACAAGTCAAATCAATCATGGCTTATGACATGAATAAAAAATCTCCCAAGGACTAAAGTTTTGAATGAGAGAATTTTTTTTCCAAGTACAGTTTCAGTTTCAATGTATTCTTTCTTTGTGACTCCTAAAAGTGAAAGATAAAGTCCAATCCTTCATTTAAAATTTTCATTTTTTAAAACATAAGGAATTGGAGGTGTCTTCTTTTTTTGTTACTAAGTAAATCTTTCTCAAAAATAACTTTTCATATTTACATAGCTCACTTCTCCAAGAAACTCAAACTAAAGCACTCATTGTAACAAATTACCCATGAAATAAAATTTGAAAATGTAACATGACAAAGTATTTAAATTTAGAATTTCATTGGTAATAAAATACCTCAAAGACTCCAAAGGACTCCTGACTTAATGCTGGTTCTGAGAAAAACTGGAATGGAGTATTGTACAATAGTGACGTGGAGGAAAAAAGTTATGGTTCTACTTGTTTGTTTTTTTTAATTTTTTAAAATGTTTATTTATTTTTGAGAGAGAGAGAGAGACAGTGCGAGTTGGGGAGGGGCAGAGAGAGAGGGGCAGAGAAGCAGGCTCCAGACTCTGAGCTGTCAGCACACAGCCCGATGCGGGGCTCAGACCCAGGAGATGCAAGATCATGACCTGAGCCAAAGTCGGATGCCCAATAGACTGAGCCACCCAGGCTCTCCTCTGTTTGTTGTGAATACCTGTGTGCTACTTGAAACCCACTGTTCTGACCTCTAGGATTGGCACCAGGAGTTTTTAAGGGAGGATACCTAATCCTCTTGAGTGATATACAGTGGCTCACCACAAACATTAACTCCTGCTATAGATGTTGGCCACAAAGAAGTTGTTTTCCTGTTTTCAGATATCTTATAGCATTTTCATTCTTAATATTAAAATTCTTAATGCATTCTGCATTCTGTCATTGGTTGTGAGCCTATAACCTCCCTACTGGCTTCGAAATTCCTGAAGATAAGTGATCACGCCTTCTTTAGCTTTGAGTCTACACCATGCTTAGTAGATACTCACCATTTCTTGAATGAATGAGTGAATAAGTGAATAGATAGATGGATGGTCTGTGCATTCCTGAAGAGTGATAGCCCCTAGAATTCTATTCCAGTCAATTTACGCACATCTTTCTAATATACATGGAGCCAGCATATTCAGGAGCTGGGGACTCTTGAGCCTATTCCTGATAACTTATCACTAGCTACCATTTGCTGAGTAATAGTGTCAGGCAATGTTAAGATAATCATGACAATTTTTGAGAGAGAGAGAGGGAAGGAGAGAATATATGTGTGCCTGAGGGAGGGGCAGAGGGAGAGAGAGAGAATCTCAAGCAGGCTCAATGCTTGAGCCCCATGTAGGGCTCAATCCCACATCCCTGGGATTGTGACCTGAGCCAAAATCAATAATCAAACGTTCAACAGACTGAGCTAACCAGGCGCCCTGGACAATCATCACAATTTTTAATCCTCACATAAATCTTTCAAAATAAGAGTATTAGCCCTGTTTTCCTAATGGAAAATGGGCATAGAGAGATTGTGTACCTTGCTCAACACAACTAGTAAACAACAAACCATGGTCTAAATTCAAAGTTTGTGGTTTTAAGATGGCATTGTAAAGAAAGTCTCTTTTTTTTTCTCTCAAAGTGTATTGTTAGTATTACCCAAATTTATAACTGATAGACATAATGTATGAAGATTAATGTAGTGTCAGTAAAGTACTTGCCGACAATTGGAAAGTAAGTGTTGTATCTTCAAACCATTCTTTTCTTGTTGGCAATTTTTGTTCTTTCTTTCTTTAAAAGCTTCCTTTATTTCTCAGGACTCAGGGTATTACTCACTACTCCTCCTTTCCAGAAATATATGTAAAGTTTTACTAGCCAAATAGGAAATAAAGTTCAACTTAGCAAACTGTGTTATATAAACTGCATTGATAAGCTATGGTGTATAAGCAGGCATTTAGGCCTGAGTCTGAACTGGGATTTCCTGTTCCTCCCCCTTAATTGAAAACAGAGGGAAATGGGGGGCACTTGGGTGGCTCAGTGGGTTGAGCCCTACTTCAGCTCAAGTCATGATCCCATGGCTTGTGAGTTTGAGCCCCACATGGGGCTCTCTGCTGTCAGCACAGAGTCCACTTCGGATCTTCTGTGCTCCCATCTCTCTGCCCCTTCCCCACTTGTGCTTTCTCTCTCAAAAATAAATAAATCTTAAAAAAAGAGAAAAGAAAAGAAAACAAAAAGAAAAGAAAAGAAAAGGAAAGGAAAGAAAAGAAAAGAAAAGAAAAGAAAAGAAAAGAAAAGAAAAAAGAGCGAGACTCATGAGATAGACCCAGCCTGACTTACCTGCCATCGCCAACAGAGAGGCTGACATGCAGAGAGAATTAGAGGGAAGATTCTGGTGACATGTGGTTCCTTCCAGCCAACTGGAAAAGCCTGCCATTCTCAGGCTCAGATAGTGAAAGAGGTCTTGTAGAATCCATTTCCTGCCTTTAGGTACAGTGATTCCTCCCACAAGTAAATATTAGTCAAGGAAGTTCTTAACTCTTAGATCATAAGGAATCAGATAAGTCTCTCCACTGTGGAGAGGAAAAAGTAGAGGACGTAGGGTTCTGGCTTCAATTCTCTCCCTGTGGGTATAGCAATGAGGGGGAAAAAATGAGAAACTCCCTTCCCACCCCACCCACGATGTAGCCTATAATACTGATATATAATCTGTTTTACATGCAGATCTCATTCAGATGTCACCTGCTCTGTGAGGCCTTTCCTGAGCACAAAATCTAAGCCAGTTCTCACTCCAGATTGCTATCACACTGCCCCTTCTTATTTCCTTCATAGCATTTATTACTAATAAAATTATTTTATTTTTTCTCTAGCCTACTGTCTGATTTTTACCATTAAAACGTAACCTCCACAAGAGTAAGAGGTTTTTTTTTCAGGGACTTAATCAGTGTCTGGCACCTAATGAGTATTCAGTAATTCATTTTTAAATGACAAATGCAGTCTTACTCATATGTATATACATCTGAGCTTATCACTGAGATTGTCATTTTATGGGTAAGAGTCACATCTTATACTTCTTTTAACCTACCCATAAAATTTGCCACTTGATGAGAAGTTAATAAACATTTGCTCTTGTTGATATATTTGTTCAGGTTTTTCTAACGACTTCTTTCTTGAGCACATAGTCTTTTTCCATTAACTACTAACCACTTTTCTCAATAAGAGACACGTCTGATAATTTTCACTCAAACTGACAAGTGTGCAGTTAAATAATAAATTACTGGTAATAAATGGTTTTCACCAGGCCACACAAGTCTTCTGGGAAGAGGGACACTAATGAGCTTCTCTTCAGAGAATAAATAGTATTTCATGACTCAGCCTCACCTGTTATTATGAGATCATAGCCCTATGAAATATCTCCTCCAACAAATAAAATTGACTGTAGAATGATAGAATCTAGGTGAGTTTTTTAAATTAATAACGTTTATTTTTAGAGCAGTTTTAGATTTACAGAAAAATTGGGCAGAGAGTTCAGAGTTTCCATACATCTCCCAGCCCATCCTGCTGTACAGTTTGTCCTGTTACTAACCTCACACTGGTGTGTGGCATTTGTGACAATCGATGAGCCCATGTTGATACAGCTGTTATTAACCAAAGCCCATAGTTTACACTAAGGTGCACTCTCTGTGCTGTATTGTTCTGTGGCTTTCAGAAAACTGCATATCATATGTCCACTATTACAGTATCATATGGAATAGTGTCACTGCCCTAAAAATTCCCTGTGTTCCACTTATTCATCCCTTCCTCTTAGATACAATTAGGTTTTAAGTAATACTTGTTCATAAACATCTATTGTCAGCTGCCATTGGTGGCTTTTTTTTTATTCTCCTGTTTCATCTTCTCTCAGGCAGGTCTGTGGTCACAAGCTGCCTCACTTCACAAAGATCTAGTGCCAACACGTGGCACAGCCCTGCAGAACTGAACTACAGCCCGCTGCCCGCAGAGCTCAGCATAGTCTCCCTAATCTTTAGGAAAGAAAAGTCACCGAGTTTCCTGCCTCTGTCCTTTTCTTGTGCTGTATTTGGTCACATGTGGACAAAAGTGGCTGTCTTATCCCCCAAGGTCTTAATGAATCTTTAGGAAAATCACTTTTGCAAGTGTTACTCCGCACAGTTTCTCTCCTTACTACTGAAAGGTAGGTTCCATGGGAAAGCTTGCCTGTCAATGATTCTTGAGGCCTGGGCTTACTGAGTGGCAATGGGTTTGGTGCTGTGACCCAGAGCTCAGCAAAGGTTTTCTATAAAGGGCCAGATAGTAATTACATCAGGCTTTGCAAACTTCATATAGCTGCTGTCACATATTCTTTGCTTTTGTTTTGTTTTTTTCCTACAAAACCAAAAAATGTACAGACATTCTTAGTTTGAGGGTCATATAAAAACGGACCATGAGCCAGATTTGGCCTGTAGTTTATTAAACCCTGCTCTAGAGTCAGACCAACCTGGGTTTGGTTCTGTCTCCGCCACCCACTAAATATAGAACAGACAGGTTTGATCTCCCTAAATTTCCCCATTTCTGAAAGATGGATATTAGTTACTACCTTAATAGGGCAAAATGGAAATTAAGCAAGATAATGCTTACAAAGAAGTTCTTAGTACCATGTCTGACATTTGGTAAGTACTCAATAAATGTTACCTATCGATATTATGACTTGTCAGAGGGACATCTCCCTGACCGCTGGGTCTTTATTACTGACCAACTCTGACTGACTTCATATGCCTTTAGGATAAATTCTCTTCCAGGACTTTCCTTGTTCCCTTATGCAAATTGAATTTTTATGGACCTTCCCATCCATCTGCCAGATATGTCCAGATGTGTTTACTTCCACTACGGAATGTGCTTAGACCTAGGCTAAGACTCCTCCTACAAGAATGAAAGTAGATAGAAATAGATAAGATGGATATCACCAATTAATACGTGTGTGGCAAATTATCCAATAATGAACAGGCTGGTTGAGTTCTGAATGCCCCAATGACACCCGAATGAACCAATTAGCATAAAAATCAAGGTGAGTTATAGCTAAATCTCATTACGTAATTTCTTGCTGAATTTAGGTACTACCCCAATCAGTTTCCAGTGATAAAAAGGCACATTTTTCTCTTGGCACAAACTGCAGTTTTTCAATTCAATGAATATTTATTGGACATCTATTTTGTGAAAAGCATTGATCCAGGCTTTACAGAGGAAACAGAGAGGAACAAGACACAGCTCTACCTGTAAGGGAGGAAGAAAAAAGAAGGTGGGTCCCCAGTCATGATAAAAGGTGTTGTAGAAAAAAAAAATGAGGTGTAGGAGCACACAGTCAGGAGTTTGCAAAGCTACTCTGAGCAATGACAAGTGGGTCTAACTTTTTTGGCTGTATCTTAAAAGATGGATAGGATTTCAACAGGATGAAATCAATTCATAAGAATGGATTGAGCTACATAACAGCAAGAAGTACAGTTGACCGAAGCCCAGGGATCAGGATGGAGAGTAGTTAAGTGCTGAGGCTGGAACTGGAGCAACCTGAAAGTACGTGCGTGTTCTTTCAGTCCTAAATTCTCACCCTGCACACGATGAAACTGAATCGCAGAGATTAAGCGCATTTCCCATGTTGCGCCGCTAATGGCTGAGCCGAGAGGTCCCTCAGCCACCCAGGTTTCCAGGCCGGTTCACTTTTCATGACCTAATAGTTGGGGACAGATAATGGATGAAATTGAATACCACACTCAGCTTCTTGGATTTCCTCTGTTAGAAGTGATTTGACACTGGAAATCTCTGAACAGCAGGGTGCCATGGTCAGGGATGTAAACCTCTGATTTAAGCAGCCCTGCTAAAGGGAACCAGAAGAAGAAAGAGGCTGGGGGTAGGGAGAAAGGCCAAACATTGCTGGGCTTGCTGGGGGCCTGAACCAGGGTAGTGGTCCTGGGAAAGCCTTGGATGGGCCAGATAGCAGAGTCACCATTGGAGGAAAGCCAAAACAACCGGAAGAAGGAAAAGCAGAACAGGGAAATGGGAGAGGAGAAAATGTCACACCGGCTGTGTCCCTGTGGACAAATTGGGTGACCTCTCAATGCCTCCTGTGTGTGAAGTAAGAAAGAGAAATTGCTTCTGCCCTTCTTCTCTGCATTATCTTATCGCTGCAGACCTAATACATTACCCTATTGTAAATAGAGGAGACAGAGTAGAGTAGAGAGAACTCTGGGCTCCATCCCAGACCTGCTACCGACTCTGCACAGCCTCTAGCCAGTCACTTCTCAGTGCTCTCATTGTCCCATCCTATAATGGGAGGCATTGCTGGACGATGCCCCTCCCAGCTCCCATGATAGTGGCTCTATGCATTCTCAGCTGTGTGAAAAAACCCAGAGGACGAGGCCTGCCAGGTAGCCATGAAACTTGGAAGCATGTTGTATACATCTGCTTGGAAGAAAATGGGCACACACATCTTTGGAGTTGGAGGGGCACAGGCTGGAAGAAGAAGTTGCTCTTCTGTCTGAGCTCAAGGAGAATCCTGCTTGGTTGTTCATCATCCTCCCTGAACACTGAAGGTAAACACATGGCCTGATGAGGTAGCAGAAGAAGCTCCAGAAAGATGTAACTTAGCAGCTTGCCTGTATGCAGCAAAGGCCAGAAATAGCACATCCCATGTAGGAGGCTACCTGGCGCATGCCCTTCTTGACAGTTCGCTCAGCAAGTCTCTGATGTGTCACCTGCCATGGCAGGTAGTCAATCAGGGAGTTGTCCTCCGAGCTCAGGAAAAGGGTGTCTGTGAGCATGCCTCCTTGAAGATCAGGCTTTCTGAGTATTGGGAAAGACCTTTACTTTTCATTCTGCTATCCATAGCTTGGTGTCAGGACCCTGTAACTAACTAATCAATGCTTACACCCAGCTCCCGTGGTCGCCTGTAATCACTGTGCCGAGTCACCAACCAGAGCTCCAAACACACATTGTTCTAAGGATTTTTCTGCCTCTGCGCCAATGCAAGTGCCCTATGGCACAATATGACGGATATATCGTTCAGTATCAAATAATCAATTATGCAGAATGCTTCATTAACAATAACTACTAGAGTCAATAGCCAGGGTCATTGAAATGTGGCTCATCTGTGCTTGAATTCACTGACCCCTCCCACTCTCCTTGTCAACAGATATCAAGGAACAGATTCATCAGGAATAATGGCCAGATGTTTGCTTGTTAATGATGGTTCCATAATCAGAAATGCGATGACCACGGGACACTTAATCTTGTCAATTTTTGTGACAGAAAACATGCTTAATTTATCATCAGCTTTGAAGAAAACAGAGCTTTTGTTCATCCAAGCCAAACCAGAAAACAAAAGGACTAGAATTCAGTCTTATTTGCACTATAAGCCCAAAACAAGTTTTGCATCGCTTGGTCAAACTGTTTCTGCTTCTTGAAAATCCCAACAAATTGGCACTGGGGACTTGAACGAGCAGCTCCCAGACCCTACTCCAAGTGTTGAGTTGAGCTGAGCTGAGTGTTGTGCTAAAATGAGCTGTTAATGGGATCAATGCCACATTCTTCAATGTGGCGTGAGGTCTTCAGGCCTTGCAGGTCTTGCCTGCACAGCAGAGAAACCCCTCACCAGCTTCTGCCACTCAGTGCTCAGGATCACTCCTGCATTGCATCATGGCCCCCACCCTCTTCTCTGGTAGCCTAAACGTGTTCCTCTCAAGGTGCGTGCATGCATGCATGAGGGTGTCTGTGTTCCCTTACAGCTAACACTAACCACAGTGCACTTCTCTTCTCCAAATATGAATGTGCGTATCTTCTACACTCCACACCATTGTGTTACATGCAGTGTCATCTGGTTGTTTCATGGCCCACCTCCCCAGCTGAATCAGGCAAGGCCTGAGTGAAGGCTGTCTCATAAATTCCATAGTTGATGAACTGGGTGAAGATGGAAAAAATCCTCACAGAGGCCACGAGAAATACAGAAAAGGACTTGGAATCGGAAGTCCAGAGCCAACTTTGAAATTACTACTCACACGTCTACCAGTTGCATAACTGTGGGCAAATTATTTAACCTCTTTGAGCCCCGGGTTCTTTGTGTATGAAAGGAAGTTCTTGCAAGGACCAAGAAAAATAATGTACGTGAGAAGCCTGGCACAGAGCAAAGACTCAATAAAAGTCTGTTCCCACTTCCTTTTTTTTTTTTAACGTTTATTTATTTTTGAGACAGAGAATGACAGAGCATGAATGGGGGAGGGTCAGAGAGAGGGAGACACAGAATCTGAAACAGGCTCTAGGCTCTGAGCTGTCAGCACAGAGTCCGACAAAGGGCTCAAACCCACGAACTGTGAGGTCATGACCTGAGCTGAAGTCGGATGGTTAACCGACTGAGCCACCCAGGCGCCCCCCACTTCCTTTTTGAATGATCCAGTGAAAAGAACATAATCTAGAATCTCAATCTCTCTCCGTCTGTCTCTAATTGATACGCACATACACATTTCACATGCACACATACACACTCTCAGCCTCACACAAACATAATGCCCAGAAGTTGATACCTGTGTAAAAAGTATGCGCAGGAAAAGAAACATCAGCATTGAAACCAACAACAATGTACAGAGTATACACCTGACCTAATAAAATATCTTGTTTTAATATCATCTCAATCTTCTCAGGGTAAAAGTTACACAAATACACAAAAGTCTTAGAGCCATGCTGTCTTAGTCTGTTCGGGGTACTGTAACAAAACACCATAGGCTGAGTGGTTTGAACAACAAACATTTTTTTCTCCCAGTTCTGGAGGCTGGAAGTTCAAGATCAGAGTGCCAGCATATTGGGTTCTGCTGAGAGCCCCCTCCCTGGCTTATAGACAGCTACCTTCTTGCAGGATCCTCACATGGCCAAGAGAGAGATTTGTGTCCCCTCCCCTTTTTATAAACACATTAAGCTCATCATGAGGGCCCCACTCACATGACCTAATTTAACCCCAATTCCCTCCCAAAGGACTCACCTCCAAATACCATCATATTGGGGATTAGTTCTTCAACATATGGATTTGGGGGGACACATTCAATCCACAGCAAATGCCATATAAGTATTTCTCATAAAACCATAAAATATAGCCATGCCATCATGTTTCATGACCCTGAAAGTGTTATATACTTATTTTTACCAGTAAGCCATCATTTTATTGGCTTATTATTTATGAACATTATGAATATTTTATCATTGATAATTTAAAGCAGAAATTATTTCTCCAACCCTTAATTTATAAATTAACACAGAGAGTTTTCTTTGTAAAGTCAAACAAATTAAGAGGTTGCTCTGATTTAGTTTTTAACTGAATTTGTATTTCAAAAATGATAGAGGCACAATAGACGAATAGAACAAAAACAGATTGAAAGCGATAATGCAGCTCCATATTTCCCCATTACCTTGGGTAATGATGTCAAAATACCTCAAAATGCTACAGTCACCATTAGGACAGCTGGAATGAAGCAGCAGAAAAATAGTATTTTACTCCATATTTATTTACCCTTGGGTAGGAGGTTATAGCAATGTTGAAAATCCCAGTGTTCTCCATCTTCTGGAATTGAGAAATCTCTTTTACTGTTCCCAGTCCACTAACCCAGCAAGCCACTGAGAAAGACTCCTCTTCCCTTAACCACATTTCAGTGTCTGGTATCTATTTCTTTTTTTCTTTTTAATTTTTTTTTAACGTTTATTCATTTTTGAGAGATGAAGAGAGACAGAGCATGAATGGGGGAGGGACAGAGAGAGGGAGACACAGAATCCGAAGCAGGCTCCAGGCTCCGAGATGTCAGCACAGAGCCCAACATGGGGTTCAAACCCATGGACCATGAGATCATGAGCTGAGCTGAAGTCAGATGCTTAACTGACTGAGCCACCTAGGCACCCCTGGCTGGCATCTATTTCATGGTCTAGTTTTATTATCCATCTTTTATTGTCTCACTTATGAGAGCTATCATGGAGGTAAATGCCCATGATGAAGACCTATATGCTGTGAGAGAGAAAGGGGGCAGAGGAAGAGGATAAGAAGGAGGAAGACAGAGACATCTCTAAATACCAAAAAATATCTGTATGTATAAAATCCAGCAAAAACACCAGAAGTGCAGTAGGGTGTACATGAAAGGAAAGAGTTTTTGCACTGGAAATCTATATTTTTGGCACCTTATTACAAAATGTTATTAGGAAATATTTGCTTATGCTTTCCCAAATTTAAATTGGCAATGTTTGTATCAAATGACATTAATCTATTTATATAACAAAACAGCAAATCCTTACTGGCCATCAACAAACCTCATCAACAGCGATATTATTAAGTGAATACACTAGCTCATCAGGAATTGACACGTACATCTATCCACTTGCTTAAGACAAGACATCAATGGGCCTGCCTCTCTTTCACCCCCATCACCCCAATGCACCACCAACTCCTCTTTCTCCAACTTTGCAAACACATCTCTAATCCAATCCATGTGCCTGTGTCTACACTCTCACCACCCTCTCTGTTGCTTTTTTCCATCTACAGTGAAGGTCTACCTTCTCTCTGTACATCCATTCTTTCCTTGCCCTATCCATTCTCAAACAGTAGCCAGAATGATCTCTTTAAAATACAAGTCTAATTTTGTCACTTGCTAGGCTTAAATCCCTTTAAGTGCTTCATGATATTTTTTATAAAAAATGTCAAAATGTCAATAAAAGCCTAGAAGTGTCTGCATGACCTGGCCATTACTTGCCTCTGCAACTTCCTATCTTCTCTCCTCCTCCCCCTCTCTTACTGGACTTCTTCTCACTGACCTACTCTGTGTCCCTCAAATAGGCCAAATTCATTACTGCATCAGCCCTTTGGTACATACTGTTCTCTCTATTTGAAGCACACGCCACCAGTTCCAACCTCTTTTATCTGGCTAACTCCTACTGATCCTTCAAGTTTTTCTTTGAATGTTACCTTCTCAGGGAGATCTTTCCTGACACTGGAGCCTAGTTTAGGGTCCCTATTATATTTTCTCATGGCATTAGTTATATTTTCTTTGAGTCACTTAGTATAATTGTATAGAGCTATTTGTGTGATTATTGATATAATGCCTGTCTCCACCACTGTACCCTAAGCACCATGATAGTGGACACTGGCTCTTTTGTTTGCCATTTTGCATCTCCAAGCCTCAACGGCATCTATATATAGTAGCTGTGCTTTGTGGAATTAATCCATTAGTAAATTCCATTTACTTCTCCATAATCAAGCAGCTGCATTTCCACATTTCTGTGCTAATCAATGGCTGTCATATTTTAGCCACTTATTATGTGCCAGGCACTGTGCTAAGCATGTCACATACCTTATCTTTTTATTATTGTTATTATTATTATTATTATTATTATTATTGTTGTTGTTGTTGACACATGGTGTTACTCTAGTTTCAGGTATACAACATAGTGATTTCAGGTATACAACATTCCATACATTATGCTATGCTCACCACACACACCTTATCTTTATGGCAACTATATAATGCAATGTAGTTATCATCCCCATTTTATAAATAGGAACCTGAATCACTCAAGGTCACAGATTCATAAAACTGAGATTCAAAGCAAAGCGTTTCAGGTTCCCCTGGCCCATATTCTTAAACAATCCTCTATTCTGTTCCCTCACCAGAGGAGGTCAGTTACACTTTGTGGGGTGGAGAGAGGCATCAGGAAGCATGTGTTTTGTTAGAAGTGGGTCTATCCATTGTTACTGTTTCACGCTGACCCAAGTATATAGTTTTCCTCTGCATTTGTAATTTCCATTGACAATTGCCCCTGCCATGCCATGCTGAAAGGGGAAAATGTGTTTTCAGTTTCTGCGGGATATTAAGCCACAGACAGGAATAAATTGCAGCATGCCTCTTCCATCTTTTCCAGCTGCTTCAGCTTGTTTTGTTTGTTTTAAATATGAACATGTAAGATTTCTCCTTTGCTGCCCTCTACACTGGCTTCCCTGCTTGGCATTCTTGCTGGTCCAAGATTGTGGATGACAGAAACAGCAGTGTGTGTGTGTGTGTGTGTGTGTGTGTGTGTGTGTGTGTGTGTGTGTTGCAGGATTCACACCAGGATAAAAGAAATAGGAGTATTTACAAGGAAAATTTAATATATCCTAGGTTGGCTTTAGTCCAAATGGTGAATGATGTGGTTTAATTACTTTTTTTAAAGGGTGACCAACTCCCCCACCCTAGAATTATCCGAGCCTGTGACCTTATCCATTAAAAATCCTGGAAAGATGGGGCGCCTGGGTGGCTCAGTCCGTTAAGCATCCAACTTCGGCTCAGGTCATGATCTCACTCTTCGTGGGTTCAAGCCCTGCGTCAGGCTCTGTGCTGACAGTCCAGAGCCTGGAGCCTGCTTTGGATTCTGTGTCTCGCTTGCTTTCTGCCCCTCTCCCATTTGCACTCTGTCTCTCTCTGTCTCTCTTTCTCAAAATAATAAATAAGCATTAAAAAAAATTTTTTTAATCCTGGAAAGAGCCAATTCCTCCATCTTATAAATACCCCTTCTGCCTTTGGCCCTCCAAGACAGTTCCCTTGGTGACAAGTCTGTTCTCTGGATGATAACTGATGGATTCCTTCCTGATGTCACAGAGACGATGACTTTAATCTGAAGAAAGGCTCCAGCTCTTTCGGAGGCATTAAAAACAGGATGTAATCACGGCTCTCTGGAGAATAAAAAATGGAACTTTCCTGTTAGCAAGGAAAAGCCCCATTCTATACTAAAACTTCAGGAAAATGCCAGTAGAGTTGCTTTGGAGAAACATTTCCATGCTCTTGTCCATTGTGGCTAGTTCTGCCCAGCATCTGGACTCTGAGCAAGGAGAAGTGAAATGTCTGCATTACACACAAATGTCACTCTGAGTACAATTTACTTAGCTTTCTCTCATCACTGAAGTGACAGTATTTCACAATCCTGGAGAGATCCTCAAGACAGCACATCCTGTTAAGCCAATTTATGGAAGAGAGCCTTATTTTTTTTCTATTAATCTATTTTTGTGGGAGGCTTCAACTGCAGTCAATAATACTCTTTGGTGCTTATTGTTTATTTATAAAAATGTTTATTCTCCATGTACTTTTTTTTTCTGCCTATTAAATATCAGGTGTGTTTCAAGGGGAAAAATAAAGCAATTAAAAACTTTGAAGCTAGCCAAAATCATTTTTACAATACAATTATTTTTATCTGATTTCCTGCAGATGATAAAATAGCCTAGTCCACAGGGGCGGGAAAGCAAAATTGATGTCCATCTAAGACTGCTTAATATTTTTTTGTTTTTTTTTTTTACAGAAAATATTAGGAGGCAAACAAAATATCCTAGTGCTAAATGTCCATTTTGGCCCTTGTTCTGAGAATCCTATATTATTTTTAGAGTGTTTTAGGTAGGAACGCACCTGGTACATATGTTAGCTTTCTAAATTAATTCTTTCAGATCACAGTTGAAGTTTTATTTTCACAGCCTGTTTTAGATGCCTTTATATAACTTCACTTCAATCATTGGTGCCATTAAAAACAGGATTTTGAGAGTTCATGGGTGACATATTAAAATGCTAAATTCTGACTATTACAAAATGGATAATCTTAAAGTCACAAATGAATATATATATTGGCTACCTGATAGAGGTTATTTTTTTTAATTTTTTAAAGTTTATTTTTGAGAGACGGAGACAGAGAACACACCAGTGATGGAGGGGCAGAGAGATAGATTGAGAGAGAGAGAGAGAAAGGGAGAGAGAGAGAATCCCAAGCAGGCTCTGCACTGTCAGCGCAGAGCCCGACTCAGGGCTCGTACCCACAAACTGTGAGATCATGACCTGGACCAAAATCAAGAGTCGAATGCTTAACCAACTGAGCCACCCAGGCACCCCCTTGATAGAGATTTTAATACTCCCATCTCATTGCGTTCCAACATTGTTGACTCTTCCAGTTCCTTTTAAAACTCTGCAATAAGTAATCACCTGCCAACCTTCTGTTAATGTCTTCTAAATGAATATTCCAGGGGGACAAGGAAATATGGAGGCATTGCCCCATGAGTGGCAAGGGAAGTAGAATTGTGAATCCAGAAGTGAAAAAGAGAAGAATCTAAATTCTAACCCAAATTCTGTTTCTCATTTCTTTATCTATTTTACTCTTAGCTCTCATGTTGGCTTTTCTCAGATTATGCCATGATGTCCATACTATTTTTCTTTCTACCTTATTACTACCCAGAATATCAATGCTAATATAGTACTTTGACTCTCAAATTGTGAAGACAATGAGTTAGAAGCAGCATCTTGGTAATCCCATATGATGAAGAGAGAGTATGTTTCATCTCAATTTTCATTTCTGTTGCTATTTCCCCAAGTCACAACAGTTATTAATAGACAAGAATAGTAAAGGTAACCTAAGCAAGCACTTCAGAGGCAGGCATTCTTTACCATTTTTGCTTACCATTACTAGGCATACAATAAGTATTTTAATAAAAACTTTATGAATGAATATACAATGGGTGAAGGGAGGGAGAATGTGATTTGAAACTCTAACTACCCTACAGAAGCTTCTGCCTCCCAAGAGAGCAGCATAAATTCTCTCTGGAACATAGCAAAACACATTGATGAGCCATTTGGTTGTGGGAGAAAAAAAAAAGCTCAGAAGAGAGAGGGGAGAAATGAGAAGAACTAAATTATTTTTCTCTGAATAATTAGGTACAAGTTTGGGTGTTTCCAGGAGGATTGGGAAAGTGGAGAGAGGAAGCAAGAAGTTTGCAGAAAGGAACTGAGAAGCTAAACTTCTCAGAATGAAAACCAAGCTCTCTATGGAATAGCCATTAAGAAGAGTTCAAGGACTTTTGAGAATATGGTAAAATCTCAATTTTAAATTGTTTGTATATGGGTTGCAATGTAATCCACAGCCCACAGACCTCAGGAAATGATGGCTAATCACATAGTCTTGGGTCACTGATACCTGGCACAAGAAGGGTCAAACTGTTACCCAGTTGTGGGGAGCCATTGGAAAACAGTTGCAACATATCTGCTGTGATGAGGTAATCCACAACTAAATGAATCCAATGGTAGCAGAAACCCAAAGCCAAGAGACCAAAGAAAGCCAAGAGACCAGATATTGATGACACAAGTAGTATATAAACAATAAGCATGAGAAGTAAGCCTATACTATGCAACATTTTATTGACTCTATCTAATTGTGAGGGTTTTGGTGGTTGTTCACAGTTCTTTTGTTTGGTGGGTTTCAAATATATCTTGAATTGCATAAAAATAGCACTATGATTTCATTTAATGCTCACAAGAAGTGTATATAGTAGGTATCTGTATCTCCACTTTACCAATGAGAAAATTTAGGTTCAAAAGTTAAGTAACTTGTTCAAGAGTCACATAGATAATAAGAAACAGAGTCAGGGATTGAATTCATGCTTACCTGACTGCAAGGCCTATGAGTATCCTGTTTTTGTTTTGTTTTTTGTTTTTTATTTTTTAATTAGTTCAAAAGAGAGGAGGTATGTCATTTTAGAAAGAAAAACAATGAAGTCTCCCCCACCCTCCACCGGAATCAATCTCTAAGGCTGAGGAGAAGTTGGTCGGTGAGAGGCCTTTGTATAGACCTGTCTTATGGAGAAAACTATGAGTCTCCCTGGGCTCAAAGAAAGAGAACTCTGAGTCTTTCCTATAATATATAGGATACCCAAAACTAGTTGGGGTAACCCTAATAATTCAGGATGAGAAGGAAGTTAGCAATGTGGTTAAGATCACCTTGAGGCACACAGTGCAAGTCTGGGTTCAGAAGTCACTGCAATATATACTTCTCTCTGCCTGTTTCCTCGTCTGAAAAATGATGAGGAAAATCCCACAGGGCTTGTGTGGATTAAATGAGATAAAGCAGCTAGGTTAGTTGGCATATTCACACCAAATAAAGCTAGTGATGAAGACTATAATATACAACATCACTACTCCATCTGACATTAAAAAGTATCCTGGATCTTCGTGTTTGGATTTTTCTTTAATTAAAATTCCTCCTGATGTGTTGGATCGGGAGTTTTTATAAGGGGGTAACAAAAGTCTTTCCAGTAAGACCTTAATCTCAGTATTTTTGGTGAAGACTAAAGGCAAGAAGATCTAATATAGACAAACTGAGTCCCTCACCATGTGTAAATAATGACGGCCAAAGGCCCAGATTACTACTGGCTATTCTAATTACATTTATTGGTTTAAATTGTACAGCAGTTTGAAGAACAATGTACTCTAAATATTGTAGCCCCCAAAGGACCAACGATATAAGAAGAAATATTTCCTGAGTGAGTAGTCCTGCTTTTGAGAGTTCTTCTTTGCTAACCTAGGAAAATCACAGCAAAATTCAAGCTAGTTAATATAAGTACATGAAAATCCCTATATAGGTCAGTAAGAAGATGAGAAAAATGACACCTATTCCCTATCTCAGTGACAAAAACACCTTAAAAAAAAAAAAACAAGCAGACACACTGCTGGCTTATAGGTGTGTTTAACTAATTGGAAAAACACTGAATTTTGAACAGATCCCTCTGTCTGCCAAAGGCCACGTTTTGCCACCCAGGAATACAGCTGCTAATGTGAGTTCAAGCAATGTGAGTTCAAGTTCAATCAATGCCTTGCAGAAGAGACACAGAACATGGGGGCAATGTGGTCCATCTCTGACTGATGGACTCCAGTTTAGCCATCACATCCCCAAAGGGTTAACCACAGTGACATGCTAAAGGGGAAACAAGTTCTTAGGAAATAACCAATTTTCACTGCTGTATGGTACTTCTAAAAGGTTGCTACGGTAATAAAATTAGGATGTCACTTTATTATTGCAGTTAAAGTAATTTTATTTACTTTTTCAGTCAAAACATACACATAGGGCAGTGAGAGCAATCAGCTGCTGTACTTGTTAGCTCGCTGATTAAATATGTTGTCACCTAACACTGAACTAATTAAGGAAATTGAAGCTGTCTGTGCATTAGCCAACATGGTGTTAACATTGTTAACTGAGGTTTTTGAGCTGCCTCCTCTTTTCTCTGCTATCGTTTTAAAAATATATATTCAGGGGCGCCTGGGTGGCGCAGTCGGTTAAGCGTCCGACTTCAGCCAGGTCACGATCTCGCGGTCCGGGAGTTCAAGCCCCGCGTCGGGCTCTGGGCTGATGGCTCAGAGCCTGGAGCCTGTTTCCGATTCTGTGTTTCCCTCTCTCTCTGCCCCTCCCCCGTTCATGCTCTGTCTCTCTCTGTCCCAAAAATAAATAAACGTTGAAAAAATAAATAAATAAATAAAAAATAAAAATATATATTCAGAACATTCACATCCTAAAGCTGCAGAATAAACATGGAAAATTCTCCAGAACAGATCACATACTGGGCCACAAATCATCCCTCCACAAGTACAAAAGAATCGAGATCATACCATGCATATTTTCGGACCACAATGGTGAAACTTGAAATCAACCCAAGAAAAACTTTGGGAAGACCGTGACTTCTTGGAGATTAAAGAACATCCCACTTTTCTTTTCTGTTAGCAATTTCACCCAGAGTTACCAAAACCTGTTAGAGTGATCTTTGAATCTTTGGGGTGTATTATTTATAATAGCTATTCACCTCTCTTGCCGTTTGATTGTGGAAGAAGCTCCAGATAAGAAGCACTAGAGAACTATAGAAGCCAGAAATCTAAAATTAATTTGTGTAAGTTATAACTGTTTTTCCCTACAGAATGCCACTATTTGTGAGTGGATCTCTGAATTTCAATAGAAGTAAGCCTATGAATGGGCTTAAGGAAGAGCATTAAGCAGCTGACACTATGGAATCAACCCGAGTCTTGAAAATTCTGGGACTCCACTCCCCGACTTCTCCTTTCAGCTGCCTGACAGTATCCTTGTCAATGGTATTGCCTCTGTCCATATCCTTATTTTCAATAACCCCCAATCCAACCATCCCAATACCCAAAAGTTGATTTATCTATTTCCAAAAGCAGAAAGATATCAGTGGGTTGTTTTTCCCAAAATGCTAGCTTTGAAATATTTATTCCTTGCTTTGCTTATTCCTTATGCTAGTGGCAAAGTAACTTCAGGGCTTCAGGGATCCAAAAGGGAAAACTCTTGAAGTGCTTCAAAGGAAAGGGAGGAAAGAAAGAAAGATCTAGAACAAAAGTTGAACTACTGTGCTGTATCAAACCTGCTTCACCAAGGTTACTTTCCCAAATAAGAAAATATCAGTACTTTGTATTTGTATGATGCTTTTAACTTTTTCAAAGCACTTTTACCTATATTATCCTGTGGAAACCAGGAGCTGACTTTTATAAATGGAAAGGACATACATTAAGCGATCCTAGGGTGCTTCTAGAAGTTCCAAGTCAAAAAAAAACTATCAGGTTTAATGAAAGGAAAAGTGCCCAGAGGAGAATCAAACCAGTGTTAATCAAGCAGCATGCAGGTTATCAACAGAAGACAAAGGCTGTCCATTTAAATGGCTGAGAATTCAACAGTTTAAGTAATGTAATAGCAATTCTAAGCAGGACTAAATGTACAGGGATCAGCTGGAACCACTTTTAGCCAAGATTGATTGATTCAGTTTTCACAACAGCAGCCAGCCAAACAAGTAAACAAAGGTTTTTCAACTCCAACTGGTTATATTGACTTTAAAGTCATTGTCTGTATCTTACCAGATTTTGAAAGTTATGAGCCCAGGAGATAGACAATCTGGGACCACATTGGGTGTGGGGGATTTTAAAACACACACACAAAAAAATAGGCTACATACACAGCATAAAATAGTAAGTAGAAAATAAAATTAGTACAGATAGTGAGCAAACCACCTATTATATTAGGTTCATTTTTTTAAGAATTTGCAAGTGTATGATTTAGAAAAGAAATAGCTTAAGTCATTGGACAAGGTTTTTCTATAAGATCCCTTGCAGCATTAATAGATTATGATTCAGTAAAGAACACCTTGAAAACATGGTTTATCGGCATGTTTATCACCATCTAGAGTAGCA
>NW_024412388.1:91857168-91927968 GCF_014898765.1 Herpailurus yagouaroundi
AAAGAAAAGAAAAGAAAAGAAAAGAAAAGAAAAGAAAAGAAAAGAAAAGAAATGAGGGAGGGAGGAAGGAAAGGAGGAAGGAAGAAAAGAAAGAAAGAAAGAAAGAAAGAAAGAAAGAAAGAAAGAAAGAAAGGAAGGAAGGAAGGAAGGAAGGAAGGAAGGAAGGAAGGAAGGAAGGAAGGAAGAAAGAAACTTCCGAGGGGCCATCAAATCCACTTCTATACTTTGTTTGGATATAAATTCTCAGAATTTTCCATGAGCTTACAGACACAGTCCCAATACACTCTGGTGGCTAGCCCTTGTTAGCTGCCAACTTAATCCATCAACTGCTTTAACTGGAAGCCCTGGAGAGCTGAGGCAGCCAAAGGTATTGGACTCTCCCAGCACGGCTGAGGAGACATCCCCTCAATAGCTATGGAGACATGGCCCAGGATTGCTTTTTCACTAAAAGGATGTAATTGCTAATGTAGTTATTGACTTGATGGATCTCTCCCAGCTTAGCTTATTTCATTAGGGCTGTTTCCTCAGCCATTTTAGGATGAAATTTCCTACGTATCTTACTACAAAGAAGATGCCTGTCTTCCTTTTCTCCATTTTTTCAACATGTCATTACAATTGATTCATGTTTTTTAATGGCTCACGATGTACTCAATGTGATGTAATACATGGTTGTAATCCCTTAGCAGTTTATATTCTAAATGTGCCTTCCTGGTGAATTAAAAACAACCAACCAAACAAACAGAAAACAAACAAACACCCAGCCTCCATATTCGAGATTTGCAAGATGCCTGCAAAAAGCTTTACTGCTTTCATGAGTCAGTTATTTCAGGCCACTTATGGTTCATTGATCCTCTTAAACAGTTGCTTGGTCATTTCCTGCTTCATCAAAATATAGACATCACCAAAGAAACAATTGTGGTCAAAAGCTTTGGATTTTCCTTGTGTAGGGCATGAGTTTTTGAAGTCATTTCTCAGTTGCAGATTAGAAGACCAAACTCCTTATTCCTCATTTGTTAGCCAAAGAAAGATCCCAGTGATAAGAGTCCAAAAGCAGCTCATAAATCGAAGTCTGATATTTGCTACCACAGCCTAGGAAGGTTGGTTAACTCAGAGATGGCAGATTTCTTTGATCCAAATCTGAGGAATGAAACTATTCATTATAACTCTAAAGATAGTATTTCTTGGTAGAGGCAAAGAAACTGAAATAAAACAGAACAAACTCAATGACTTCGAAAGACACGTTTTCACGATTGAATCACGTAGCCCACGTACATCTGAAGGCGAGTGTGAGTGGCATTAATGCCAGACTTCTCGCCCTGGCCCTTGCCACGTTGTAATTAAAGTGGTGTCAGCCTTCCACTATAAACCAGTGGCATTATTTTCAGGGGTTTATGACTCAGCTGTAAAAATTCACTCTAGGCTGAAAACTAGCACAAGGCAATGAAACTTGAGAACACAATTTTTGTAGAGAAAATTATTTCAGCTCTTAAGGTTATAGAAACTGTTTTGTTTTTTTTTTTTTTTTTAGTCTTTGTTCTCATATAATGAAAATAAATCTGCTTTATATATACACATTTTCTATGGGTTTATTGAATTTCAATAATCTATGATGTTTAAGGCTCTAAAATATTTATTTTTATGCTCTTCTTACCCCTGAATAAAAGCTTCTGATGCCAGCAAGTCTCAGTCGGTTAAGCGCCTGACTTCAGCTCAGGTCATGATCTCAGTTTATCGGTTTGAGCCCTGAGTCGGGCTCTGTGCTGACAGCTCAGATCCTGGAGCCTACTTCAGATTCTGTGTCTCCCGCTGTCTCCCCTTCTCCCACTCTCACTCTGTCTCTGTCTCTGTCTCTCTGTCAAAAATAAATAAACATTAAAAACTTTAAAACACACACACACACACACACACACATACACACACACAGTTACTTTGGCTGTTCTGGATGGTAAAAAAAAGTTTTCCTTTGGAAGGAAAGAGTCCATCCTAAAACAATGGAATCAGAAGGATGGATGTATTTTTCAGATAGAAGAGTTACAAACTATTGTTAACAGCAGTTTCTTCAGATAAAGCCCTTATAAAGTCTCCAATCATTAGATGGCATTTGCTTTACATGAGCTCTCACTTGAAGAAGATTTTAAAATGTATGAAGATCGATTTATGAATTAAAAAACTTCCCCCTTGAAATTGCAAACAAATATGATTAACAACAAAAAACAGAAATTCTTTAAATATGTTGGTTTCTCTATTTCTGTAAACACTGTAAACAAGGAAATCCAGTCCTAAATCTTTTCTCTGATGAACTGTACATCTTTCCCTATTAAGCATGCTATTTTATTTCCATTAATTTAAAACAATTTGAAAGGTAAAGGATGTATTATGGAAATCCTTCAGAGAAAAAGAGAAAAGTTATTATTTTAGTTATTTTAAAAGATGAGCAAACTGGAAGAAATGAAATAACGTTACCATTTAATCAGCATCTATTATGTGTCAGGCAGTTTGGCATTTTACATTTACATATTACACTTGTTTACATAACAAAGGCCAAAGAGTTCCAGTTGAAGCAGATGCTTTCTCTAAGGGGTTAAGTCTGGTGAAAGCTCCAGATCAGAGTAAAATTCAACATTGCCATTGAAGAATGCTTTTATATACTTTTGTATAACATAATGTATGCACCAACTCCACAGGCAGAAGGCATAGACTGTCCTTGGAAAGTACATGGGAAAAATTAACCCCTGTTCCAAATCCATCAAGCCATAGGCTTGCGGTGACTTACACTCTCCAGATAGTGTGAGGGCAATGAAGGAAAGCGCTCTGACATTCTGGCTCCCTTTGCAAAAGCCTTGTCTCCAAATGGCGGAGTTCCATCCTGACTCATTCTTTTAAAGTTGAACTTCCTCTCCCAGGAAAAGGATGGAATACTCCAAGGGATCAGAAGAATAGAGGAATCTGAAGGAGTTTTCGCTGGTGTGCAGCAGGCAAGAAAAATGTTTCCAATGACCCAATTTAAAAGGCTATAACCTTGGAGGGCACAGAGAAGACACAACAGCCTGCAGGACAAGTGAAAGTTCCTTGATCAGAGGTGAAACAATTCAGTTTGACATCACTCTGACTTTGAGGCCAAGACCACCAACAGAGCGCTCTTGGCAAGCTGCACTTAGAATCCTTGCTCAAAGGACAGGGTGGACTGGAATCTGGAGTGTGCAAACATTGCTGATTGGCCACTGGGATTTTCAGCCACATCAGCACACGCAGGAAAGAACACTGTCAACCTGTCCTTCTCTAAATGTAATGGACAGAGATGGAAAATGAACATACCTTTAAAAAACAGGGGCAGATCCTCTGAGCAGTGTTTGAATACCAAAACTATTTTTCTCCCAGGTGGGACTCGGGCTTTTCTGTGTTTGTTGCCGTTGCTCTTTGTTTTCTGTTTGTTTGTTTGTTTGTTTGTTTGTTTTTTAATGTATTCCCATCAATTTGCCAAATGAGAGCATGGACTTTACACTTTTGTTCTAATAGTATTTTTCTAAAGGTTTGTTCAATACAAAAAGGCATTTGTTCAAAGGCTGTATTTTAAGCACTTTCTGCCTTCATTTCAATCTAAAAATTTGGACAAAACAGGATTGAGCTTATAGACATGGCCTCCTTACATTCTGAATTTTCTCATCATCCCTGAACTTCTATTAGGTTTCCAAGTAAACTATTTGTGAGATCATTATGCACAAATAGATCAAAAATACTTTGATATCTTTTAAGGTCTTTTTACTCACAAATCAATTTAGATTTTGGCTCATGATTTATATTTTGATATTTGATAATTAGGGCAGTTGTCAATTTGTAGATGAGTTCTGAACAGATCTTTCACTTTTAATGGATACCAGCAAGGAGAAATTGTCATTTCATTGTTTGTTTCTGAATCTGTTCAGTTCTCCTTGACTGCAGAAGCTGCCCAAACTCCTAAACTGTCGACTCACCCAACTTTCCTCAGTCTAATTCCTCCTCACCATTTATGTCCACAACATCTTGGAAGCAGGAAAGGAAAAGTGTGAAGTTTTAAGCATGATACTTCCCTCTGCCCTCTGTGACACTGACAATGTCCATGATCGGTGCTGAGCATCAAACTTGCATGCTTCCTCTTTCCCATCATGGATCACATACCCCCACAACTCATCACTCTGGATCCCTGGCATTGGATTTCTCCTCTCCATTTCCATTTCTTGGTTTCTCCTTCTGATCCTTATAAAAAAAAATTATTTTCTGTAAGCTGTCACCTTGGCAAAGACGAGATCAAGTAAATCATCAACAGGCTAGCACTCAACCTTCAGGTCTCTAATTAAATTCCATTCCAGGAAACTTTCCTAAAATTTCAGATTATATGAGCTCTTACTATCACGTGCTCTGAAGACCTTGTCCTTTGCAGGACTCACCCCAAGTATGACCATGTAAATATTTATGTAATTATTTGTGTAATGTCTGTCTTTCCTACTGTCCTATAAACTGACTGATAAAGGGAACTTGGTTTGTCTTGTTTCCTGCTGTGCATGCCTTCAGCACCTAGCACAGTGCCTGGAATAGTAAGTAGCCCCTCACAAAATTCACATCACTGCTGTCAAGTCATTAGTCACTGGTGATTCATATATTATTCTTCACATGGAGTATTTTTCCCTTAAAGAAAGAGAAGGGAAGCATGTGTATTGGCTTCTTCATGTGTCAACACTATGATAGGATCAAGCCTTACCTCATTGGTCCTCTCCATAAACCTCTGAGGAATAAATTTTTCTCATGTGAGTTCCTTATTTGAAGTCATATAGCTAGGCTAGGGCTTAAACCCAAATCTGGCTGATTCCTAAGTATTTTTGCTACATCTTACTTCTTTTGTTCCCAAAGAAAATAATCACCATGGGGCTCCTGGGTGGCTCAGTTGGTTAAGTGCTGGACTTCAGCTCTGGTCATGATCTCTCAGTTCGTGGGTTCAAGCCCCACATTGGGCTCTGTGCTGACAGCTCAGAGCCTAGAGCCTGCTTCAGGTTCTGTGTGTGTGTGTCTCTCTCTGCCCCTTCTCGGCTCCCTCTCTCTCTCTCCCTCTCTCTCAAAAATAAATAAATGTTAAAATTTTTTTAATTATATTTTAAAAAAGAAAATAATCACCATGACAGACTACAAGACATTCCTTTTTGACTTTTCTTTCACATTACAGAGATCATTTATGTTATTTATGAGCTTTTAATTGGTGTCTCTTTGCATACCCTCCCACCTCCTAAAATCCTTTGTCTATACTACAGCCAGAGTAATCTTCTTAAAATATAAATCAAGCCTGTCACTCTCCTGCCTGGTATCTCCCAGGTTTTTTTAATGTCTAGAATGAAGTTCAAATTCCAATGGCCAAAAAGGCCTTCTGTGATCTGGCCTCCACCTACTTCTCAGACCTCAACTCCTACCACAATCCCTTTTGATCACTATGCCTCAGGCATGCTCATCCTCTTAATTCTCCTAGGCTACGCCAAGCTCCTTCTCTTTGGAAACTCTCCTGTCCTTGCTTTCATATACGTGGCTGCCTCCTTCTTGCTGGTCAGGTCTCAACTCAACTTCTACTTCTTCTGACCCCCGGTCAGAAACAGCCCTCCTACCTAGATCCCTGTCATTCCCACTGTACTATCCTCACATGTTTTCTCAGCTAACCAAATCAGATCTTCACCTAGCTAATTCTTTGCACCCAGGTCTTAGCCTAGTTGTCACTTCCTTAGGGAAGCCATCCCTAAAACTACAGAGAAGGGAGGTCCTCCAAGTGTAGACTGTAGAGAATCATTCTTTTTCATGGAACTTTGAGTGTAGGAAATAAGTTTGAAATAGCTATTTAGAGTAATTATTATTTTAAGTAATTAAGTATTTATTATTATTTATTATATATAAAATATATAATTTATGCTGATATGAGTCTAATTATTTCAAGTATTTCATACTTAAAATAATTGTTTTAAATAGTTATTAAAAAACTTTAAGTAATTTAAAGTATGATGAGTATTACAAAAGGGAAATCACAAAATTGAGAAATTACAAAAGAAAACTCTAGGGACGTGAGAATAGGAAGGCACCTATTCTAGTCTGGATAGAGGAGAGGTCACAAAGAGCCTTCCCATCAAGTGATAACTAAGTTAAGACCCAAAATATGAGTACAAGTTAGTCAGGCACGGGGTAGAAAGTGGGATGGGATAGTGAGGGAAGAATGTGAGAATATTCCAGGCATCTATAAACGCGTGTATATCCTACCCTCCACGCCAGACATCCACTCACTCTCTGTCCCATTGTCCCATTCTCTTCATATAACTGACAACCATCTGAAAATACATAATTTTCTTTGTTTATGATGTCTCTCTAAACCATTAAAAGAAAAATTTCATGAGAGCAAGACTTGGTCTGTCTTGCTTACTACTATACTTGAGAGCTGAGAAGAGTGGCTATTATTTAGGAAGTGATTGATTACTGACTTCTAAATGAATGTGTGAAGGTCTTGAAGCAAAAAAGACAAAAGCAGGACACTACAAGAAAGGCACTATGTCTGTGACATAAGATGGAAAGAGATAATGGCATAAGGTAATTTGGGGTTAGGGGCAAATGAGTAAGCAAGAGAGCAGAACCGGTTAAGGAAATTGGGCTTTACCCAAAAGTAATGAAAAGACGTAAATTTTAAGCAGCTGTGTTATACGATCAAATATGTGATTTTGAAACATTGCTCTAGCTAAAGTATAGAGAATGGATAGAAGAAGAGCAAAACTCAAAGAAGAGTAGCCAGTATTAGAAAAAGTTACAGTTGTCCACATGAGAAATGACAGTCTCTTGGACCAGGGTGGAGGCCATGGCAATAGAGAAAAGCAATTGGATTTAGAAAGTATTTGAGTAATAGAATTGAATGGATGTAATAGATAATTGGGTGTAGCAAGTGAAGAGAGAGAAGGCCGCATTGATTCTTAGCCTTGAGCCGTAGATGAATGATGGAGCCATTGCCTGAGGAGGAAAATCACTGGAGACTGAGCACATTTGGTGCACAGGGTGAGAGTTCAGTGACTCTGGGAGTTGGGGTGGGGGGAGCACTCTGAGACTTTCTAGTAGATAAGTCTAATAGGAAGATGGACATACAGGCCTAGATCTCAAGGTAAAGGTAAACACATTTAGGAGTGATCTGTATTATTCTTGGTTAGTTGGCTGGATTTGTTTTCACTGTGTATTGATAAGGGTCTGGAGTCAAATGGTCTGAATTGTAATCTTAGGTCAGCACCACTGTTGCTGAATGGTCTCAGCCAAGTTACTTATTACCTGCAAATGTCAGTTTTCTCACCTGAAAAATAAATTTAAAAAAGGATCCACCTCACTGGATTGTTTTAAAAGTGAAATGAGATAAAATGAGTCATGAGCATAAAAGATAGCCTCATATAGAGTGAACTCAATAATGTTAACAATTCTTAGCCATTATTAGCCCTTTGGCATTCAGAGATTTTTGTTAAATGTTACGGAGATAATGCAAAGCCAACAGAATCTCACAGGTTAAGTTTTTATAGACTTCATCCAAATATAAATCACATAGTTCAAATCTTCAACAATAGTGATACCTAAATTCTTCTTTACAGGCTGATGTCTTTAATTGTAACAGCATGTACTGATTCCATTTTTGATATATCCTATTTTATATTTATTCTGTTCATCAGATTATGCTCTTGTCATCTTTAGTAATTAGTTACTGGAATATGAATATGCATTTCTTTAGTAAGAAATTAAATCTACATATCCTAAATTCCTGTCATAATTATTTTCCTGACCAATCAATAAAAAAAGCATTCAAAATGTAATATTATGCTTCCCAGAGGTATACACTGAAATCTGCCACTGAATAAGTGATTCCCTTTTTAACTATAATAGATAATATGTATCTAAAAGGATAAGTAGCTTTATCAACTGTCATTATCTTGCTCCTTTCCTTCATCAAAAAGACACTATGGAATGGAGCAAAATGCTAAGTGTAAGTAAAGATATGGATAGAAGTGTGTGTATGGATGTGTACATACACACACATACATATTCTCATACACATACCCATATACATATGGATAGAGTAAATTAAATGGAATGTGAATGATAAAAACAGAATAGTTTTTAAAAGGTAATGAATCT
The DNA here is from genome assembly GCF_014898765.1 of Herpailurus yagouaroundi. Classification (NCBI taxonomy): domain Eukaryota; kingdom Metazoa; phylum Chordata; class Mammalia; order Carnivora; family Felidae; genus Herpailurus; species Herpailurus yagouaroundi. The sequence goes on from NW_024412388.1 coordinate 91,865,329, forward strand.
CTGCCCTGGAAGGGACCCTAAAAGTCACACAGTCCAGGGACCCCATCATGCAGATGTAGTATCTGAAGTCCAAAAGAGGGGATACATTGCTTGAGATCATGCAATAATACATGTCAGGGTCACGATAGGATGTTGGTCTCCCAGCCCAGGGTTTCTGCACTATACTATGATTGACATATTTACTATTAGATTTTACTTAAAATTGATTCTGATGGAGTCATAAATATGTTTTTTGTGTTCAACCTTCCATGTCTCTACTATAGTAGCTAAACAGACTCAAACTAAAGTGAAACTCATTATCTATATCTTCTTTATTTAACCATATATTACAGTGCTAAAAAAATAAATAACCCAAGATACACAATTAAAGGATTCATACAGCAAGTCATTGTCTACAAAAGATTTGAAAATAAGGTTGACATCTGTTACAAAAAAAGGATTAATTAGGTATTACTTTAAATGATGAGTTCTGGCTCCATTTCCCATGAGAACAGTTGGTAAATGTACTGTTCTAATTAGGGATTTGGATCAAAATATCATTTTATTCTAATCATGAAGCCTATTAAGATTTTTATTAATACTATCAGTTTTACTAACTATGTACATCACACATGTTTATATGACAAGCACAAATACTTTTCCCCTGGTTAAAAAAAAAAAAAAAAAACATATAAATGATGTAACATTTACAGTTGAGGGTTATTAACTTAGGGCTAAACTGCTACATTATAATACTCTTTCATCATAATATGCTCTCTTCATGATATGTTAGTAAAGATATTATGCTCCTAAAATCTTGTAAGATACTATAAAATGAGTGACAGACAAAGCAAGGCTATACCAAGAGGTTTAAATCATACGTGTGTTTGCTGTGTTTACTTCCTCCAAAAGTATTTTCAAAACAAAGCACATGCACAGGCCACAACTCTCATCTACTATATTCCCATTGCAACCAAATCTTGTCACATGACTTGTCCCGGCTCCTACAATACAGCATTCAGAAGGGGAGTGCAGATAATAAAAAGAACAAAGAAATTTGAATGTGGAGTTCTGGGCTTCACTCCTGCCTTTACTACTTAGCACCTCTGTCACCTGAGGTTTGTGACTCAAGCCCCTAAACTCTTCCTATCTTCATTTGATGATAACACACCTATTTCTCAGGGATTATTGTGAAAACTACATAAGAAAATTTATGGGTATGCCATACAGTGTTATTCATTTATTCAATCATTATCAAGTACTTCTCCCAGAATTTGTGAACAGCTCTTATACATATTCCAAAATTGAACTAAGCCACCAATAGGTGAGGGGAAGAATGAGGGAAGCTAAAATACAGACATATGTATGTGTATAAATAAATATTAAACTGCTTGCTTATTTCCACTGATAACATGCTTATTTTTTAATGAATATATGATTATTTATTTATGGAAAAGAATTATCTTAATCTTACTTAGAGCAACCACAGAAAATTACCTCTCTTTTAAATTTTTCATTGTAATGGGAAGGAGGGTAAAACACCAAATCACACCATTAAATAATAGACATCTGGAAATGCTAGTTACATGAGGAGACCCGCTCTGTTGTACGTACATCCTTACTGTCTCCACTGCATGCTGTCACCTCAAAGGAGGTAATGGTGGCTGAGATAGAGGTCAGTCAGGGCTGGATGGGAGAGGGGTATTTGCTGGATGGATTTTCACAGACAGAATGGAGGGAGACTTGCAGGAGGGACGTGTATGTAAGAGGGAAATTAGTGTATCTTACAAAAAAAAAAATCTATCAAATGTACTTCTTAAGGGAGAGTAGATTGTGAGCAGGAAAATATCCAAAAACGTTAAAAATCCGTTCCTTTATGTGTGCCCTCTAACTGATATTCATATTTAGACTTATATTTTTAAATTTCTTGAAGCTGATTTGTAACATTTGTCACGTAGTAGGCAAAATAAGCATTTGTGATATCCAGTGACAAGAAGTTTCTGGAAGCAGCCCTTTCAGAAATGTGTTCTAAGTGAAAGTGGCTTCCCCAAAGTCATTGCCCACTTGTCCTCTGAGCCTGTGGTTGTCTTTAACAGCGACCATGCCCTCAGTCTCAGTAGTAAGTTAAATTTTTGCATGAAGACCAATTCAGAATAATGTTTACGCCTGTTCATTTAAAGAGAGAGAGAGAGAGAGAGACAGCAAGCACCTGTGTGCACAAGCGGGGGAGGAGCAGAGAAAGAGAGAACCCTGAGCAGGCCCCATGTTGACAGCATGGAGCTGTCGCTGTCGGGGGGCTCAATCCCATGAACCCATTGAGATCAAGACCTGGTCTGAAATCAAGAGCTGGACACTTAACCAACTGAGCCACCCAGGGACCCCTCAGAATAAAATTTTTAAAGGATTTTTACAAGACCTACTTTTAGAATTCAAAGTGAAAATAATGTTTATATAGATCCGTAAAAACACATATTCTTACAACTTAAAGTACTTACTTTGCTGAAGAGAAGAATGGCAAGGAGAAAACTTGGCACAACTTTTTACCTACTAAAATGTTCATATCTAGGTGTTTCTCAGAAATAGCAATAAAGAAACAGGTATTAGCCTTCAAACTGAATACACATCACAGGGCACATCTCAAAAGCAGTTAGGCCACATGCTGCTTACTGCTACAGACACAAAGTCTGTAGCAGTCTATTATCGAAAGTCCCAAGTTCAACCAGCCATAAGAACTCCCTTGTAAATTGCCATTGTTGGTCCCTCTCCATCTCTTGAACCTGCTCTGGCAAAACTCTACATTGGAGTTCGTTACCTGCCTCTAAGCTGTCCTTGAGGCTGGGCATCAATGAAGAGATTTATACAGCTGGGTAAATTTATATCCCCATATTTTTATGATTATTAACCTCTTCGGCTAACAGAGTCCTCTGCTTCTATTCTGAATCCTAGGCTTTCTTGCCTTCTCAAGGAATTTACTTCTTTGGTTATTCTTTCCCCTTCATCTCAAACTTCTCTCAATTGGATTATTTCTATAAACATATAAGTAAGTGTCTTCTATTATTTTTGGATCGTTAAAAAAAATTTCAAGCATCTCATCTCCCCATAATTACTGCTCTAAATTTCTCTGTTTGTATCCAAATCTTTAAAAAACTTTCTTCTTGCCTTGGCTTTACTTCTGTACCTTCTATTTACCTTTCAACTCACTTGAATCTGTCATCTGCCTGCAACACTCCAACTCACTCTGCTAAAGTTGACACTGACCTCCATAATGGATTTTTAAGATCTAACCCAAATGGCCACTATTTCTCAAAAACATGGGTTTCGTCGACTCCTTGATACCACAGTTCCTCCTACATCTCTGTCAATGCTCAGTCTCCTTTGCTAGTTACTCTTTTTTTCAACATCTCAATGTTGAAGTTCCCTGGGTTCTTTTCTTAGACTCTCTACCTAGGCGGTCTCATTCATTCTCATGATTTTAAAAATGCTGTCTGTGCTAATGATGCCCAAATTGATATGCCAGTCCTAACCCCCCAGAATGATAGACTCATACCCAATTAACTACTTGACTCAGCCATTTAAATGCCTCAGGGTCATTGCAAAACAACTTGTCCAGTATGAACAAGTTCCCCTCCTCTATCCCTTTCAATGGGATTTCCATTTCAGTTAGAATAAAATCCAGTCTCTTTAACATGGCCCTCAAAGATATTCAGGATTTGGCCTCTGTCCAGATCTTAAAACTCCATGTCATGTCTTCCTCTGGCAATTTCACTGAGCCAATTTTAGAAAGGTTTCTGGAAAACACCAAACTTTCTGCCTGCCTCAGGTTTTGCATATGTTATTTCCTCCATTCAGACAGCTCCTTCACTTCTTCTCACCCACCCATTAACAGCCTTCACTTGGCTAACATCAATTCATCTATTGAGATTCAGTTAAAATATTATACACATTAACTCTCCAATCCAACTTAGCTCCCACTCCCCAGCTGTTACTCTGTCTCTTGGAAACCAGTTAATTTGCTTCATAGAAGTTATCACAAGGTTTAATTATATAATTATGTGTTTGTTTATGTCCAACTTTTCTAGTAGATGGCAAATACCCTAAAGCAGGGACATTTTCTGTTTATTTACCAAAGTAACATAATTGTCTGGTTCAATATATGTGAGTTCCTGAACCCAATGAATAAAAGTTCACTATTAGCTACTTAGATTAAGCCTTTTCATCTTTGTAATGATTGTACATAATGATGTACATAATGGTGGTCATGTATTAGAAATATAAAACATTTAGTATTTGTATCTCATATAATATCCAAATTTACACAAGGTGTGTGACATGGCATAACTACCTCACTACATTCTCCAGCCTAGAGAGAGTCTCCATTTGAATTATTGCATTTGAACTCCCAAACATCATTTCTGTTAGCCGATAATGCAGCTGAGGCTTACAAAACTGAGATGAGGAGGGGGAGGAGCCAAGATGGTGGAACAGCATGGAAGTTTTTTTGGGTCTCACGTCCATGAAATACAGCCAGATCAACACTAAACCATCCTGCATACCCAGAAAAATGATTTGAGGATTAACACAACAATCTGCACAACCTGAACCACAGAACTCATCAGGTACGCGGCGCGGAAAGGTGAACTGGGGAAGAGAGAAGCCGCAGAGGACAGGGAGCTATTCTTGTGAGCATAGAGAGAACAGCGTCGGGCAGTGGTTGCGGGGGGAAGTTTGGGAAAAGCACCCCTCCCCCTTAAAGTAGCTGGAGAGAAAGTGGAAACAGCTACAGGACTGAAATAAAAAGGGAGAAAGGAGAAAGTAGAGGATTTAAATTCCATTAAGACTCTATACATAGGGAGCACAGAGTCTGAAACTCTGCAGCTTGATACCTGGCGATGCTCTGGTGAGAAGGGTGAATCCTCAGGAGCAGAGTGAGTCCGTGGGGGTCCTCAGGCCACACGGGAGAGGCAGTTCCCCTGATGGGAGGACATCTGGTAGAGGCTGTGTGACACTGCCCCAGGCAAAGGCCCCAGTGGACCCTGGAGAACAACCACATTTGCTGGTGTTGGAACAAGGTCCTTAAGGATGAATCCTGGTGCCAGATGTGTGTTGTGATTTTCCATAATCGCTGAAACGCTGCTACTACACGATTGTGTGAACTTTTTCTGGGGCGGGATAGCACCCAGCAACAGCCTCTGGGCGTTGGCAGCAGCACAGTCCTGTGAACGTTCCTGGGTGCAGTCGGCACCCGGTAGTGCTCGGTGAGACCCTCCTGCAGAGGAGCAGAACCGGTCAAAGCCACAGTCCCTCAGAAATAAGGGGTCGGGAAAAACAGCCACATCTGAGATGAAACTCAGGAGGGAGGTGCTGCCTAGGGCCTGGTCACGGACAGGGTAAAAATGGGGGCGTGGACAGAAGCCAGAGACAAAGGACTGGTGTGCCGAGGTATATCCGAGAGAACAGAGTTCTGAGACCTGGTATCTGGGTGACGGCATTTTCACCCCTCCCACGCATGCGCATACACACCTACAAGCACCACAACAATCTGCCCCAGTGGGCTAAGCAGCGCCATCTAGTGGAAAACGGAGCCGTTACACTAAGCCCTGCCCAACTGGCCCAACCTCAATCTGATCTTCAGGAACAGAAGTCTCTCCACCTGCTCAGTTTACAGACTGTGCTGTAAGTGCTACATAGTTTGACTTCCTGGGGAAAACGAAATAATTTCAATCATGTTTCAGTCTGTTCGCTGGTCCCTCTAGTCAAGGTTCATTTTTGTTTGTTTGTTTCTTGTCTTTTTCTTCAATACAGAAGGAGAAAAAATTTATTTTTATTTCCAATTTTTATTAAAAATATTTTCTTTAATTTTTTCTACTATATTTTTTCCTTTTTTTGTAATTTTTTTCAAATTCTATTTCACTTCCATCACTTCATTTTATCCTATTTCAGTGTATTCATTTTTTCAAATTTTCAAATGATTTCCTTCCCCCCTTTTTTTATCTAATATGTCAAGCCATTTCAACACCCAGACCAAAACACACCTAGGATCTAGCATCATTTATTTGATTTGTGTGTGTGTGTGTGTGTGTTCTTTATAATTTTTTTATTTTAATTTTTTTGACCTCATTAATTCCTTTTCTCCCTTCAAAATGATGAAACAAAGAAATTCACCCCAAAAGAAAGAGCAGGAAGAAACAACAGCCAGGGAATTAACCAACACAGATACAAGTGAGATGTCTGAACCAGAATTTGGAATCACAATAATAATAATACTTGCTGTGGTTGAAAATGGATTAGAATCCCTTTATGCAGAGATAAAAGAAGTAAAAGCTAGTCAGGATGAAATAAAAAATGCTATGACTGAGCTACAATCTCGAATGGATTGCATTCGAAGGATGAGGCAGAACAGCAAATTAGCATATATAGAGGATTATAGCATATATATAAACTTATGGAGAATAATGATGCAGAAAAAAAAGAGGGAGATTAAGGCAAAAGAGCATGATTTAAGAATTAGAGAAATCAGTGACTCATTATAAAGGAACATCAGAATCATACGGGTCCCAGAAGATGAAGAGAGTTTTAAAGGGGTAGAAGGGTTATGTGAGCAAATCATAGTGGAAATCTTTCCTAACCTAGGGAAAGACACAGACATCAAAATACAGGGAGCACAGAGGACTCCCATTAGATTCAACAAAAACTGACCATCAACAAGGCATGTCATAGTTAAATTCACAAAATACTCAGGCAAGGATAGAATCATGAAAGCAGAAAGGGGAAAAGAAAAGTTCTTAACCTACAAGGGAAGAGAGATCAGATTCGCAGCAGACCTATCCACAGAAACTTAGCAGGCCAGGAAGGAGTGGCAGGATATATGCCATGTGCTGCTCTGGAAAAATATGCAGCCAAGAATTCTTTATCCAGCAAGGCTGTAATTCAAAATAAAAGGAGAGATTAAAAGTTTCCCAGACAAACAAAAAGTAAAGGAGTTGGTGGCCACTAAACCAGCCCTGTAAGAAATTTTAAGGGGGACTCTCTGAAGGAAGAAAAGATGAAAAAAAAAAAAACAAAAAAACAAAAAAACAAATAAATAAAGACCTAAAGCAACAAAGACCAGAAAGGACCAGAGAACACCACCAGAAACTCCAACTCTACAAGCAACATAATGGCAATAAATTCACATCTTTCAGTACTCACTCTAAGTGTCAACAGACTAAATTCTCCAATCAAAAGACATAGGGTAACAGATGGATAGGAAAACAAGATCCATCTAGATGCTGTTTACAAGAGACCCACTTTAGACCTAAAGACACCTTCAGATTGAAAGTAAGGGGATGGAGAAGCATCTATCATGCTAATGGTCAAAAAAAGAAAGAAGGAGTCGCCTTCTTTGGAATCACAATAATACTTATATCAGACAATCTAGACTTTAAAATGAAAACTGTATCAAGAGATGAAGAAGGGCATTATATCATAATCAAGGGGTCTATCCACCAAGAAGACCTAACAATTGTAAACATTTATGTGCCAAATGTGGGAGAACCCAAATACGTAAATCAATTAAACACAAATATAAAGAAACTCATTGATAGTAATACCCTAATAGTAGGAAACATCAACACCCCACTTACAACAATGGACAGATCATCTAATCAAAATATCAACAAGGAAACCATGGCTTTGAATGACACACTGGACCAGATGGACCTAACAGATATATTCAGAACATTTCATCCTAAAGCAGCAGAATATACATTCTTCTCCAGTGCACATGGAACATTCTCCAGAATAGATCACATACTGGGACACAAATCAGCCCTCAGCAAGTACAAAAAATGGAGATCATACCATGCATATTTTCAGACCACAATGCTATGAAACTCCAAATGAACCAAAGGAAAAATTTGGAAAGATAACAAACACTTGGAGACTAAAAAACATCCTACTAAAGAATGAATGGGGGGGCGCCTGGGTGGCGCAGTCGGTTAAGCGTCCAACTTCAGCCAGGTCACGATCTCGCGGTCCGGGAGTTCGAGCCCCGCATCAGGCTCTGGGCTGATGGCTCGGAGCCTGGAGCCTGTTTCCGATTCTGTGTCTCCCTCTCTCTCTGCCCCTCCCCCGTTCATGCTCTGTCTCTCTCTGTCCCCAAAATAAATAAACGTTGAAAAAAAAAAATTAAAAAAAAAAAAAAAAAAAGAATGAATGGGCTAACCAAGAAGTCAAAGAGGAAATTAAAAAGCACATGGAAGGCAATGAAAATGATAACACCACAGCCCAAAACCTCTGGGATGCAGCAGAGGCAGTCATGAAAGGGAAGTATATAGCAATCCAAGCCTTCCTAAAGAAGGAAGATCTCAGATACACAACCTAACCTTACACCTTAAAGAGCTGGAAAAAGACCAGCAAATAAAACCCAAAACCAGCAGAGACAGGAAATCATAAAGATTAGAGCAGAAATTAGTGCTATCGAAACCAAAAAAAACAGAACAGATCAATGAAATCAGAAGCTGGTTCTTTGAAGAATTAACAAAATTGATAAACCACTAGCCAGTTTGATCAAAAAGAAAAAGGAAAGGCCCAAATAAATACAATCAAGAATTAAAGAGGAGAGATCACAACCAATACAGCAGGAATAAAAACAATAATAAGAGAATATTATGAGCAATTATACACCAATAAAATGGGCAATCTGAAGAAATGGACAAATTCCTAGAAACATATAAACTACCAAAACTGAAGCAGGAAGAAATAGAAAATTTGACCAGACCCATAACCAGTAAATAAATTGAATTAGTAATCAAAAATCTCCCCAAAAACTAGAGTCCAGGGTCAGATGGCTTTCCAGGGGAATCATACCAAACATTTAAGGAAGAGTTAACACCTATTCTCTTGAAGCTGTTCCAAAAAATAGAAATGAAAGGAAAACTTCCAAACTCTTTCTATGAAGCCAACATTACCTTGATTCCAAAACCCGACAGAGACCCTACTAAAAAGGAGAACTATAGACCAATTTCCCTGATGAACATGGTTGTAAAAATCCTCAACAAGATATTAGCCAACTGGATCCAACAATACATTAAAAAAATTATTCACCACGACCAAGTAGGATTTATACCTGGGATGTGAGGCTGGTTCAATATCTGCAAAACAATCCATATGATCCATCACATCAATAAAAGAAAGGACAAGAACCACATGATCCTCTCAATAAATGCAGAGAAAGCATTTAACAAAATACAGCATCCTTTCTGGATAAAAACCCTCAACAAAGTAGGGATAGAAGGATCATACCTCAAGATCATAAAAGCCATATGTGAAAGACCCACCGCTAATATCATCCTCAATGGGGAAAATCTGAGAGCTTTCTCCCTAAGGTCAGGTACATGACAGGGAGGTCCACTCTCGCCACTGTTATTCAGCATAGTATTGGAAGTCTTAGTCAGCAATCAGACAACACAAAGGAATAAAAGTCCTCCAAGTCAGCCAGGATGAAGTCAAACTTAAACTCTTTGCAGATGACATGATACTCTACATGGAAAACCCAAAAGATTCTGACAAAAAACTGCTAGAACTGATCCATGAATTCAGCAAAGTTACATGATTTAAATCAATGCACAGAAATTGGTTGAATCCCTATACACCAATAATGAAGCAACAGAAAGAGAAATCAAGGAATTGGTCCCATTTTCAATTGCACCAAAACCCATAAAATACCTAAGAATAAATCTAACCAAAGAGGTGAAAAATCTATACACTGTAAACTATTGAAAGCTAATGAAAGAAATTGAAGACACAAAAAAAAATGGAAAAAGATTCCATGTTCCTGGATAGAAAGAACAAATTTTGTTAAAATATCAATACTACTGAAAGCAATCTACATATTCATTGCAATACCTATCAAAATAATGCCAGCATTCTTCACAGAACTAGAACAAACAATCCTGAAACTTGTATGGAACCAGCAAAGACCCCGAATAGCCAGAGCAATCTTGAAAAAGGAAACCAAAGTAGAAGACATCACAATCCCAGACTTCAAGCTGTTGTCACAAAGCTGTAGTCATCAAGACAGTATAGTACTCACACAAAAACAGACACTCAGATCAATGGAACAGAATAGAGAATCCAGAAATGGACCCATGAATGTATGGCCAACTAATCTTGGACAAAGCAGGAAAGAATATCCAATAGAATAAAGATAGTCTCTTCAGCAAGTGGTGCTGGGAAAACTGGACAGCGACATGCAGAAAAATGTACTTGGACCACTTTCTGACACCATCCACACAAATAAACTCAAAATGGATGAAAGACCTAAATGTAAGACAGGAAGCCATCAAAATCCTAGAGGAGAAACCAGGCAGAAACCTGTTTGATCTCGGCCGCAGCAACTTCTTACTCAACATGTCTCCGGAGGCAAAGGAAACTTAAGCAAAAGTGACCATTGGGACCTCATCAAAATAAAAAGCTTCTGCACAGCAAAGGGAACAATCAGCAAAACTAAAAGGCAACTGACAGAATGGGAGAAGATATTTACAAACTACATATCAGATAAAGGGTTAGTATCCAAAATCTATAAAGAACTGATCAAACTCAACATCCAAAAAACAAAGAATCCGATGAAGAAATGGGCAAAAGACATGAATAGACACTTCTCCAAAGAAGACATCCAGATGGCCAACCAACACATGAAAAAATGCTCAACATCACTGATCATCAGGGAAACACAAAGCAAAGCCACACTGAGATACCACTTTACACCGGTCAGAGTGGCTAAAATGAACAAATCAGAAAACAACAAATGTTGGCAAGGATGCAGAGAAAGAGAATCTCTTTTGCATTGCTGATGGGAATGCAAACTGGTGCAGCACTCTGAAAAACAGTATGGAGGTTCCTCAAAAAATTAAAAATAGAATACCCTATGAACAAGCAATTGCTCTACTAGGTATTTATCCAAGGGATACAGGTATGCTGTTTCGAAGGGACCCATGCACTCCCATGTTTATAGCAGCACTATCAACAATAGCCAAGTTGGGAAAGAGCCCAAATGTTCATCGATGGATAAATGGATATTGAAGAAATACAATGGAGTATTACTCGGCAATCAAAAAGAATGAAATCTTGTCATTTGCAACTATGTGGATGGAACTAGAGGGTATTATGCTAAGTGAATTTAGTCAGTGAGAGAAAGACAAAAATCATATGACTTAACTCATATGAGGACTTTAGGACACAAAACAGGTGAACATAAGGGAAGGGAAACAAAAATAATATAAAAACAGGGAGGGGGAGAAAACATAAGAGACTCTTAAATATGGAGAACAAACAGAGGGTTACTGGAGGGGTTGCGGGAGGGGGGATGGGCTAAATGGCTAAGGGGCATTAAGGAATCTACTCTTGAAACCATTGTTGCACTATATGCTAACTAACTTGGATGTAAATCAAAAAACAAATAAAAATTAAAATTAAAAAATAAAAAAAGAAACCTAAGAATGAGTAAAATTCATATTTCTAATAAGATAGCAGATACTCAGATTCTCATGCCTAGTGTTCCTTGCATTGTATTACATTGCTTCAAGAATAAATTTTTGGGGTGCCTGGGTGGCTTAGTTGCTTAAGCATCTGACTTCAGCTCAGGTCACGATCTCATGGTTCATGAGTTCAAGCCTCACATTGGGTTCTGTGCTGATAGCTAGGATCCTGGAGCCTGCTTCAGATTCTGTGTCTACCTCTCTCTCTACCCCTCTCCTGTTTGTGCTCTGTCTCTCTCTGTCTCAAAAATAAATAAACAAAAAAAGATTTTAATATTAAAAAAATAAACTTTAAACCTTTAGAGAAATAGAGCAGAAGCACAACTTTGCCATTTATTCCCTTGAAAGACAATCACAAGAAACATTAACTTTGATAACAGTAATAAGATCACATTTGCCCCACACCCCCCTCCCACCACCAAATAACTTGGCATCAGAATAAAAACATTTAAAACTATTCTATCTAGGGACAAAGTATACCATCTTGATTCTCTGCTTCCATTCACTCATTAAAATAGGATAATGTGCTATAGGAGGAATCCCCTTAATTTTTAGGGGGAAGTATGATAAGCATTGTAGCTGGTTTGGCCTATCTATTAAAACACCGTCTTCTACATACTTCTCCACTCATCAGGTAAACCACATATTTATTTTGATAGTTATTTTCCAAGTGTACACATACAGGCAGCAAAGTCTTATTTATACAGTGATGCAGACAGGTTTTGTGGTATTAGCAAATGGACTCACATGGAGTAATCTCTCAAAGAATTACTGCTTTACCTTATTGTTAATGTGAACAATAATAGTAATAGATAACATTTACTGAATACTTACAATGGTCGAAGCACTATTCTAGATTTCTTAAAGTGCTACCTTATTTTATTCTCTAAACCCTATTTTATTTTATTCTCAAATGACTCTTTAAGATAGACATTATTTTTGCCATTTTGTTTATAAAGAGACTGAAAGTCATGGATCATGAAAATGGGTTTCAAAATTGCTCAGCTGGTATGTTGTAGAGCTGAAATGTTAACTCATGTTTATCTACTTAAGACTCATTTTCTTTACATGCTGGCAACACAGAAGTCTGTCCTTAGCCATGGGGATATGTTCCAAGGCCCTCAGTGGGTGCCTGAAACTGCATACAGTATCAAACCCAATGTACACTGTTTTTTTTTTTTCATATAGACATACCTATGATAAAGCTTAATTTATTAATTAAACTTACTGTGCCTAATTAGCAGAGCAAGAGATGATAATAAAATACAATAATTATAACAGTATTCTGTAAATAAAAGTTATGTGACCTTGGTCTCTCTCTCAAAATAACTTGATACTATACTCACCCTTCTTCTTCTGATGATGTGAGATGATAAAATGCCTACGAGATGAGATGAAGTGAGATGAATGACATAGACATTGTGACGTAGCATTAGGCGACTACTGACTTTCTGACCATTCAAGGGGAGGATCATCTGCTTCTGGACCCCACTGTTGGTGCTGAATGTGAGTAACTGTAGCCACAAAGTGTGAAACAGAGATAAGGAGGGGGAGGGTTACTATGTTGGCCACCTCTGTCCTTTTTGATTAGCTAACCTTAGTTTCTTTACTTTTAAGGTAATGATTTTGTTTGTTTGTTTATCATTTATTATTATTGTTCTTTTCCTGTGCATCTCACGTTTTCTTAAGAATCTTTTAAAACTTCCATTAAGAATGAGTGTAGTCCAGTATCATTCTTCTGCATGTTGCCTTCCAACACCATTTGTTGAAGAGACTTTTTCCACTGATATTTTTTCTTGCTTTGTCAAAGATTAGTTTACCATATAGTTGGGAATGGGGAACAAAAGAGAATAGAGGGAAACAAACTGCAAGAGACTCTTAATGATAGAGAACAAACTTAGGGTTGATGGAGGGAGGTGGGTAAGAGATGGGCTAGACAGGTGATGGGCACGAAGGAGGGCACTTGTGATGAGCACTGGGTGTTGTATGTAAGTGATGACTCACCGAATTCTACGCCTGAAACCAATATTGCCCTGTATGTTTAACTAACAATAGCAACAACAAGATGGTAATTATATGAGGTAAATGATGTGCTAACTAACTTTATTGTGGTAAACACCTTGCATTACATGCATATATCATATCATCACACTGTACAACTTAAAATTCCATAATGTTATATGTCAATTATATCTCAATAAAGCTTGGGAAGAAAAAAAAAAGGAAATGAGTGAGTTATGAGCATGTGGTCAGATAGAAGCATGAAATCCAATTTCTTCACTTACCAGCTGTTGATCTCAGGCACATTATCTTACTTCAATAAGCCTCAATTTCCTTGTCCATAAAACAAGAATAACAATAATTATAAGCCACTTTATGGCTTCCTTTGAGAAATAAGTAGTGCATATCATGTACCAAATATGGTCCCCAGTCCATAGGAGATGCCCAATAGAGGCAATAGTTGTTATTACACTTAAAAAAATTTTTTTTTACTATCACTTTGGCACTTGTTAGCTGTAGAATTTGAGGTTACTTAACCTCTCCAGGCTCCATTTCCATTTATCTAAAATAGCAATTATAATATTATTATCTGCCTAATCATTTTGTCCAAATTAATTTTTGTTCAAATTGGGATAGTTTTGAGAATGAAAAAAGGCATCAAAATAACTCACATAATATGAGTTATGAAATATTCACTAAAATTGGTTTCATTTATAATGGTAGACCTAGAAAATAGTTCAGTACAAAAATAGTATAAAAATAAATTATAATATATATTTGTGTTTTTAAACCAAAGTAAAAATTTTTTTTCATAGTATCTCCTAGAAGCATCCTCAAAATTACATTTTTTGGCCAATAAATTTGAAATTGTTGATACCTCTAATTGTTTTATGTAGAACATAATATTTGAGAAAATATTCTGTCTATAAGCACTAAGAGATATGGTCTGTTTAGAGCAAATTCTGCTAAATGTGGATGGTCTGAATTTTATTTTTTCATATTCAAGTGTGGAAATATTTCATCTCAAATATCTCTTGCCTCCATTCAAAGTAACAAGTTCAGGGGCACTGGGGTGACTCAGCTGGTTAAGCATCTGACTTCAGCTCAGGTCATGATCTCATGGTTTGTGAGTTTGAACTCCACATTGGGCTCTGTGCTGACAGCTCAGAGCCTGGAGCCTGTCTTCGGATTCTGTGTCTCCCTCTCTCTCTGCCCCTTCCCTGCTCATGCTCTGTCTCGCTCTCTCTAAAAAATAAATAAACATTAAAAAAAGTTTTTTTTAAACAACAAAATAAACAAAGTAACAAGTTCAACAAATAGTTGAAAATAGTCAATAAGTTGATTTTTTTTATTATTCATTTGAATGTTTCACCAAACTTGGATTCTCCAAAATCACTGATCCTCTCAATCTCATTTTATTGTGATACAGAATATAAATTTAAACAAACTAGAAGCTCCGTCAAAAGATTCTTCCCACCAGATGAGATATTCTAAAATACAATTATAGGATTTTAAAACAAAATCATGTACAACATTTACATTCTCATCACTTAATCTTTCCAATTGTTTCCTTTGTAGGAATAAAATGCAATTACTACCTGTTTTCATGTTTTGTCTTCAAAAATTGCAGTTCCCTTCAAAGCTTCAAAAGTTGCAATCCCACTCTAATGCTGTGATTAACTACTTCTAATTGTTTTTTAACAACATGAAATATTAGAAAAATTGGTTACAAGAAAAGCAACATAACTAAAGGATAATTAGAATGATTTACAAAATTATTCCATTTAAGCTCAAACATACCTGAAATTGAATTTGTGATGTGTCATAGGAAGAGAAAATATAGACTGTCATGATGATGATGTGTGTGTTCAGTATCAACTCTTTCAAAAAATTTTTGTGTTTTTTTTTATTTAATGTTTATTTATTTTTGAGAAAGAGAGAGAGAGCATGAGCAGGGGAGGGGCAGAGAGAGGGAGGCACAGAATCCTAAGCAGGTTCCAAACTCTGAGCTGTAGCACAGAGTCCAACGCAGGGCTCAAATTCACAAACCATGAGATCATGACCTGAGCCGAAGTCAGATGCCTAACCGACTGAGCCACCCAGGAGCCCTATTCAAAAAATTTTTGTAATTCAGTTCCCTCTGTATGTATAGAATATTTGTAAATTTGGATAATTATTGCTTTATTTCAAAGAATAGAATGCTATATAGCTTATTTGAATTATAAATTATGAATGTACCATAACAAATTTCCTGTATATAGCTCCTCCATAAATTTCTTAATTAATTGGGAAACATTTTTTTACCATATAATTATACTACACAAAATTTGTAATCGTATTATCTCCATGAAAAAATACCTCTTCAGTGTTCACCTTTACAAATAAATTAACAAAGATATGGGCTGCCTGGGTGGCTCAGTCGGTTAAGCATCTGACTTCCACTCAGGTCATGAACTCTGTGAGTTCAAGCCCTTGTCAGGGCCCATGCTGACAGCTCAGAGCCTGGAGCCTGCTTTGGATTCTGTGTCTTACTCTCTCTGCCCCTCCCCTGCTCGCTCTCTCTCTTTCCCTCACTCTCTCTCTCTCTCTCTCAAAAATAAATGGACATCAAAACAATTTTTGTTAAATAAATTAACAAAGATGTTCGAAATAATGCTATTTCACTTTCAATATAATGAACTTCCAGAAGTTTTACTTAAATTCTGTGAATTGGATTGAAAAAGAATCAATCCATTCCCGGAATATAGCTGATTTCTAAATTTGAAATTTGATGACTGATATAAATGTATATGAGCTTATTCTACTATAGAAATGACATCTGTGTCTGTTTAAATGGGAATGAAATTCTACTATGAAAGCAACATGGGAACAGCTATCACTGCACATTTCATAGGCATACAGGAAATCTTAGAATTTCCACAGCAAAGTTTTTTTTTTTAAGTTTATTTATTCATTTTTGAGAGCAAGAGAGAGAGGGGGGCAGAGAGAGAGGGAGACAGAGAATCCCAAGCAGGCTCTGCACCATCAGCACAGAGCCCAACATGGGGCTCGAACTTATGAACCATGAGATCATGACCTGAGGTTAAACCAAGAAACAAACGCTTAATGGACTGAGCCACCCAGAGTCCCCAACAGCAAACTTAATTTACAAGAATCATGTGATCTAGATGAAAACTCATGTGTCTCAAAGTGACACATAAGTGTACCTTCTATAGCTATATGTGTTAAATCATATTTTGGCCCAGCATTTGTAAACTAATAATATGGGAGGTTATTCTTATTGTGGCATAATGTGCACAACATAGGATTTACCATTTACCTATTTTTAACCATCAATTTAGTGACATTAAATACATTCACAATGTTCTGCAACCATAACTATTATCCAATACTTTTTCATCATTCCAAACAGAAATTCTGTGCCCATTAAACAATAACTACCATTTTCCCTCTTCTGGACCCTTAATACCCTCTATTCTGCTCTTTGTCCTTATGGCTAGGTCCTCATGGCCATAGGTATGGCTATATATCTCATATAACAGAGATAATTTTACTTCTTCCTTTCCAGTTTGGATGTTGTTTATTTCTTTGTCTTGTCTGACTGTTCTCGCCAGGACTTCCAGTGATGGGTTGAATGGAGATGGTGATAGCGGGCACCCTTGTCTTAGTCTTGATCTTAGAAGGAAAGCTTTCAACTACTCACTGTTGAGTCTGATGTTAGCTGTGGGTTTATAATACAGGGCCCTTACTGTGTTGAAGTATGTTCCATCTATACTCAATTTGTTGGGAATTTTTATCATCAAAGCGTGTTCAATTTTGTCAAAAGCTTGTCAGTTGTAACAATATGGACAAAACTTCAGGGCATTATGCTAACTGAAATAAGTCAGAGGAAAGCAAATACTGTATGACCTCATATATGGTCATTTAAAAAATAAAATTCATAGAAACATTGTAGATTGGTGGTTGCTGGGGCAAAAGTGTGTGGGAAACAGGTGAAGGTGGTCAAAGTACGATGTTCTGTTATATGACCAGTAAGTTCTGGGAGTCTAATATACAGTATGGTGACTATATTTAACAATAGTGTATTGTATTTTGGAAGTTGCTAAGAGAATAAATTTTAAAATTTCTCATCACACATACAAAAATATAACTGAGATATGACCTTATTGTAGTAATCATTTCACAAAATATATGCATGTCAAATAATTTTCTGGTACATGTTAAACTTAATGTTATATGTCAATTATATCTAAATAAAATTGGAAAAAATAATAAATTTTAATTTTAAATATTTCTGGCACTATGTTTCAACATCTAAATAATTTATTTTTTTTAATTTTTTAATGTTTACTCATTTTTTGATAGACAGAGACAGAGTGTGAGTAGGGGAGGGGCAGAGAGGGAGAGGGAGACACAGAATCTGAAACAGGCTCCAGGCTCTGAGCTGTCAGCACAGAGCCCGACGCGGGGCTCAAACTCACGGACCGTGAAATCATGACCTGAGCCAAAGTCAGACGCCTAACTGACTGAGCCACCCAGGCACCCTTCTAAATAACTGTTTAAATTGGGGCGCCTGGGTGGCGCAGTCGGTTAAGTGTCTGACTTCAGCCAGGTCACGATCTCGCGGTCTGTGAGTTTGAGCCCCGCGTCGGGTTCTGGGCTGATGGCTCAGAGCTTGGACCCTGTTTCTGATTCTGTGTCTCCCTCTCTCTCTGCCCCTCCCCCGTTCATGCTCTGTCTCTCTCTGTCCCAAAAAAA
This sequence comes from Herpailurus yagouaroundi, assembly GCF_014898765.1. Lineage (NCBI taxonomy): Eukaryota > Metazoa > Chordata > Mammalia > Carnivora > Felidae > Herpailurus > Herpailurus yagouaroundi. The sequence continues at coordinate 91,883,583 of NW_024412388.1, forward strand.
TAAATAAACGTTAAAAAAAAATTAAAAAAAAATAACTTTAAATTAATATTGCTTTAATTTAAGGTTTTCTGTTCTCAAATGTCTATATGGTAGAGACCATTTTTACATGGGATTGAATTATATAAACTTATCATAACTTATTGCTTTATAATAATAATAAACATGTATTTATTATAACAGTTTCTTACCACAGAAAATCTATGAAAATTTTAGTATAATCCTATCACAGAAAACTGATTTACCATTATGGTCACTTATTATTACTTAAAAACACAAAATAACGTGTTATGAAAAATACAGAATAATTTAGGATTTTTGTTAAAATTACCATGAATTATTATTTCTAGTTCCTTAATCCCAAAGATTAATATCACTTTGGGACTTGGAAACATTATTAGAGAGTGGTCTTTTGTGTATCTACTACAGGTTTTTCTTCTGTGGTTACCATGAGGTTTATATTAAATATCTTATAGTTATAACAACCCATTTCAACCTGATAACAACTTAACTTCTATAGCATATGAAAACTAGATACTTTTACTTCTTTCCCTTTCATCACATTTTAGGCTATTAATGTTACAGTTTACATCCTTTGTATACAATAATGAATTATTGCAGTTGTAGCTATTTTTAGTGTTTATTTTTCTTTAACTTTTAAACTAGAGTTGTGATTTACACACCACCATTACCATGTTAGGGAATCTAATTTAACTATATTTACCTTTACTGATGATTTTTATACATTTGTTTTTCCAATGTTAATTTTTTTTTATTTTTTTTTCAACATTTATTTATTTTTTGGGACAGAGAGAGACAGAGCATGAACGGGGGAGGGGCAGAGAGAGAGGGAGACACAGAATCGGAAACAGGCTCCAGGCTCTGAGCCATCAGCCCAGAGCCTGACGCGGGGCTCAAACTCACGGACCGCGAGATCGTGACCTGGCTGAAGTCGGACGCTTAACCGACTGCGCCACCCAGGCGCCCCTTCCAATGTTAATTAACATCACTTCAATTTAACTAGCAGAACACTGCTCAGTATTTCTTATATGGCAAGTCTAATGGTGATAAACTCCCTCCGTTTTATTTGTCTGGGAAAGTATTTTTCTCTCTTTCATTTCTGAAGGATAACTTTGCTGGACATAGCATTCTTGGTTGATAGGATTTCTTTTCTTTCAATATTTTGAATAAATCATCTCACCCACCCTGGCCTGCAAAGTTTATGCTGATAAATCCTCTCATGGCCTATTGGGTGTGCCCACATAGGTGATGAGTTGTTTTCCTATGGCTGCTTTCAAATTTTCCTTTTTATCTGACTTTTGACAATTTAATTATAATGTGTCTCAGTTTAGCCCTTTTAGGATTGAAACTTTTGGGGGTGTTTTGAGCCTCATGAATCTGGATGTACATTTATTTTCCTAAGTTTCAGAGTGTTTCAATAGAAAGCCCAGTTTTCAATAGTTGAAATACATTCACTTCCTCTTTTTCTCTCTCTTCTCCTTCCAGGATTCCTATAATGCATAAATTTTATTTTATTTTGCTGATGCCCCATAAATTCTATAAATTCTCTTCACAGTGTTTCATTCTTTTTTCCTTTTTGCTCCCCTGACTGGATAATTGCCAATAGAAATTGGAAATTGATCTTCCTTCTGCTTTTTGAAGTCTGCTGTCAAAGCTCTCTGTTGAATTCTTTAGTTTAGTCATTGTATTCTTCAGCTTTGGTATTTCCACTTAGTTTGCCTGATGATTTCTATTTCTTTGGTAAAATTCTCATTTTGTTGATAAATCCTTTCCCTAATTTCATTTAGTTGTCTGTTTCTATATTCTTGTAGTTCACTGAATTTCTTTAAGAGGATTATTCTAATGTTTTTGATAGTTCAATGATCTCCACTTTTCAGGGTCATTTAGGGGAGCTTTATTAGTTCTCATTGGTGGCGTCATATTTACTTGACTCTTACCTCATATCCTTGTGTTGGCATCTGTGTTGCATCCACGCGACTCCTGAAACAGAATGCTACGGGCACCAGTGACAGTTGCAACAAAGTTTATTACAATAAGAGGCAGGGCCGACCGATCGGGACCAACACTCTTGATAAAAGTGTGGCCCCGAACAGCCGGGGTACAGAGTTTTTAAAGTCGATCACGTCGTTTTATCATTATCTGGGAACAGAACAGGGCAACAGTTCCCAGATGAGTTAGAAACAGTTGCCAGATGAGTCAGAAACAGTTATCGAATGAGGTGATTATTTTAGATTTTCTGCCGCTAAATTGCAACCAGTGGATCTCCCTGACCTTGTCTCTGATGCTCTTTTTTGAGATTTTGTTTCCTTCATTGGTAAAGCCTGATTCACAAGAGTATGAAATATGATTTACAAGAGTAAAAGCAAGGTTGTTATCTTTTGACCTTCAGTGTCAGAACAAAGTTGTTATCTTTCAAGCTAAGCGTTAGCCCTACAGTACAATTTAACCTTTACAATATGCATATTAGTAAACAGTCTCCTCATCCAGATTTTGTAGGTTTTGTTTCATCCAGGAAAGGCCTTCACCAACCAGCTCAGCTTAGGGTACTGGATCAGCTCGTAGCATCTGTGAGCAAATGGAGCTTGCCACGTCTAGTTGAGTGAGGCCACTGCCCTTGCCCTTGCCCTTGGCAGGATAGAGTTTGTCGCTGGTTGAGTTGGCCTTCAGGCTGGACTCTGTATTCAAGTAGTGCTGCTATGTGTACTACCTGGTTGGGCAAGACTTCTGGGTTGTTTTCCATGTTTAGATGATGCCATTCTCTGGGGTCTGCAGTCACCTCTGGTTGGGTACGGTTGTAGGCTGTGTTCCCCACAGGACAGTGCCACTGGTGAGATTTTGCAATGGGATAGGGTTTTGGGCTACACTCTGCAATCCTCCCTGTTCAGGTAATGCACCTCAGGCTGTCCTCACCAACCTGGATGTTATAGCTGCCTAGACTCTGCATTTAGGCACAGCCACAGGTCTGGACTCCATGGTCAGATGGGCCTCAGTTTGTGTTCTGCAATTAGGGCAGCAGACTGTGTCTCTAATACTGAGTAGGCTTGTAGGTTGGGCCTGGCAGCTGGGTGGTTACCATAAGCTGGGCTCCAAAGCTCCTCAGGGAATTTCAGGCTCCCTGCCTGTGTGGGGTTAGAGGCTATGTTCAACAGTTGGGCAGGGCTGTTGGCATGGCTCCCTGCCAGGCAGAGCCCTAAGATATCTTCTGCTGATTTAGGGTGTTGTGGCCACTATCCCCAGAGCAGTGGGTCTGGATGCTATGCTCAGCGGTTGAACAGAACTTTGAATTTATTCTTCTGTTCAGGCAAGGCCATAAAATGTGCTTCACAGCCAATGTGGCCCTGTGGCTGGAGAACCAAATTAGGCTGAAATGCCAACCAACCTTCCTGGCCTGACAGGGTCACTGGCTTGAGTCTGCTGATCCACAGAGCTGCTGGCTAGGATCTCTGCTCAGGTGCTGCTGCAAGCAGGAATGAAACCTGCCAAGATGTAAATGCTGGATGCTTTAAGCCACATTCTGCTTATCTGCCTCTACCTTAACCCCAGTAGCTGAGCTTCACAGATTCTCCTCATGATCCCTGTGAGGAAGGACCCAAGTGGGCCTCCTAGGAAGCATCCCACAATGCTGGGGAAGTTGGATGTCCACCTTAGTTCCTCTTTTTCCCACTGGAGATACTGTAGGGCCAAGGAGGCCCTCCCAGTATGGCACTGTGCCCTTCCGGGGAGGGGCAATGTGATTAAAGTGAAACCATTCCTCTTACCTTTCAAATGCAGTCCGGCTCAGGCTCTATTGTACAGGGGTACAGGCGAGTGCTACAGCCCCATCCCTGGATGCTGCAGTTTCACAATGGTGCCCTTTCTATGCATACTGGCTAGTTGGTCTTCATATTAAAAGGACTGAAGTTAGGACTAGTATAATGACCTATATTACATCTTGATGATGTCATCCTTTAAGCTCCTTTAAGCTATTATTCTTAAAATGAAATTTTAAAATACACAAAGCAGGGTCATCTGGGTGACTCAGTCGGTGAAGCATTCAACTCTTGATTTCAGCTCAGGTCATGAGCTCATGGTTTTGTGAGTTCCAGCCCCGTGTCAAACTCTGTGCTGACAGCATGGAGTCTTCATGGGATTCTCTCTCTCTCTCTCTCTCTCTCTCTCTCTCTCTCTGCCCCTCCCCCATTCATGTTCCCTCTCCCTCTCTCTCTGTCTCTCAAAATAAATAAACTTTAAAAAAATAAGATAGAATAAAATAAAATACACAAAGCAGTAATTCCTTGATAATCTTGACCTTTGTTTTATGTAAAAATACTCCAGACATAAAACATGTTTCATTTTGCATTTTTCTTGATTGGATTTTTAAGAGTGGCTCTAAAAGTATCTTCAAGTTAGACATTGTAGTATATATTCTTTCATAGAAGTTTATTTCCTTTTGTAAAAGTGAAAATCTCTTTTCTCCTTGCTCTGATTTTGGTTTTGTCATTGAAGTTAATACTGCTTTTGCTAATTCATAGTTTAAATCAATTTCTGATTTCATTTAGAGAATTCCACACAATGCTCACAACTTTTTCTCTTCACCTGTCCTCCTTTAAAGTACTTAAGGTGCACCTGGGTGGCTCAGTCGGTTGGGCATCCAACTTCGGCTCAGGTCATGGTCTCATGGTTTGTGGGTTCAAGCCCCACATCGGGCTCTGTGCTGACAGCTCAGAGCCTGGAGCCTGCTTCGGATTCTGTCTCTCCCTCTCTCTCTGCCTCTCTCTCTCTCTCTCTCTCTCTCTCTCTCTCTCAAAAATAAGTAAACATTTAAAAAAAGGGTTTTTTTAATAATAAAGTATTTAAAAGAACTGTGGCCTACAGAGAACATTCAAACCCTGTAAACAGTCTGTATTCAAGTACCAGAAGATTATTGAGCTGTATTCAAGTACCAGATTGATTATTCAGATGGCCTAGCAAGGCGACAGCACTACACAGAATATCACACGTCAAAATTGCTAATTTAATAACTTACTTTGTTTTCAGAATTTGCTGTTTCTTGGAATGCCATTTAACTGTCTTGGAACTCCACACATAAGTTTTGTGTATTGTGTGTTGTTAAGTATAAACTTATGCCTTTTTTTTTTTTTTTTGCAAGAATGACTCACCATTAGTGGCAGACAGGGTCAAGACCATACACTTATGAAATGGCAGTAACTCCAAGCATGACTGACTGATGAGATCATGACCACCTTTCTCCATCACGTTCCTGTCCCTCCTCCCTCAGGTTAGATGACTGCTGTTCAAGTGTCCAGAATAGTTGCTCTCTACCTTCCCTGGTTCTCAGACTCCACGATTCTCCGGTGACCCACGCCAGTTAACACATTACACAAATGCACAAAAGTGGGCATAAGCCAACTTGTCAGCCTTCCTGAAACAGAGGACAAAATTATACATTTAATTATATATTTATTCCACTTTCAGAGTAGTTGAACCCCAGAAAAAAATTGCCCAGGGAGACACATTACACTGGAGGTTTGAAATATTGGATTGGGGAACTATGTGAATGCTTGTATATCACGTCAGGAAAGGAAATCAAATGACCTTGAAGCCACTTAGAGCCTTAAAATACTGCTAAGGTTTTGATGCCAGGGATTAGCCTGTTAAGCCACTGCCACTGGCTGTAAGCATTATGATATTTTGAGGCTGATATGAGCCTCTGTACTGTTCAGGGCTTAGTTACCATTGAAAAAAGAAAAGTCAGATTAAGCTGTCAGACCCACAAAATTAACATGTGCACCTAATTGGCTTAGTTTATTATTATTATTATTCATACAATTACAATTTGTGTCTATAGAAAATATGGCCATTATTTTTAAATTGCTATTTTGGAAAGGCAAGTTATCAATATTAGCATTGTGACAGAAGTAAAGAAAATTCATAAAATGTACAGAAATACAGCTAAATCCAAAATGGGCATATCAGTACATAAGTAGGAACACATTTTCAAGTTTCTTGATATGCTTGGCCTCTATCCCATACCACTAATTACTTCTTAGCTCAAATGGGCAAAATCGTTAGCAATTTGCTTGGCAAAAGGTGAAAAGAGATGTTTCTTTTTTTCTTTCCCTGTGGAAAATTGTCTGCATTGTACTGCAATGCTGAGCAAGTTATTCTTAGCAGCACGTCTCCTCAGACATTTTATGGCAGCTTGGGGAATATTAAATGTATGATTAATAAATAATTACAACTATGTGTCCAATCTTTAGCTCCATATTCAAAAGGAGCTTTGACTGTGTGAGGCATTTGAGAGGGTTTCTGAAAACAATATATTTATACATTTTAATTTAGATTTATTCCAGCGTTAAAGTACAAATATTTACATATTCTGAGCATATTTTACATATAGAATTATTTTAACCATTATCAGTATACAACTACCTCCAGGGAGAAATGCAGTAAGGAATTTAGCAGCAGGAAAACATAGTAAACAACAATTTAGGACAGAAGGTAAAGAGCATCGTAAACATGGAGAATCTGAAATTAGAGAAAGAATTTTTAATTAGGTGGAACGTAATCACTCAGCTGGAATTTGTCTATGTTACCAAAACAGGAGCATTTCGTTATTGTTGCAAAAGTGCTTTCAAGATATTTCATTAACAAACCAAGCAGAAAATCTTATTTCAGTCTTTCAGTCTTATTCACTGCCTCTCTCTCTCTCTCTCTCTCTCTCTCTCTCTCTCTCTCTCTCCACCTAAGAATACAGTGCAATATGAGCTTAGCTTATCTCTTATTGTGCAGTGATATGATATTGGAATGATTATATCATTTGCAGCATGCTATAATCATGGTGAGCTTAGTTCCTGCATTTTCTGAAAAACTCCCAAATTCCTACTTGATCAATTCTATATGTTATCTTTAGGTTCCAAAGTTAAGGTCACTACTTGACTATAAAACAAAAAGCTGTCCCTGGATAAGAGAACACTTCTAGTTCCAGCTATACCACTCAGTTTGTGCTCAAAAATGTTTCTTAAGCACTTTGGGTTGCAGTCCCTACCCCCCTTTTTATGCAAAGGCATGAATGCTAGAATACCAAACAGCCTCATTCCATGACTTAACTAGTATTAAGCAGCATGGCATAGCAGTTAAAAACAGACTGGCATTTGTGTGCTTGAACGTGAATCCCAGCTCTGCTAATCCCAGCTCTGTGTGACCCTGGGCAAACGATTTAACCACTCTGTGCTTCACCTTCCTCTGTAAAACAGGCTTGATGATAATGGTAATTTCTCATGGAGTTATTATACGAGGCTTTGATCAGTGGATACAAATGAAGCACCTAGAACAGTGCAGAAGAGTAAAGGTGATACATGTATTGGTGAAATAAACACATGTGAGAAAGGACAACATATGAACTCAAATTCTCTATTAATTCAGTTATTCAGCTGATGTGCTCTCTTTGTACTCCAGCTCATACACCCCTAACAAATGGGTTTGTTCTGTATAACTATGAGGAAAAGAAGTAGTGAAGTTAAGAAACTTGCCCACAGTCTCAGCTAATCAGTAACACTCACTATTTAAATCCTTATATGTCCGATTTCAAATCTGTGCTATCTCAACTCTGCTTCCCCAAGGTACCTAGAGATTTTGCAAGCTGATTATTAACCCTATTATAATATGTCTTGGCTCTAAATTCATTGTAACAAGCATAATTTTTGCGCATGAGGTAACTGAAAAGCAAATGTTTGCCTTCTCACAATAAAGAATATGGATGGCAGAACCAGATTCTAGAGCAAGACTGCCTATGTTCACAATATCAGCACTACCACTGTCTGCATGACCATGGGGAAGGTTATTTAAATATTAAATTAATTAATAAAAATAAAGCATTAGAGGAGTGCCTGGGTGGTTCAATCAGTTAAGCATCCAACTCTTGATTTCAGCTCAGATCAGGATCTCATGGTTTATGGGATGGAGCCCCCCACTGGGCTATGTGCTGACAGCATGGATCCTGCTCAGGATTCTCTCTCTCCCCCTCTTTCTCTGTCTCTCCCCAATTTGTGTGCATGCACATGCTCTCTCTCTCTCTCTCTCTCTCTCTCTCTCTCTCGCTCTCTCTCTCAAAATAAACTTAATAAATAAATAAATAAATAAATAAAGCATTAGAATAGTGCCTGGCACATAGGAATCACTGTAGAAATGTTTCTTGTTAACACACTTATCATAACTACTACTATTCAGGAGGCCTGGGATGGCCATGTTAGAGAAGAGATGTTTAATGGTACTTCATTAATATAATTATGGTCCCACAGAAATAAGTAAATGTGTTTCCAGCTTTCATTCAAATAGAAAGTCATTCTTCTTGTCAAAGGGATTTAATCTTCCTTCTTTACAAACCATTGCTCTAGTGTTAAGGACATTGATGCCTGAAGAAAGACACTTACAATGTTCAGCTTAGAGATACACACAGCTGGGGATTATACAGGCCCAACTAAAAATAAAAATGTTAAAAGGAGGCAAAGCTTTCCACAGAAACTAGCTGTTAAAGAGTCATTATCTAATAACTAGTCTTGATCAAGTACATAAACAAAACACTAAAACTGAATGGCAGAGGTCTGACTGACCTGGATGGATGAGAAAAATGTCATGTGCAGGAGGTGAAGACTGGAACAGAGGCATCCCCTTGGCCACACCTGGTCAAAGCCTATGGAAAGCAATGAGCAAAGAACAAGAGAAACCTGATTTCAGAAATCTTATATAGTCTTAAAAGTTTGTCATCTGGGACCGCCTGGGTGGCTCAGTCAGTTAAGCTTCCGACTTCCACTCAGGTCATGATCTCTCAAGCCCCTCATCGGGCTCTGTGCTGACAGCTCAGAGCCTGGAGCCTGCTTCGGATTCTGTGTCTCCCTCTCTCTCTGCCCCTCCCCTGCTCACACTCTGTCTCTCTCTCAAAAATAAGCATTAAAAAAATTTTTGGGGGGGTGCCTGGGTGGCTTAGTCAGTTAAGCGTCCGACTTCAGCTCAGGTCATGATCTCACAGTTCGTGAGTTCAAGCCTCATGTCAGGCTCTATGTTGACAGCGTGGAGCCTGGAACCTGCTTCAGATTCTGTGTCTCCCTCTCTCTCCGCCCCTCTCCCACTTGCTCTCTCTCTCTCAAAAATATAAACGTAAAAAAACCTTTTTTAAGTTTATCATCTGTTTATAAACAGTATATAGCTCTTAGTACAGAATGTAGCCTTAGTTATTGTCCATATTCACAGAATCCTAAATCTAAAAGTCCTTTCAGCTGTTGTAAAAGAAAGTGGCCCAAATAGGTTGGACCTCACTCAGCTGTTAAATTGAGATTCTGGTGTTCATACTGTACAAAAAGCTAGCACTTGCAATATTGTCTCTTAATAAGGCTTATTTCTGAGTGGGCTTTTCTTAGATTTGTCTTGGTCGAGTTTTAGTTTCCCATTTGCTTTTTCTTTTGTTTTCAGAAGAGGAAAAAACTTGAACAGATTTGTTGAGAGACTCAGTGAATGGGTCACTAAGAGGATTGTAGATTTTAATAGACTTTTCTCTTGCCTTCCCACGCAGCTAGCTATTTCCTAAAACCCTAAGTTTGAAGGATTTGAAATAGAACTTTAAATATTATAGAGCTGAATCATCAAAGGGTTTTAAACCTGCCACTGGATGAAGGACAGAAAAAGGACCATCTGATCTAATGCCATGAATTCTTAGCACTGAGGATGGTTCCCTGGAGCAGAACAGTGAAAAACAGGAAAGGAAATGCTTAATTGAACCAAAATAGGCTACTATGATACACATGGAAAGCAAAGCTTTAAAATGACAAATTAAAACAAAGGGCAAAGAAAGTAAAGGTGACGTTAACTTTCTTTCCTGGAGGCTGCTAATTTATCTAGGGCAATGGCTCTCTGATGCTAGAATAAGCACTGGTACATAATGATGTTTTCGATGGTTCCCCACAAAGTGAGGACAAAGTGGTGAGTTTCTTCATTATGTGTATTTTTTTTTAATTTAAAGAATTATTCCTTATTCTGGGAGTGTGTTCTATTAGCTTTGTTTTGTATTAAAATATCCTTTAATTGGAAGAGGTGATGATATCATATGAGAGTTTATTTTTTCATTCCAAAGCCCTTACTGCTCAAAATTAAGGCTCCACAACACCATGTTCTCCCCCAATATACATATATATATATGTATATATATACACACACATATATACAGCAACTAAATCAGTCCTTTTCCAGAGGTGAATCAGAATTCCCTTAGAAGTAGTTTCAAAATAGACACTGCCACTCCCCTTCTGTTGTGAGCTCTCAAAAGGAAAGTGGAAGGAAGAGGAAGGGAGATATGTATTTTTATATGATTCTGATACAGACCCTAATTGACATCCACAGTTCTCAGGAGAGTATGATCAACTATCATCCTTGGAATACCCATATCTTCTTTGCTTTTGTCTTTTTCTTGAATGCATTCACCTCTGTGGACAGGAGACAAATATTTTGCAATGCAGTTTCCTAAATAAGAGGAATAATATTTCAGGAAACAAGTTTCTATGCTGCACATAAAAAAGATCTTTGAAGGGGAAGCTTCAAGCAAACGACAGTTCTTTTCATAAAGAAATCATAATATGAAAACTCTAGGGATATAACAAATATATTCTCGACTGTGGTGGCAAGCTAAATAAAGTCCTTGAGCTAATTTTAATGGAAAAAGTTTCCACGTACACACTGAGTAAGTAGACATACTCTATAAATATATATTTCTTGAGCTCTAAAAAGCTACATGGGGGAATGCTAGAACAAATATTCAAATTGTGTGAGATGGGTGAAAGTGTAAAAGTAAACCCAGATTTCTTTAACACTGTGAAGCAAAATAAAATGTTTAGGAGACTGAGTTCCTATCTGTCCTTGAATAGATCAGTCTAATACCACTTTTTGCTCTAATCTAGCTGATTTCTTCACTTGTCTATATACAACTTTTTTCCTTATTTATTAATTGATTTGCATGATAGGCTTTGCTTCCTTATACATATTATTGCAACTAAAGCTGTATACCCTGTCCCACCCTTCCCCCAACTCCAATGCTACCATAAACTGTGTCTTAACTCATCCAGTGCAAATCCTGATCATTCTCTAATGCCTATCTTGTTTACACAAACACTGAACACTTAGTATGTGCCAGGCACTTGCTAGGTTCCATAGGGCAATGAACGGCAAATATAACCTTTAAGCGAATTGTATTACAGGTGTGAAATACAGCCTGAAATAAGTCTTGAATAGAAACATGGAGCTTCATTAGAGGTTATTGCAATAATCTAGGACAATGATTGTCAAAGTGTGGTCTCCAAATCAGCAAAATCAGAATCACCTAGCAACTTGTTAGAAATGCAAATTTCCTGCCCCATTTCAGACCTACCACATCACAAAACACAGGCCCCATCCCAGAAGTCTACACTGTAGCAAGCCTTCCAGGAGATGGTGGTGCAATTGATGCACACTAAAGTTTGTGAACCACTGACTTAGCAGAAGAATAGTAGGAGACAAGATTAGTGGCTGTGGATTTGGAGAGCAGAAAACACATTTTCCAGATGTTACTGACCTGAAGATGACAAGGAAAAAGTGAAATAACATTTGAGGTTTATGATTTGTGTGATTAATGCCTAGTGGAGCCTTTCACAGACATAGAAATATAAGAAAATATCAGGTTTGGGGTGGTCAGTATATAAAATTGATGGTTGCTTCATGTTGAGATGTGTCAGATCTGACATATTGGACATTTAAGTGGAGATGTCCAGAATAACAGGACAATACAGAGATCTGAGCAGAAGTAAAGGGATTAAGAGAAAGGTGATCTTAGGAGTGATTAAAGTTGAAGAGCTAATAAAAAAAGGGAGGGAGGAAGATATGATTTCACTTATACGTGGTTTATTAGTAAGCTAAACAAGTGGACAAACAATAAACACAAACCATAATGAGGTACCACCTTACACCTGGCAGAATGGCTAAAATCAAAAACACAAGAAATGACAACTGTTGGCGAGGATGTAGAGAAAAGGAAACCTATGTTCATGGGAATGAAAATTGGTGTAGCTACTGTGGAAACCAGTATAGAGGTTCCTCAAAAAATTAAAAATAGAAATACTATATGATCCAATAATTCCACTACTGGATACTTACCCAAAGAAAACAGAAACACTAATTCAAAAAGATATATACACTCCGATGTTTGTTGCAGCATTATTTATAATAGCCAAGATATGGAAGCAACCTAAGTGCCCATTGGTGGATAAATAAAGAAGACATGGTATAGATATACAATGGAATATTATGCATCCATAAAAAAGGGATGAGATCTTGTCACTTGGGACAGCATAGATGGACCTAGAGGGTATTATGCAAAGTGAAATAAATCAGACTGAGAAAGACAAATATCATGTGATTTCACTCATATGTGGAATCTTAAAAACAAAACAAGTGAATACACAAACAACATGCAGAATCAAATCTATAAATGTAGAGAACAAACTATTGCCAGTGGGAAGAGGGGTAGAGGGATGGACAAAATGGGAGAAGGGGGGTGGGAGATACAGGCTTCCATTTATGGAATGAATATGTCATGGGAATAAAAGGTGGACATTTACATGGAAATGTTCAGAATAGCAGGACAATAGAGAGATCTGAGCAGAAGTAAAGGTCTGTCTGATAGGGAATACAGTCAATGATATTGTAATAGCATTGTGCGGTGATAGATGGTAGCGAGACTTGTGGTGAGCATAGCATAACACATAGAGATGTTGGATCACTGTTGTACACCTGAAATTAATGTAACAATGTATGTCATCTATACTCAAATAAACATTAAAAAAAAAAAACAGACTCATAAATACAGAGAGCAAACTGGTGATTGCTAGAGAGAAAGTAGGCAGGGTGGGGGGAGGGGGGAGGAATGAGAAAAATAAAGGGGATTAAGAAGTAAAAACTTCCAGTTATAAAATAAATAAGTCACAGGCATGAAAAGTACAACATAGAGAATATAGTCAATAATATTATAATAATATTGTATGGTGACAAATGGTGACTACACCTGTCACTGTGGGCAGTTTATAATATATAGAACTGTCAAATCACTATGTCATACACTCAAAACTAACATTCTATATTAATTATACTTCAGTAAAAAAAGAAAAACGGGTGGACGTCACCCAAGGAGAATATGAGAAGAAGTAACAGAAACTGAAGATGGAATTTGGAAAACACTCAACATTTAAAGAATAGATAATGGCAGAACCTGGAAGAGGAAAAACATAATCATGGTGTTTTAAAAATTCAGCCAGGCAATCGTTACAAGAAGGAAGGATTAATCAACAATTATAAATGTCACAAAGATGGGCACCTGGCTGGCTTAGTCAGAAGACTCTTCATCTAAAGGTCATGGGTTCAAGCCCCACATTGGAGGTAGAGATTACTTAAATAAACAAAAAACTTAAAAGAGATAATAAATGTCACAAAGAGATTAATATAAGGAGAGAAATATGCCCATTACATGTAAAAATGAAGATAGTTATATAACTTTGCTAAGAGAAATTTCATTGGCAAACAAATGAGATTATAGTAGGAGAAAAAAATGAATGGATTAGGACTTCTGGTTTCAGCTCCAACATGTAAAAGCTTACAATTCATCACTCTTATTCTTACAACCAAAAAATTGGACAAACTACAAATAAATAACTTTTGTTGAACTTACCAGAGAACTGAGGTTTCAGGGAAAATCATTACCTCAAAATTGGGAGAGAAGGATCATTTAGGAAGAGAGATACCAGATATATTTATCTGAAGTAGAAGCCACTGGAGACATAAACTGATAGGAACACTTAAAAAGTAATTTTGGAAAATTGCTGGAAGATGACAATGGACTAGCATGAGTGTGACAAACCCCTGGGAACGTCCATAATGAGAGGGCGGGCCTACGCCGGCTGACTCCATCTTGTTCTGTGTCCTTCACCTTGACCATGCCTCCTCCCCTTGAGTAACCTCCGGCTCACCTGCCTAACAGGACTCGGACCCTTCCCAGCCAATCGGCTGAGGCCACAGCCATTACCTCACCAACTGCCCCTGGGCCCCAGTAAAACCTTTGTCCTTTTGAAACTTGTTCTCTCTCCCCGGCATCTCACCGCTGCGTAGGTGCAGGTAGGGGATTGAGCTCGAGCTAGCTCGAATAAAGGCTCTTTTGCTTTTGCATCGGTCTCGGCTCCCTGGTGGTCTTTGGGGATCACGAATTCTGGGCATAACACATAATATCGTGGGCACTCCTTCCAGGTGATGGTCCAGTAAAGATTTCTACCTGAGGAGTGGCTACATGGCTCAGTCGGTTGAGCGCCTGACTTCAGCTCAGATCGTGATCTCACAGTTTGTGAGTTCGAGCCCCATGTAGGGTTCTGTGCTGACAGCTCAGAGCCTGGAGCCTGCTTTGGATTCTGTGTCTCCCTTTCTCTCTGTCCCTGTCCCGCTTGCACTCTGTCTCTCTCTCAAAAATATATAAACGTTAAAAAAAAAGATTTCTCCCTGAACCAGTCATGGTGAGGGAGAGATTCCACTCTAGGGTTATGGGGATAGCCAAACACGCAACAGCTGACACTTGACATATGAATTTTACTGCAATTTATTAGTCACATATTCTCACAGTCCAAGAGTAGAGAACACCACATGCAATGTAGGAATTCATGGGAGTTTCACTTGGGAAAAGAGTGAAAAATCAAGGGCTGTAGGAGGCAGCTTTGTAGGAGTAAAAGGGTGCAGTGACCCTGAGTTTCTACATAAGGATGTAATTGGTTTGTTTCATTAAGTCTGTGAGCTGTCAGGGAAATGAAACCCACTATACTCCAGATAAACAGGAACAGCATGTGATCCGTTTGATAGGGAGGGTTGTTGGGTAGGGGATTTTATCCAAGGGAGCAGAGTGAGGAGGATATAATCAGGTTTTCTAGTTTCTGTACTGGAAGCTTTGACACCTGGGCCCTGCTGATCCTGGAGACACTGTCCCTCCTAGGGCTAGCCAATTCCTACAGATAATAAAGGACTTGCCTGGGAGTGTACCTTTTATATGCAAACCAACACATTCAAAGCCCACAGCTCTCTGAATTTGTTAAATTCTTATACTTCAGGCCATTATTCCCTAGCTCTAGTCACCCCAGGATCAGGTGCCAGACAACTAAGGATAGGCTCGATACCCCCAAGCCTATTGTAATTATTCCAACTAGTCAAATCTAAGCCTGTTTACCCTGCCCTGCCTGTTTCTCCCTTGTCTACATTCCTCCCCTTGCTCCCTCTGTCTGCTGATCAACCCTAGTGCTTCCACATGAGTGCAGAGTTGTGTGCAGTGCCTCTTGTTTCTAGGGATCTGTGAGTATACAGGCTTCTTCCTGAAGGACACTCATGTTGGTGACAGCATGTCTCACCATGTCTGATTAAAACAAATCCCAGCTACCTTTAAAGAGAGGGCGAATTGGGTTAGGCCATTCAAGACCCTCCTGATTTTGCCAGTTGCCAAGAAAGGACATAAATTAGTTTTTGATCTTATACCTTAGGCAGGGGTAATAATAATCTTCATGAACTATGTCCAGAACCTCATCAGAACAAACTCCTCTCCAGAGGAAAATATTTGGCCAAAGCCTATCCCAGTTGGAGGAAGGATACTTTTCTACCCCAGGCCTATTCTAGCCTTTCTATCTCAGAAAAAAAAAGAGAAAAAGGTACTCAACATCAGTCAAGATTTCAAGAGAGTAGATAGCAACAAAGGAAAAATAAATTAAAAAATACTATACCACTGGAGAAATACTTGGAAAAGTCATAAACCTAAGACACAAATCCATTACAACCCTGAGCTTTAATTGGAAGATTACAGAATGCCTCTCTCCCCACACTCCAACATCATACCAGCAGGGATCCAGTATAATGACAGTGAATTACAGCTGGAAGAACTGCAAGACACAGACTCTCTCTAAGGAGGAGATACTAGGAAATCCCAAAGTCAAGAAGGGAGACAAAAGCAGGACACTAGAGAAGGTGAAGCCTATGACATCTATAGTTACAGAAAACATTAACACACCCGCTTCTAGCTAGCCAGACTTCTAGCCAGATGTCTTCATATGAAAGACCTAGTTGCTTCAATTCCTGTTACCTAATACAAGATGGACAGCTTTTAACAAAAATGTACAAGGCATGGCAAATGCAATAAAAACTACAGAATGAAGAGACAAAGCAGTCATCAGAACCAGGCTTGATATGACACAGATATTGGAATCATCACAAGGAGAACTTAATGAGTAATATGTTAATCTAGTGGTAAAAGAAAACAAACGTCTGGCCAATGTAAGAGATGAAAACTCTTAGGAAAGAACCAAAATAGGGGTGCCTGAGTGGTTCGTTCAGTTAAGTGTTTGACTTCAGCTCAGGTCATGATGTCACAGTTTGTGGGTTGGAGCCCTGCATTGGGCTCTGTGCTGATAGCTCAGAGCCTGGAGCCTGCTTCAGATTCTGTGTCCCCTTCTCTCTCTGCTCCTCCTCCACTTGTGTTCTGTCTTTCTCTCTCTCAAAAACAAATAAATAAACATTTTTTTAAATTTTTGTTAAAAAATTAGGAAAGGGGCGCCTGGGTGGCGCAGTCGGTTAAGCGTCCGACTTCAGCCAGGTCACGATCTCGCGGTCCGTGAGTTCGAGCCCCGCGTCGGGCTCTGGGCTGATGGCTCAGAGCCTGGAGCCTGTTTCTGATTCTGTGTCTCCTTCTCTCTCTGCCCCTCCCCCGTTCATGCTCTGTCTCTCTCTGTCCCAAAAAAAATAAATAAACGTTGAAAAAAAATTTTTTTAAATAAATAAATAAATAAATAAATAATTAGGAAAAAAACAAAAGAAAATGTGAGAAATCAGTAACATTTAACAAAAAAGAAGGATGATTTTGATTGTCTCATCAGCAGATGCAACACAAATGAGGAAAGAATCAGTGACTGTGATAAGTCATCAGAAATTTTCCAAACTGAAATGAAAAGAAAATAAAAGAACTTAAAAAAATAGAACAGGCATCTAGGAAATACAAGACAATTTCCAAAAGTGTAACTTGTCCATAATTGGCATATTAAAAGAAGGAAATAAAACAGTAATGGATTGTAACCCAGGGTATAAAATAAATATTCATGAGTCTATAGTGATATAAATGAATGATTAAATAAATTAGTAATGGGGGAAACAGATAAAATGTTCATGCAGAAAAATTCCAAATAATTTTATAGATATTTTACCCTAAAGAAGAGGGAACATAATTTCTCCTTAAGAATTAGCTGTGCACTGAAACTTCCTTTCAAAGTACAGGTGTCAGGGGAAAAAATACAGATTTCTATAAATTGTTTCAAATTAGATATTCTATACAGTAAAATAAATTTTGGTCCATTCCTTACACCATATACAAAAAATAATTCAAAATGGGTCATATACTTGAATGTAAAACCTAAAACTAGAAAACTTTTAGAACAAAACAAAGGATAAAATCTTGGTGACATTGGGTTAGGCAAAATTTCATAAACATGACAACAAAAATCACAATCTTTAAAATAAACATTTTATAATTTTTATAAATCCAAATTAAGAACTTATGTTCTTCTAAATATAATGTTGAAAAAAGTGAAAAGCAAGCCATAGATTTGGAGAAAGTATTTGCAAATCATAGAAATGTTAAAGCTGTGTTGTGTTCGTGATCCAACAACTTGGTTTGTGAGCATAATTCATTCCAGAAATACGCTTGTAATCCAAAGCACTTGTACATCAAAGCAAATTTCAAGGACCATTGGCTCAGTTGTGATCATGTGATGTTCAGCATCACGTACTAATCGTATTGCAAGACATTGCTCATTTATCAAGTTAAAACTTATTAGAAATGTTTGCTTGTCTTGCAGAACAAGTTACTTGCAATCCAAGATTTTACTGTATATAAAAACTTACAACTCAATAGAAAGAAGACAACCCAATAGCAAAAACTGACAAAAGATTTGAATAATTACTTCTCCAAATTAGATATACAAATGACAGATATACACATGAAATAATTCTCAACATTATTAGTAATTAGGAAAATGCAAATTAAAACCACACACTCAAAAAAAATACCTAAATACCCACTAGAATGGATATAATCAAAAGGGCTTTCTAAATGTCAGAAAGAATGTGGAGACACTGAAATTCTCATACCCGCTGGTAGCAATGTAAAAATTTTACAAGCACTTTGGAAAAAGTTTGTTAGTTTCTTTAAAAAGTTAGCATACACTTAGCATACAATGCAGCAATTCCTCTCCTAGGTATCTTCCAAAGTAAATGAAAGCATATGACCAGATAAAGACTTGTACATGAATGATTATAGAAGTATTATTTGTCATAGCCAAAACCTGGAAACAATCTAATGTCTATCAATAAATAAACAAACAAACTGTGGTGTATCTGTATAATAAAACACCACCCAGAAATAAAAAGGAACACAAAAGTGATACATGTAAAAACACAAAAGAACCTAACAACACTATGCTATCCAAGGTAACCTAGATACCAAAACTACTTATTATACAAATCCAATTATTTGAAATTTCTAGAAAATACAAAACTATGAAGACAGAATCAGATCAGTGGTGTCTAGGGTTGGGAGTGAGAATGGGGTTAACTCTAAAGGGCATGAGAGAAATTTGTGGGGGTGGGGGATGATGGAAGTGTTCTAAAACTAGAATGTGATAATGGTTGCACATCTCAATATACTTACTAAAACTCACAGAACCATATACTTAAAATAGGTAAATTTTCTGGCATGTAAATTATATCTTAATAAAGTTATTTTAAAACACAGTGACTATTTGCTAAGGATGCAGAGTTTGTAACTTGAAAATTGACTATGGAAGGAAAGAGCTCAGCATTAGATAGAAAGCAAACAGGCTTGATGGAGATTTATTTTCCCTTATAAAACTGAGAAAGCATTGAGCAAATGTAGTACAAAGAAGCCAGTAAAGAATAAGAAATTAAAAACATAGGAAAGAGAGAAAATAATTAATGGGTCTGGATCCTTGAAGCAGCTTTCAAAAGCAAGTAGATGGATTCACTTTAGACAAAAAGGATTACTTCATCCTCTGCAATGAGAGAGGAGGTGTAAGAGACAGATGAAGTTAAAGAAAACAAATGGTAGTGATGGGGCAAAAAGGCAGCAAGTGAAGCGTTCTGTCCTGGCGGTGTCACCTACTTGGGATTAAATGAAAGGAATATATTCCTTCTTAGTCCTTCAGATTCTTCCTAATGCTTATGAACGCTTCAATTAGCTAGTGTGAATACAGTGTTGTTCTTTCTAGCTGAAGTGCATTTACACTTGTAGTTATAACAATCCAAACCGCAAAACTAACCTTCAGCATCAATCAACTGTTAGAGGTGTGTAAAAAAATTGGGTGTCTGAGTGTAGAAAAGTTTGGAAAAGCACCTGATTGCACCTGCAGAAAAAAAGTTGATTGGAATCTAAAAGATTGCTGGGAACTTGATCTACAGCTGAGCTTAGAGTCAAAGAGTAAATAATTACCTCATTTCTCCTATTTGGTGTTTTCCTCCAGCTCTATTCCATAGCACCAGGAGGATAAGAAAAAGGCTGGTGGTTAGATGCATCCATTAATATTCAAACTTTTTCCCAAAGGTTTCTCTAACAACTGCTTTAATTTAAGTTGATTGCTCTATCATCCTCACCTTTCTCTACAACTAATCCTCACTTCAACCTACCACATCCCAGTTCCATCTGCCACTATATTTTACCTCAAAGTCCTTCTTAATTATTTTACTTGTGCATCTCTCTTCCCTGTTAAGAGTATTATGTGTAGGGAAACAATTTCTTAGGCTTTCTTGGAGTACCCCTTTAAGGCTGAGCAATTAGTAGTACTTAAGATTCATTAACTTGAAAATAATTTAAAATTATTATGGAATAGCTACAAACAAGCTATTTGAAAACAAAATCTTCTCTAAAATATTAGTGATAACTGTATGTGTCAAATCTAATTTCTGATTTATGTTCTGCTTCCAAAGAGCTGGATGGCATTGGACAAGTGATGTAACTCCTGTGAGCCTCCATTTTTTTCATCTGTAAAATGAATGGATTGGCTTAGATAATTTAAAAAATTTGCAATGATTTTTTTCCAACTCCAAGTGAACAAAGAGACTAATACTAATTGTTTAAAAACCAAAATAGGTAGATGCTATAAGAAATAAGAGAATCAAATTGGTTTATTCCTAGATCTATTATTATAATTTCATGGCACCGAGTATAAGACATATAACATTATCTGTATCTAAATATTCTAAAATTGACTTTTTGTAGATATTCACAGAAACTTTATTTATAAGAGTCAAAAACTGGAAGCAATCCAAACATGTAGTTACTGGTTAACGGATAAACAAATTGTGATATATACAATGGAATGCCTTTCAGCACTAATTCCTAACAAGGAATTAGTCACTGACACATGCAGCAATATGAATGAATCTCAAACGTTTGTGCTAAGTAAATGAAGCCATACACAAAGGCTACATTCCACTTATATGGAATTATAAGGAATTTTATGTAGAAAAAGGAAAATATAGTATCTCACAGGACAGAAAGAAGATTTTTAAGCGCCAAGCATAGATGATGGAGACTGACCAGAAAGGAGCACAACGGAACATTGTAGGTACTGGTATTATCTTGTATCTGCATTGTAGTGGTAGATTTTTGCATGTAAATAATGTCAAATATATGACTGGCAATTGGCATACCCTTTCAATGTCATGTCCCACTCCTCCTGGGTAGGAGATAAAGCATATGAAAAAAATGATATATCCTTCATCTCATTGCTGAGATTGAGAGTAAAAATATAAGAACATATTACACTCAAAAAAACAAAAACAAAAACAAAAACAAAAACCTCTCAACATTCATTGTCTGACCAAATGGGATTAGGGATAAAGAAAATGAATGTGGGGTTTATTACTTAATAGGAAAGTCCTGAAGGTAGATGGTTGAGGAGGTTAGAATACATTTACTATGGCTGATTATGGAATTCAGATGGTACAGAGCAAAATAGGAACAGAGATATAGTAGATGCAATGAAAACAAAAAAAAAAAAAAAAAGGTCTAATGGAAAAGAGGAAATAGGTGAGCCATAGGTGTAGGTTAAAGAAAGGTGCAGAAATATAAGTGATGACAAGGTTCCAAGTTTGTAGAAATGAAATTGAGATGTTCAGAGTAAGTATGTTGAGTCCATAAAAAGTAGAAGTTGAAGAGGCTAACATTTATTATAAAAGATGTGTGGGAAAAGAACCTTGAAGTCAAGTAATTAAATATTTGAAAAAAGATTAAAGAATAGGAGGGAAGTGAGTCTCTTGTAGGCAGCCTATAGCTGGGTCTTTCTTCTATATCCATTCAGTCACCCTCTGTCTTTTGATTAGAGCATTTAGTCCATTTACATTTAAAGTAATTATTGATAGGTATGTAATTATTGCTATCTTGTTACTTCTTTTATGGTTGTTTTTGTGGGTTTTTTTCTCTGTTCTTTTCTTCGCTTGCTCTCTTCTCTTGTGGTTTGATGGCTTTCTTTAGTGTTATGCTTGGATTCATTTCTCTTTATTTTTTGTGTATCTATAATAGGTTTTTGATTTGTGGATACCATTAGGTTCATATATAACATCTTGTGTGTGTAGCAAGAATTTGATTTTTAAAGAAAATTTTTGTTCCAGTATTTTATGTTGTTGAAAGAAAAAACAATTTCTAAGAAACAAAATTCAGTTTTAAAAATAGATTTAGTGATAAAATATATCACTATGGAATTGAAAATGACTATTCAAAAATACAAATGCATGAATATTAACTAATTATACCCATGATAAGTCTCTATTTCACTTACATGAAGAATATATAATTTTAATAGAATGTCTCTTTAATAGATCAATTTTAAGCCTTTTGTAGCTAAATTTAAGTTTTCTGTCATTTTTACTTGATGATGAAGCTAAAAACTATCTATGGAGTTAGGTTGCTTTTCTCAGGGAAAAGTTGATCCAGATGGTGGTAATAGATAAGGAAATCTTATCCATATTAGAAAAGGATTAAGTAAATCTAATGAATTGCTTGGAGAGTGTAAACTAAGCTATAGTGTAGATAAAAGTTGAGGTTATTGATTTGCTCAAAGTGGAACCTAAAGGCCAAAGTAGAGATTAGGGATATATAGCATGAACAACATTTTGTTCTAATCTACACGGCCCCACAATGAAGCATACCATCAAGAAGGAACTCAGCTTTGGTTCTCAGATGAGAGTGGTGAGATCAGCTGTCAGAGATACTTTAAAAGGGATTCTCACTGTAGACAGGAAATTACAATTTCCCATATAGAAGTCTTTGATTCATAATAAAGTCTATGACAAGGAGACTAAGTAAAATCTAAGGATTTTATAAGATTATAATATATACTCTCTTTTTTATAGTACTAGAAAATAATCAGTTGCTTCATCCATATAGATTTCACAATTATTTACTAAAGAAAAGTGAATTATTTATAAAAGTATTACAAAGGATGGATACTAATAATATCTACTAAATCTTAAGTCTTCACTACTTGCCAAGCAGTGTTCTGAGTGCTGTACATTTAGAACATCTAATTGACAAAAAAAAAAAAGTAAAATC
Organism: Herpailurus yagouaroundi; assembly: GCF_014898765.1. NCBI lineage: Eukaryota > Metazoa > Chordata > Mammalia > Carnivora > Felidae > Herpailurus > Herpailurus yagouaroundi. Next base: position 91,906,288 of record NW_024412388.1, read on the forward strand.
CTAAAAACCATTTGAGGTATTACACTACCCCCATTTTACAGAAACAAAAACTGAGACCCAAAAAGATTAATAAGTTGGCATAACTAATAAATGAAAAGGCCAGAATTTGAATACCGATAGTGTGATCATAGATCATAACTCCATTCATTATAGACACACAAGTCTTTTAATATGTATTTTTTGCTGAAGTCATCTATTTTCCACTGATGTACTTATTCTAATATGGTGAAAGTAGAAAAGGAAGCAGGACAAATTATCTCAGCATCTGGATCACTGTCTGCTAGCTGCTTTGACAACCTTCATTAATCTTTCAGAATCTTCCTCCTGGTTATAGGATTTTTCAATTAACTAGCATGAATACGGAGAAGTGTCTTGACTAAATGAAGTTTATTTATACCTATAGTGTTACAATGCAGTATGGCAAAATGATCTTTAGCATCAATCAACTCCAACCCCACAAGATAAAATATTCCATCTACTAAGGTGAGGCAGAAGTAACTTTTACAAACAAAAGTTATCAGTTTCCTTTCTTTCTAACAAAAACTGAATTGGTAATTATCTATCTAAAAATAATTTTTAAAGAAATAATCAGAATTATGAACAAAAATGTATGTAAAATATGTTATTTATAATAACAAAATTTCAAAATTCTCCAAATAACCCCACAAAAGTATAATGGTTACATGAAGAATTGTGGATCTATAAATAGATTTTCATCAACCCATTGAAAATCATGTTTTGAAAAATAGTTCATATCACCAAAAGAAATATCATTACATAATTATGGGGAGAAGGATCCCGATATATACAAAATATACATTAGAAGCATACATTGCAAAATATCACCAGTGATTATACCTTGGGTGGTATGATTATAGGTGATTTTAATATTTCTTTTTGTGCTTCTATTTTCCAAATAATCTACAATATGTATATTGTGGGTTTTATAATAAAAAACTATATTAAAATAGAATTTCATACTTGCTTTTTGAGTAATAACATGATATTTACACTTTATACATTGTTCTATATATAATGAGTATATGTAGAGAATTTTATATTCAAACATATTTTAACATGCTATTTCATTTAGTTATTAAAAGAACCTATGAAGCTTCTGCTTCCAGCCAAGTTCAAATAACATATTGGATTTATCCTACTGCCTGAAGCAATAAGACAACTGAATAAAATACATAAAATAATGGTTTTGAAGACAATGGGCATCAGACAATGAAGGATATAAATTCCTGAAGAATAGAACTTAAATGAGATGATCCTGAAGATTGTCCCAGCTTACTGTCTTGAGAAGTTTCCAGGGCATGACAAGGGGTGGTGGGGAGGAGCCCAGGCAGAAGACAATGTTTCCCTAAGGTAAAATCATGGATTTGTGAGTCCAGGGCACCAAAAAAGCTAAAATTCATGGGACGGAACACTGTAAAAAGAGCCACAGAGAGCAGAAACTCCAGAGATCCACAATGTGTGAGGAAACTGAGGCCCTAACGCCTAAGAAAGAGCTAGCCTAGAAGGGACAGTACCAAAGCTCACAGAAGGCTGGGAATAGTGCCTGTTCCCACCAGTCAAGCTGGGCAACATCACATTTAACAGAGTGCTCATAAAGATTTTTTCTCAGTAGTGAAGCAAAATTAGTCCTGTTCTAAATGCTGCTCTGTTTCCATACAACAAATCTTAAAGACAAGACCAAAAGATGAAACTGTTTCAAGTGATTTTACCGCATTCCAGAACACACCTCAAGAATATTTAGAGCAGTACAAAAATATCCAGTGCACAGCAAGGAAAGATCTACAATGTCCGGAGTCTAATTTTTTAAAAAGTAATAATAAGCTTGCAAAGAAGTCAGGGAAAATAACTCACAATGAAGAGAAAAATTGATAAATCAAAACTGATCCAGAACAGACACAAATGTTAGAATTAATGGACAAGGACACTAAAATCGTTATAATAACTGTATTCTATTTGTTCCAAAAATTAAGTACAAAAATAGGAAATATTTAAATGACTCAAAGTAAACATCTAGAGATGAAAATACAGTGTTGAGAAGAAAATACTGGAAGGGATAATTAGCAGATCAGAACATGGAGATATAGCAATAAAACTATCCAAAATGAAAAACACAGAGGAACGAAAGAAATAAAAAGAATAAGCACAGTGTTAGTAAACTGTGGGGAAAATTCACATGATGTGATATACATATAACAGGAGTCCAAAAGCAGAGGACAGAGACAGAGAGTTATTAAAAAATCCCCTCCAACAAGTCCAAAATTTCGAATTATTTTAAACCTATAAACCCACACATGCATCTGAAACACCAGAAATATGGAAAAAACTACACAAGGTACAAATTCTAAACACAATTTTAGCAAATCAAATATAATAATACATAAAAGGATAATAAATCATAATGGAGTAGAGTAGTCCCAGGAATACAAGGTTAATTTCACTTTTGAGAGCAATCAGTGTAATTCATCACAGTAACTGATTAAAAATAAAATCATCCATATGACCATCTGTGATGAGCAGATTCTAGGATGGTTCCCAATATCCTGACCAGAAGACATTTCACACCTGTGTGTAATTCCCTACCTTTGAGTGTGAACAGAATCTGTGGCTTCATTCTAATGTATAGAATGTCGCACAGATGAAAGAATGTATGTGATTATGTGTATATGATTACATCACATAAAATTGTGATATCAGTTAACAGACACTCTTCGCTGCTGGCTTCAAAGAAGAAACTGTCGTCTTGTTTGTTGCCATTGGGAGAGGGCCACTCAGAGAGATGCTTATGGCAGCTTTCAGCTAACAGCCAGCAAGAAAGTGGGGGCTTCTGTCCTCCAACCTGCAAGCAACTGAATACTTCCAGCAAACATTTGACTTTGGATTTGAATTTGAATACAATCCTTTCTGATTGTAGCCTCACATCAGAGTAGCCCAGGCTGATACTTTGACTGCAGTCTTGTGAGCCTCTGAAGCAAAAGACTAAACTAAGTCAGCAGGGTCCATACTCCTGATTCACCCAAATTGTGAGATAATAAATATGTGTTGTTCTAAGCTGCTAAGTTTGTGATGTTATTGTTAGACAGCAATAGATAAATAAAACATCATCTCAATAGATGCAGAAAAAGCATTTGACAAAAATCCATCTATTTCTGATTTTTAAAATGACAGCAAATTGAGAATAGAAGGAAACTTCCTCAGCCTGATAAAGAACACCTACAAAACACCTACAGATAACATCACAGTTAATGGTGAAACACTGAAAGGCAAGAATGTCCACTCTCATCCCTTTTATTCAAGATTGTATCAGAAGTTCTATCCACTGCATTAAGATAAGAAAAAGAAATAAATGTCATCTAGATAAGAAAGAAGTAAAACTGTTTATTAGCAATCAACATGATCATCAACATAGACACAATACTATTTACATTAACATCCCAAAATGAAACAGATTTCAAAGTAAATCTAACAAACTATGTACAAAATCTATATGAGGAAAACTACAAAACTCTGATTAAATAAAGAAGAACTAAGTAGATGGAGAGATATTCCACATTCGTAGGTAAGAAGACAATACTGTCAAGATGTCTTCCCACAGAATCTACAAATTAAATGTAATCTCAGAATCACAGCAAGTTATTTTGTGGACATCAACAAACTGATTCCAAAGTTTATATGGAGAGACAAAAGAGCCAGAATAGTCAAGACAATTTTGAAAGAGAAGAACAAAGTTGGAAGACTGACACTACCCAACTTCAATATTTACTATAAAACCCCAGTAACCAAGATAAGACTGTTAGCAAAAGAATTAGCAAAAGAATTGCCAACATAGATCAATGGAACAGAATAGAGAGCACAGAAATTGACCCACACAAATAGAGTCTTAATATCTGTCAGCTTTGACAAAGGAACAAAGGCAATATATTGGAGCAAAGACAGTCTTTTCAATAAATGGTGCTGAAACAACAGGACCTCCATATGCAAAACAAAACAAACAAACAAATAAAAAAAGCTTAGGCACAGAACTTCTATTCTTTGTTAAAATTAAGTCAAAATGGATCTTATACCTAAATGTGAAATATAAAACTATAAAACTTCAAAATGATAAGAAAACCTGGGTATGGCGATGACTTTTTTGAAAAATGAAGGAAAAATGTTAGATGCATGAAAGAAAAAATAAATAAGCTGGACTTCATTAATATCAAAAACTTCTGCTATGCAAAACACACTGTCAGAAGAATGAGAAGGCAAGCTACATATTGGTAGAAAATATTTGTTCAAGACACATCCGATAAAGGACTATTATCCAAAATATACCAAGAACTCTTAAAACTTAACAATAAGAAAATAAACAACCCAACTAAAAAAATGGGCCAAAGTTCCGAGCAGTGCCTCACCAAGGAAGAGCATACAAAAATATGCTCAACATAATATGTCCTTAGGGAATTGAAAGTTAAGACAATAATGATATACCGCAGTCCACCTTTTAGAATGGCCAAAATCAAAAACACTGACAACACCAATGCTGGTGAGGATGTGGAGGAACAGGATCTCTCACTCATTGCTGGTGGGAATACAAAATGGTATAGCCACTTTGAAAGACAGCTTGACAATTTCTTACAAAATTAAACATACTCTTAACATACTGTGCAACAAGTGTGATTCTTGGTATTTATCTACAGGAGTTAAAAACTTATCCATAAAAATTTGCAATGGAGGTTTATAGCAGCTTTATTCATAATTGCCAAAACTTGGAAGCCATCAAGATGTCCTTCAGTAGGTGAGAAGGTAAATAAATTGTGGTAGATCCAAACAACAGAATATTACTTAGTGATAAAAATGAACTATTAAGCCATGAAAAGACATAGAGAAATCTTAAGTGCATATTATTAAGTGAAAGAAGCCAGTCTGATAAGGCTGACATGCTGTATGATTCCAACTATAAGACCTTCTGGAAAAGGCAAAAATATGGAAACGTTTTAAAGGTTAGTGGTTGCCAGGAGTTGGGTGGTGAGTAGGAAAGGACTGACAGAGCACAGATAATTTTTAGGGTAGTAAAACTAGTCTGTATGATACTATAATAGCAGTACATGTCATTAGACATTTCCCAAAGCCCATAGAATATACAATATTAAACATAAACTACAGACTTTGAATGATAAAGATGTATCAATATAGGTTCATCATTTAACATATGCACCACTCTGGTAGGGGATATTGATAATGGGGGAGGCTATGCATGTGTTGGGGGAGGAGAAGTAGGAAATCTTGTGGCTTATGTTTAGTTCTGCTTTAAAAAATAAAGCTTAAGGGGTGCCTGGGTGGCTCAGTCAGTTAAGCCTTGGACTTCAGCTAAGATGATGATCTCATGGTTTGTGAGTTGGAGCCCTGCATTGGGCTCTGTGCTGACAGCTCAGAGCCTGGAGCCTGCTTCAGATTCTGTGTCTCTGTCTCTCTCTGCCCCTCCCCTGCTCAAGCTCTGTCTCTCTTTCTCTCAAACATAAATAAATGTTAAAAATTTTTAAAATAAAGTTTATATAGGGGCTCCTGGGTGGTTCAGTGAGTTAAGCGTCCATCTCTTGATTTTGGCTCAAGTCATGATCTCACAGTCATAAGATCAAGCCTCATGTTGGGCTCCACAGTAAGTATGGAGCTTACTTAATACTCTCTCTGTCTCTCCCTCTGCCTCTCTCCCCCACTTGCATGCATTCTCTCTCTCTCTCTCTCTCTCTCTCTCTCTCTCTCTCTCTCTCTCTCCTGTCTCTCAAATAAATAGATAAAGTTCATTTTTAAAAAATCCTCCTCCTCCCAATATAAAAGCATGTTGATTGGCTTTTGTGTCTTCATAGCATAGATTCTGGGTTAATTGTAACATATGATGAAATTTACAAGTTGACAAATCTTCATACCTTAATTTATACTGGGATTCAAATTATAGTTATACCTGAGAACCCAATAAGTTTCAATAATGTATACTGTATACAGTCAGGGTAGTCACCATACATAGAATACAGGACAAACAGGTAAGATTCACCTTGGCCATCAGAAGTATTGCATGCCTAAATTCTCTATAGCCATAGCACCCATTGTCCTAAAATATTTCAGGATGGGCATGGGCACTCAGATCCAGCAAGTGATAAATTTAAGTAAAATTAATCTTTAGAACTTACAATCAGCTTGATAAAATTGGATTCCATGTACCTCCTGGTCAAAAATAATTAATGTGGTCCAATGTAAATTAAAACAGAGCCTTCAAGGATTGAAATGTATTATACAAGACCTATTTAGAAAAGAAGTAAAGACACTCATTTCACTTCTCAGAATATACAATATTGGGTTCTTGAATAAGGCATTCAGTAGAAATTTCACCTCCCTTAGCAGTCTCAGGTTTCAGACCTCATAAATGCCAGACCTGGCTGGAATACGTTCAAATGTAATTAAATAAAACATGATATATTTCAATTGTCAGTCAAATATCAAAGGTGAATGGTAGTAAAGAGTCTGACTCTATTCTTTTAGTTTTGATTATTCACAGCTTTCAAATCCTACTCTTCCCCCCACACATGCCTTCTTCTCTTGTCCCGCTTCTGAGCAAGCCCAGGTGTCCCTTCCTGCAATGCTTACACCAGGCAAGCCCCAGCCTCTTTACTCACTCTTCACCTCACTTCAGCCCCACTCCCAAACCGCAACAGAACTCAAAGCCAGTCACGCCCTCCTTGCTCTCCCTAAAGCTATTTTCAGACCTGCTTGAGAGCTTGCTCTGCTCTCCTCAGAAAGACTGTGAATAACAAACTCTTCATACCCTCTTGACACATTTGTGGCATTATCAGTCTCAACATTAAATCAAATTATGAGTAGGGAGTTGAGCCCATTTCCCATGGGATGACCATGATATGCACCAAGCCAACATTCTTAAAATCAGTAAATGAAGAGAAAGAATCCAACATTCATGCTCATTTCCCTATATCAGTTATATTCCAGAATAACAAAAATGCAGAAAAAATGAAAGAATGAGAAGCAACATCATACTGCAGCTCTCATGGCATACTGGGTTTAGACAATAATCATCAATGACTGTGAAAACCATTGGATGAAAGGTTGGTGGGAAACTTTGTAAAAGATATATGGGGCTGGAGCCATCTGAACTGCATTGATAACCTTAATAGCCCTGAAAGAGAGACAACCAATTAATACATGGATCCTGATTAAATCAAAAGGAAATGCACAGCACAATCTGTTCAATATTCTTACCAACATTATAATGGGAATCTAATCAAGCTTTTAGATTTAACTACTAGCTAATAGGAAATGTGGTGGGTAGAGAAACTTGTTAAATGTCACCCTGAGACAAATTAGTGAAATATAGTATATGAAAATTCCATCAGAAAAATCAACGGGTTTCTTCCAAAAAAAAATGGCATTAAAATAAGAAAGGGAACTATTATAGTTAAGATATACTAGCCTATTATAACATGTAGACTTTGTTTCATCCTAATTCAAGCAAATCAGCTATACACTATCTTGAGTTAATCAGGGAAATTTGTACACAGACTGGACATTAGATGATATTGAGAAATAATTGTTAAATACAGTAGATGTGATAATGGTGATGATTTTTTAAAGGGCTTATCTATTATAATACAGACTGTGGAAAAGGGAATGTAATGTGAGGAAGGAGGAGAATGTCAGGGATACATGCTACTGAAAATTATTAATGTCTTACCTGAGACCTACTAACTGGGTAGGAAGGGATAGGAAGCATTCTCCACATGAAAGAAATAGCACATGGGAAGCTGTGAATATCAGAAAGACCACAGTGTAGCCAAGAAACCAAAAGATACAGTATAACTGTATTGCAGAGCTCGAAAGGCAAGAGGTAAGTGGGAACACTGAGAAGTAATTGGAAACTGTGTCATAAAGGGCCTTAAATATTATGAGTAGGAGTGATTTTAACCAGGGAGAGGACATAATGGAGGATTTTAACCTCCATTTCACCACTAATATCAGTAACCACTGGAGGATTTTAACCAGGAGGAGGACATAATGATGTTTCTGCTTTAGAAATGACACTTAAACTGTGTTGTGTGGAATGGATAGGTAGGGTAAGATTTAAAACAAGGGGACAATGAGTTAAAAGGCTTTTCAAGAGTACATATGTGAAGAAAATGACAGTACAGTTGACGAGGAAAACTTTAACAATATGAAATAGAAGGAACTGGCAAGACTTAGTGACTGTATGTGAGGGTCTTTGGGGTTCAGGAAAAAACGTAGACAAGGATAATCCCAAAGTTTCTCGTTTATGGTAATAAAGAATTGCATTTTTCTTAAACTGAGATAAGGAATGGAGAATAAAGAGCTGATCTTGGAACAAAGATCATTTGCAGCCACACTGAATTTGAAATGTCTTCAACACACATAAGTGGAGAGCTACCCAGTAGTCAGCTGGACATATGAGTTGGAAACTCAGGGATATATCTTTGACAATCATCGACACATACAATGTACTTAAAACCATATGAGTGAATGAGAAGGCCTGGAAGAGTGTACATGGAAAGAAGAAAGTTGATTAAAAAACAAACAAACAAACAAAAAAAACCCTCAAGAATATGTAACTAAGAACTAAGGAGGAGAAAACTCATTTTAAATCATCTCATTCCAAAGTCTTGCACTTAAAAATGGCCACTATCTTGTTAAGTTAACCAAGAACAGATATTATGTCTTGTGTGTTTATGTTTCATTATTATTTTTAGTTTATTATAAAATATGCAAGGGGTTGCATGATTATACTACTTTTTTATCTATTTTCTTGTCAAGTATATTTTGCTTTTATAAACCATGCCACTATGAATATTCTTCCATCATGTCTCCTTGGGCACATACACAACATTTTCCTTATCGAGAAGTTGGGTACATATGCAAAAGTTTCCTTAGGGTATGTATCTAAATGTGGAATTCATAGGTTGAAGCTATATTGGTCAGTGTTCCATTGTAGGAAACAGAAAAAACTCCAATTATTTAAGGAGAGAAGTATGGGATATAGAGTATTAAGTGATTGCAAAATCATTGAAGGAGCAGAAAGACTAGCCCCCAGACCTCTGGGAATGACTCAGAACCATGCCATCAAATGAACCCATCCAAAGAATTTCACCATGGCTACAACCAAGAAGATAGGAAATCAATAGGCCACTACTGGAGCCATTAAATTGGAAAACAAACCACTGTCACTGTCCCAGGATCAGGAAACCATAACCTCTGAACTACAGCTATCTCTTAATTCGGATGAACCTAGTGACTTGACATTTGCTGCTGCAACAAAATAAAAAACGAAAACTGAACCAATGTCTGCATGATTTTGCCTGCCATCCGAAACAGTACTTCAGGAACTGCCCCCCTATCATTTCTACTCTTTATAGATTGCCCAACTATATCAGTTGACAAAACCTAATGTGCTTCTAGATGTCTAACTTCATGAGAGTCTGAGAAATGTTGATTTCAGCTCTCAAACTTTGACAGAACAGAATGGCACAGTGCACCAACGTGGAAATGAATGTTGCGGCGCCTTCATTATTTCCACCACATAGTATCTGTGCATCTTAAACTTGACCATACATTGTGAAATAGATCTCCATCTTAATCAATGTGAGCTATCATAACAAAATACAATAGTTCGGGTGATTTTAACTACAGAAATTTATTTCTCACCGCTCTGGAGGCTGCCAAGTCAAAGATGAAGGTGCCGGCCTTTTGGTTCTTGGTAAGAACTGTCTTCCTATCTTATAGATGGACACCTTCTTACTGTGATCCCATATGGCAGAGTCCTTGTATCTCTTCCTCTTCTTACAAGGACTCTAATCCCATGGTGTGGGGGTGGGGAGGGCATTGACAACATCTCATCTAAACCCGAGTACTTCCCAAAGGGCTCACCTCCAAATGCCATCACATTGGGGGTTACAGCTGCAGCATATGAATTGGGAGGAAAACATTCAGTCCATAACAATCCCCTATGTGGTTTATCAATATGTATTTCAACTACTAGTTATGACTGCTCCTGTGATTCAGCATACTCTCCAACACATGGTATCTTCGAGGGTTTTTTATCTATCTAATAGGTGCAAAATTACATCTCATTCTGGTTTTAATTTGCATTTTGCAATTACTTGTTAGGCTGAACATATTTTTACATGTTTGGGCATTTTAATTTCTTCTTAAGTTGAGATATCTTATCATGTTTTTCTATTGGGTTGTTAATCTTTATTATAATGATTTATAGGCAGTCTTTGTAAATCCTGCTTCCTAATTCTCTTCTGGTTATATGCATTGAAATTATCTTCTAGTATATGGCTTACACTTTTCCTTTTCTGTTATTATTATGATATACTTTTTAACATTTTAATTTGTACATAATAAAACTTAATTTTTTCTTTATAGTGTATTCTTTTGGGGTCCTATTTATTATATACCACTCCTAGAATTATTAGAAGAGATTTTTCTAACAGAGTAGTTCTTGATAACATCTAAAAGATCTAAAGATTTAATTTGTACAGTAGGTTTTATTAATCTACTCATATTAACTCTTGGGTATGATGGCAGGTAGGAATCCAATATATATTTTATTCCTTATGGGTGAATCATTGAGTACCATTTCTTTCTAACCTTTTCTTACTGATAGGAAATGCCACCTTTGTCATAAATCAGGTTTCTGATGGGGCGCCTGGGTGGCGCAGTCGGTTAAGCGTCCGACTTCAGCCAGGTCACGATCTCGCGGTCCGCGAGTTCGAGCCCCGCGTCGGGCTCTGGGCTGATGGCTCAGAGCCTGGAGCCTGTTTCCGATTCTGTGTCTCCCTCTCTCTCTCTGCCCCTCCCCCGTTCATGCTCTGTCTCTCTCTGTCCCAAAAATAAATAAATGTTGAAAAAAACAATTAAAAAAAAATAAAAATAAAAAAAAAAATAAATCAGGTTTCTGAGTCTGATTCTGAGGTCTCTATTCTATTTGTCTATTCCAGCACCACACATAAATGTCTTAATAGCTTGATAATACTTTACCTTGAAGTCTATTTTGTCTGATTTTAATATAGCAGCCTCATTTTTTAAATATTTGTCTATTGTACATTTTTATTATTTCACCTCCAATATTTGTCTTTCTGTTTAAGTATGTTGTTTTTCTTAATAACATATAACATATAGTTGGTTTTTTTTCAAATTCAAGTTTGACTACTTTTTTAACTGGCAGGTTAATCTAGTCACATTTATTGTAATCATAGTTATATTTGGACATTGTCTCATTTTGTTACTTCTATTAGCCTTATTTCTATTCTTTGGTATTTGTCATTTCCTACCTTCTTTTGGATTCATCAATTTTATTTTTTACTACAATTATAGCTATTATTATTCCATTTCCTTCCCCACCTGGTTTGAGAGTTGTTCCCTCCATTTTTATTATTTCCATGTTTATAATCTCCTTTAAGCAGTTTGCCATGTGTAACCAATGGTTAAATTGGGAGTCTTTCTCTCTTTAGAATTTCAGCTTAGAAAACCCCAAGACCACAGCCAATAGACACAAGTGCTTCCATAATAGATTCTGTACATTTCTCAGTGCTTATCAAAATAAGAGTACTCTTAAACTCCTTTATCTATTTCACCTATCCCCCCATCCACCTCCTCACTGACAACCATCAATTTGCTCTCTATAGTTAACAGTCTGTTTTTTTGTCTCTTCCTCTGTTCATTGGTTTTGTTTATTAAATTCCACATATGAGTGAAATCATATGGTATTTGTCTTTCTCTGACTTATTTCACTTAGTGTTATATCTTCTAGGTCCATTCATATTGTTGCAAATGGTAAGATTTCATTCTTTTTTATGGCTGAGTAATATCCATATATATATGTGTATATATATGTATATATACATATATATACACACACATATATATATATATATATATATATATATATATATATGCCACATCTTCTTTATCCATTTATCTATCGATGGACAGTTGGGTTTCTTCCATATTTTGGCTCTTGTAAATAGTGCTGCAATAGACATAACGATGCATACATCTTTTTGAATTAGTGTTTTCATTTTCCTTGGGTAAACAGCCAGTAGTGGAATTACTGAATCATATGGTAATTCTATTTTTAATTTTTTGAGGAACCTCCATACTATTTTCCACAGTGGCGGCACCAATTTGCATTCCCACCAATATGTGCAAGTGCAATAGATGCAAGTACCTCCATATTTAAAAACAGATATGTTAGATCATCTATGAAGAATCTGTAAACCTGTTCTGCTACCACATAGGCTACCTCCAGGCCATATGAGAGAAGGCCAGGGATTCATTAGCAGTAGATCAGAATTGGAAAGTTCATTGGAAGATGTTGTCTTTGCAGTGCTGTTCACTTTCCCTTTCCCCATCTTTACCAAGCCAAGTGAGTTGGAATTAGGGGCCAATTACACAAACACTTGGAAAACTAACTCGTTACACTTGGAGTTTGCAGATCACGAAGCTGCTGGAACCTGACTCTCTCTTGAGAAGTCTGAAGACGGATGCTACATGGAGCCACCCTGATGTCAGGGCACATAGATTGGGCTTTGGTGCAGCAGGCTGTCACTTGGCCTCATGGATCTGTGGAAAGCCAAACTCGTGTGTTTTTTTAAGCAAACCCCCCTTACTCTAGAGGCTCAAGGGGGCAAAGTAACCCAACAGGAAAATCTGTGAAGGATGAACTACCAGAAGACAGAGCCTGAAGAGAGAGAGATAACATCTCTCTGGTGGTAGAAAGAGCATTTCCCATGTTAGGGCATGAGGAGGAAGAGTTCCCTCATGAAGAAGAGTCTCTGAAAACCCACAAAACAGCCACATAAGAGAAGGGACCAATATTTATGTGTCTGCTAAACAGAAGGTCCATCACATTGGAACCTAAAAAACACTGGAATTAAAACCTAAAATGTGATATTAAATGTTTATTACACTGAAGAATAGCAATTTGCTCTAATCAACAGAAAAAAAAAAATGTGGAACATCCATTGGAATCTAATACTCCAACTATTTCTTACTTTTTTTCCTCTGTCCCGGTCACTTTCTTAAAGATGTACCTCATAGGCTACAACCAGCAAATATTTTACAGATGATAAACAGGAACTTGTCTGTTTGACAGTGTATTTTTAAGTTTGTTTATTTATTTTTAGAGAGAGCACAAGCTGGGGAGGAGCAGAGAGAGAAAGACAGAGAGGAGAGAGAATCCCAAGCAGGTTCCATGTGGCCAATGCAGAGCCCAACTCAGGGCTCTATCTCGTGAACTGTGAGATCATGACCTGAGCCAAAATCAAGAGTCAGATGCTTAACTGACTGAGCCACCCAGGCACCCCTGCCAGTGTATTTTTAACGGTTCTGCCAAGACATGGGAGTTAAATCTAAAAGCTTTGCTTCTCTCTTTAAAATTTTGGTCCCTCTCTCAGTAGAGGATGTGCTTACTTGCCTGCACTTGACATTTCCCTGCCTATCCCTACTCTTACACACCCAAATTCTTGAATTTAACACACCTGCTTATTGCCCAGAAAAATTCTTCAAATGGCCAATTTACCTTATGACAATACAGCTGCTGTAGGGAAAGATTTTTATAGCTGATGGCCAAGAGCTGACTGAATCGTTAATTGTTTGATTGTGGATGGCAAGATATTTTTTTATAAAACAAATGGATAACTAAATAGATGCTTTCTAAAAAGCCTTCAATTTCCTCTATATTTCTTCAATCATTAATGGAGTCTTTGCTTTTTGATATGAAGACCATCCAAAGAGCTAAGAACACATGATGTTCTCTAGTGCTACACACTTTCACAAATTAAACACGGACCCCTGCGCCACTGGACTGACTCAGTGATGAAGGAAGGGTAATGCAATTTTTGTGGCCACCACTTATCTGCAGCCATTACCAGCCAGTCACCATCATTGCCAGTGTTCTGTTTTTTCTTTTAGGCTCTTTTCTGAAATCTGAAACTCAACTGACATTTTCTAAAGTATAAGGCTTCCAATAATCCTTGGCTCATTTTGGTGTGAAATTAAACTCTTCAAACTGTGTGTGGATCTAGGCTAGATTCCAGCTTCTTATATTCCCTATCCCTATCCATCCTCAAGAATCCTCCTCACTACCACAGTCTCCTTATGGGGAAATCCCTTTGGCTTGACTTATTCCTTCTTGCCTAATGTACAAATGCCAGGTGGCCTTCTTCCCAGGCTTAACCCATTTGCCAACTCTTTCTGTCAACTTTTGAGAAGGACAAAGTAGGGGAATCCTTCCTTCTTGTAACTTTGGAAATGTTGTAAGATTGTTTTTAAAGAAGATCAAAGTGAAAATATCTGGGATCTCTAAATTATCTGTCAATCTTCTGACTGTCTCTGTAATTAGTTGAAATCAAGTGCTACAATACCAGTAAATCCCTGACAAAACTGTAAAATAACAATGGAGCTAGTCTTGGAGGTTTCACTTATGTGTAAGATATAACAAAGTTGAAAAGAAAGAGCCCAACCAAGTATAAACTAAAAAAAAAAAAAAATTAAGCTATTTTTTTCTAACTTGTGTGATTTGTAATAAGAGTGAGGATTGATTTGAATTTTGAAAGTAAATCATTGCTTTAAGTTCCCAGCACACAGAAACAGAATCATAACAAAATAGACACAAAAGGTCATCATTGATTATGAGATTGTGATTCTGTTTGAGGACTCTTTCACATAGATATGCTAAACAAAACAAAAAAAAATTGTTTAAAATTTAAACAGAAGCATTAAATACCAACACAGTGAAGTTCTTCTCCCAGAAATTTTCTGGGAAATTTTATTTCCATCCACAAACCATAGATTGAGACAAAATCAGTATTTCTGCTTCCAAGGAAAACAATTGTTGCCTAAAACGTTTCTGTAGTTCTCAAACTGAGTCATTGCTGCTCTGCTTTACATCACTTATTTGGCTGTGTCTGAATCATATGTCCTCCTTCTCATTTTCTAATCCTTTAAGGTTGACTGATATCTTATGCTAGGAGAGGCCAGACCGCAATTACAAATAATTTCTTATTCCAGTATTAGGTCAGGATTGGCATAGTTTTCTTCCATGTGGTAACTCAAAGATCTAGGTTGCTTCCGTCTTTTTTTTAAATTATTTTTTGATGTTTATTTATATTTTGAGAGAGAGAGAGCACAAGCAGGGGAGGGACAGAGAGAGAGTGAGAGAGAATCCAAAGCAGGCTCCAGGCTCTGAGCTGTCAGCACAGAGCCCGAGGCAAGGCTCAAACTCACAAGCCATTGAGATCATGACCTGAGCCAAAGTCGGATAATCAACCGACTGAGTCACCCAGGCACCCCATAGGTTGCTTCCATCTTATAGCCATGTTATCCAGAACATGCAGGCTCTAAGGTTACCACAGCAGGAAATCATAAGGATGAGGTAGCTCACTGGCTCTTTTTCATCCTGCAAGGGGTACACTCACCTCTCACTGGCTAGGATTGTACATGCCAGAGAGGCTGGGAAGCATAGAGGAGTGCATGAGTAGTAGTGGAGAGTTCATCATTTCTTTTTTTTTTTTTTTAAGCTTATTTATTTTGAGAGAGAGAGAGAGAGAGAGAGAGAGTTGGGCGGGGAGGGGCAGAGAGAGAGGAAGAGATAGAGAATTCTGAGCAGGCTCTCCACTATCAGTGAGGAACCAGATGTGGGGCTCGAACTTCCAAACTGTGAGATCATGACCTGAGCTGACGTCAAACGCTTAACTAACTGAGCCACCCAGGTGCCCCTAAAACTCCTCATATCTGATACAAGAGTGAACTTCTGAAGATATGTTCACACTTTCTCTCTTAACCTGAGATTTCCTAATGTTACAGTTTTGTTCACTGTGAAAGAGCATTGTGTGTGTGTGTGTGTGTGTGTGTGTGTGTGTGTGTGTGTGGCTGCATTACAATCTTAGAATCTCTTACTCTTAGAGTACGTTGAATTTCCCAGTAACCTGGTAACACAGTTTTTAGTAAAGTTTACTTTTGTCAAGATAATTTGAGTTAGGCTGAAGACAGGGTGGAGGTGAGTAGCTTGTCAGTTGAAGCCTGGCTGCCTCCTTTTTCATGGACAAAGGAAATGAAATGTGGGGCTCAGGCAGGAGGGGTTCTTTTAATTTATCTAAAGAGTTTGTCATGTAAGTCTAGCTCTATGGACGCAAAAGAGTTAAAAAAGACAAAGTCCTGATGCACATTGTTAGAATGCACCACTGTAAATCTACCACATGTTATTACTTGCCAACATATATTTTTCATGTTTTAATAAATCACAAAACAGCATTCACAGTCTGAGTCTCTTGGAAAAAGTAGAAAATAGTTATCATGCTCTTTCAGAGAATGAATTCTCATCAACCAGCCTAGCGACCAGCTTAAGCAAAACTGAATATGAAATTGCCAATACAGTACAGGAGGAAATGTGTGCTGTTATATTAAAAACATCTTCAATTTCATGTGGGTAGCGCCCAGAACCACCAATGGATGATATTCAGCCTGAGTTAAAATGGACGCCAGCCTAGAATGGAGAGAATATGCAGAGAAAAGGAAAAACAATAGCAGTTCAACTAAATTACTCTAGTGTGACACGATGTTCCTTGAGGTTAGTTCAGCTGGCTCACCTATGCAGATCATCATCCTTGCCGACTTAGTTCACATCTAAAATGTGAGGAAACTGATAAAGAATAAACCGTAGGAAGGCCCTCCTGTCACATATGTAAAAGAATGCATGTAATTCACTGGGCCACAGGGGTCCCATTAAGTAAGTCACAGCCCTGAAAAATGTTTCAAAATATACTATGGCATCTAGCTAGTTTGTTTAGTTTGGTTAAATATTGGAATTCTTGATGCCATTCACACACACACACACACACACACACACACACACACACACACACACGGATGAAAGATTATACATTTAACTAGCAGTTCTCAACTTGGGGTGATTTTCTCCCCCAGGGCACATTTCGCAATTTCTTGAGAAATATTTGGTTGCCAAAACTGTATGCGTGCTCCTGGAATCTAGTAAGTAGAGGCCAGGAGTGCTGCTAACCACCCTACAATGCACAGAACAACCTCCATAACAAATAATTATCCAGTTCAAAATTTAAATAGTGCTAATGTTGAGAAACCTTCATCTCTATTGTTAATAATAATGTTTCTGAGTAATAAAATTAATAGTCATTGCTGTCCCTTCTTTGTGATTTTCTGTATTCTGGATTATTTATAGAAACTAGGTGCTTGCTTTGTTTTTTATTAATCAGAGTAAAGGAAATTCCATTTGAAAGAAATAATTATTTAATCTATTTGAATAAATCTAAATCAAAGATATTCAGAAAACCTTGGGAATAGGTAGATAGATGATATTGTTCTATTATGTGACCTTTCAATTCTAGTAAATTTGTGCTGCTCTCTGCTATAACAGCTATTCCCCAACTTCTCAGAATTGCATTGTTGTAATTTTATAACTAAATTTCCTGTTTTCCCAACATCATTTATTGAAGGCTGTCTTTTCCACATTGTACATTCTTACCTCCCTTGTTATAGATTAATTGACCTTATAGGTGTGGGTTTATTTCTGAGCTTTCTATCCTGTTCCATTGATTTATGTGTCTATTTTTGTGCCAGTACCATACTGTTTTGATTACTATGGCTTTGCAATATATCTTGAAACCTGGGATTATGATATTTACAGCTTTGTTCTTCTTTCTCAAGATGGCTTTGGCTATTTGATGATAAATTTATCATGGTAAGCATTGACTAATGTACAGAACTGTCAAATCAGTACATTGTACACCTGAAAATAATAGAATATCCTGTGTCAATTATGCTTCAACAATATTTTTTTAAAACCTGAATTTCCTATTTATCAGTCTTTTTTTAATGTTTATTTTTGAGAGAGAGAAACAGAGAGACAGAGCACGAGCAGGGGAGGGGCAGAGAGAGAGGGAGACACAGAATCTGAAGCAGGCTCCAGGCTCTGAGCTGTCAGCACAGGGCCTGATGCTGAGCTTGAACTCAGGAGCATGAGATCATGACCTGAGCCAAAGTCCGTCGCTTAACCAACTGAGCCACCCAGGTGCCCTTCCTATTTATCATTCTTAAAGTGAGCCCATGATGTGGAAAGAATTCAAGCATCAGGTGGTAACTGGTCTGATCAGAAATTGGAAAGACAATTCCTCATTATCCTGAACTATCCCAAACATTGTGAGATTTCTATCATCTCTGAATCCCTACCTACTAACTGCCTATTGGGCCCCTTCCATTGTCATATTAACAATGAAAAATGCCCAAATACATTTCAAATAACCCTGGATTTGAATCAGTTGACTAAGTGGTTTTAATGGTTTGTTCTAATCTTATGATTCTTTCATCTCCCACATACCAAATGAAAAAACAAACAACAGAACAAAACAAAAACAAAACAAAACAAACAAACAAAAAAATAAAATAAAATAAAAAGCCTGTCCTGATTCTTCCATTTCAATAAGACATGCTCCTGAAATAGAATCATCAATATTCTCAGACTTCTCGTGTTGAAAAAAAATGTCATTTTATAAATATACTTGGGCTTTGATCAATTAAACCAAACTAAATTGGAGAGACTAAACAATAGATCATAACTAACGTTCTAAGTGCAGCCAGTGGAACTGAATGTTTGTTAATAACTGTTGACATAGTGTGATTGGTAAGAGCATTTTCATAAATTTGACATTTCTTTCTACTGTTATTATCTTGAATTTCTGCCTGATTGCCTCTAATTTCCAAGTCCTAAAGCAATTGCTATAAATAGCCAAAATTTCCTAAAATCCATGACATATTTTAGTCAGGTGCATTATTGTCTAAAGAGGTACTTTTAGCAATACTGCTACAGAATATCATAACTACATTTTGGTACTATTCTGAGTAGAATACTAAAACTTCCATATTTTAAAAAATCAAATTTTATAAAATATTAAAGTAAAATTGTATTCCATGACGAGGATTTTTTTTCCTAGACAAATTGTAATTCCACAGATTTTTTTTAAAGTGACCTTGAATTTATTTTATTAAGGTACAATCAAACCCTTTCCAAGCTCATTTTTTGCATATGTCAGTTGGCATGGAAGGCAAGCAGTGAATGGCAAAAAAATTGATCACCTAAATTGGACTACTAGAAATATATTGGACTGAGTTGAAAAGAAGACTGACTATCTTAAGTTAGAGTTACAAGCAGAAGAGAAGAAAAAGAAATAGTAGTTCTTAAAAAGATGGACTGGTAAGCAATTAACTGTCTACTTAAGCCAATAACAGTGGCACACCAGACTATTAGGAAGTTCATTTATTTCAAAAAGACTGGTGATGTTTTGATTGAAGTCTACAGCCTTCCTAGGGCACATAATTTATTTTTTTTTCAATATATGAAATTTGTTGTCAGATTGGTTTCCATACAACACCCAGTGCTCATCCCAAAAGCCTAGGGCACATAATTTAAATTATTTTGAATACATAACATATATGACAGGTAAAATTTAGAGAAAAAAAACTACTTGATTCTTGGATTTAGAAACACTTTTACTGAGGACTGTACAATAACCTTTTTTTAACCTTTTATTATGGGAAATTTCAAATAGATACAAGAGTAAAGAGTATGTACAATGAGGGGCGCCTGGGTGGCGCAGTCGGTTAGGCGTCTGACTTCAGCCAGGTCACGATCTCGCGGTCCGTGAGTTCGAGCCCCGCGCCAGTCTCTGTGCTGACAGCTCAGAGCCTGGAGCCTGTTTCCGATTCTGTGTCTCCCTCTCTCTGACCCTCCCCCGTTCATGCTCTGTCTCTCTCTGTCCCAAAAATAAATAAATTAAAAAAAAAAAAAGAGTATGTACAATGAACCCACATATATGTATTACCCAATTTCAACCATTATCATCACAAAGACAATCTTGCTTTTTGAATATGTTTTAATTTTGAGTAATGGCTATCTGACTGGATGTATTTATGAACAGCTTCCTCAGAAAGCCTGAACATGGCCTGGATAATCTCTGGATTTCTAACTTCAGTCTCTAAAGAATAACTCCAGAAAGAGTAAGATCTCAGACAAAAAAAATATCAAATTGCACACACCTATCTAATTTTTTTTCCTCCAAAACCCACCAAGGCAGCAGTAACTAGATTTTTTTTCCCAATTATTTTCCCATAGTAACCAGGAGTATGGGAGAGAGGACAAGAGCTGTAAGGTTTGGAGGCCAGAAACAGATGGAAGAGTGGCATACAACTGAATCCTAAATGGGAACTGGGCAAAGCTGAAAGCCTACCTCATTTATATCTCTGAATCTCCAGAGAGTTTAGGAATGGAAAACTCCAAATCTCAGAATGCTAACAGCCATCCTTCATCTCCACACAGATGACTAGAGGATCATTTTCTGCAGAATCTGAACAACCTAAGGTAAAAGCCTTAAAGATGGATATA
Organism: Herpailurus yagouaroundi; assembly: GCF_014898765.1. Taxonomy (NCBI): domain Eukaryota; kingdom Metazoa; phylum Chordata; class Mammalia; order Carnivora; family Felidae; genus Herpailurus; species Herpailurus yagouaroundi. Next base: position 91,926,779 of record NW_024412388.1, read on the forward strand.
TCAGGGTCTTCATAACTAAACTGTCCAGTCAGGTCATCTTACAGCAAAGCTCACAAATGGTAAACTCCCTTCATAGTCTCAAAGCTCCCAATCAGAGTTTCACGTCACTACTTTTGAATAAGAAACAACAGAGAGCAGGTACCTAAGGAAAATGTCTTACATAAGAAGTTGAGATCAAAATAATCAAACAGGAAAAGCCATTTGAAGGAAAATGGACTACAGAGTGGAAAGAGGATTAAAAAAAAAAAAAAAAACACTTTATCATCAATATCCTCAGAGAGATAAAAGAAGGTATTACAACCATGAAACAAGAATAGAATATCATTTTTGGAAAAAAAAAAGGGGGGGGATCACTCAGAGCAAAAAGAGAATCCTTAGGGATAAAAAAATATATATGATAGGTGATGTACAAAACTTAATAGCTAACACTGAGTACCTATGCCACAAATGGAAGGAAGGAAAAGGAAGGAAGAAGGAAGGAAGGAAGGAAGGAAGGAAGGAAGGAAGGAAGGAAGGGAAGTGAAAAGAAGGAAGGAAGGAAGGAAGGAAGGAAGGAAACAGGATAAAAAAGATAAGAAAAATGAGATCAATCTAGATGATCCAAACTTCAAATGATAGAAAAAAAGAACATAGAGAAAAATCATCCAGGAAAGAATAAAAGAAAAATTTTCAGAACTTATTGAGAAGGCCACCAAGTCCCAGAAAAATGGTAAAAATATAGACACACTACAGAACATCACCATGAAATTTCTAAACACCAAGGACTAAGACAAAATCCTAAAAGCTTCCAGAGAGGGGATAAAAAGAAAGAGTTCTTATTCAAAGGAACAGGAATCAGAATAGCCTTGGATTCTCAACAGTAGTGTTCCAGTAACTCACAGTTTACTTTACAGTCCTCCAGCTCTGGATAAAATTCCCTAGTCTTAATAATATCTATCTTCTAGACATAAGATGTGAAAGTGACATTTCTGAAAAGGGGAAAATGGACAAGAGAAAGAGGAGGAAGACTAATGCTTTCTACGTCAAATCTAATTTATTGAATTAGTTTGATTCTTAAAGTGATTTAATTATTTGATGAACATTTGAAACATTTCAACATTTGAAATTTGTCTTAAAATTTTAAAACTGCAACATTGACAAAAAAAGGAAGGAAGGAAGGAAGGAAGGAAGGAAGGAAGGAAGGAAGGAAG
>NW_024412388.1:91927978-91960480 GCF_014898765.1 Herpailurus yagouaroundi
AAGGAAGGAAGGAAGGAAGGAAGGAAGGAAGGAAGGAAGGAAGGAAGGAAGGAAAGAAGTTTCCAAAAAAAGGAAGGAAGGAGGGGAGGGAAGGAGGGAGGGAGGAAGGAAGCCTTGTTCTACCTTTGTGTTACTTGGAAATCGATACTTGGGTTAATTTCATTTGGAGAGACTCCTCCTGTAATCCAATCCCCCATTTTCTCACACTGCTGAGAAAGCTGCTACCAGGCTGATCTGAGATTGAGCTTTGACAAAGGTTATGAAAAGTGAAACAGAAAACAACTGACCCACATAATGTTTAATATGTCCACAGGGCAAATAACACTTAATTAGCTGAAATGTGTTGACAAAGTAAGACCTTCCTGTTGGCTCAACAATTTTACCTCTGAAGAATATCCTACGAAACACTGACTTGAGATAGTAAATTGTTGGATTGCTTACAACCAGTTTCTATCTACATATACTCTGTCTTGGGAGGAGCTTAAAGAGGAATATGGAGCTCTAAAAACCACTAGCAGGCAATCATGAGATGATGATTTTCAGCCACTAGAGACTTAACATTAAAGGAGAATACCAACTTGGCTGCAGCCCCACTCTGAGTTATGTGCTGACGAGAAGCAGATCTCTGAACCCTTTGTGGCTAAATTATTAATTTCCTCTACCTAATTTTTTAAATTACTGACATATTACTGATAGCTCTAACTGCCGCCATGTGCACCAGCACCCATGCCTCATTCTTTCCTATCTCCACCACCACCAGGAAATACTAAAAATACAGACATTTAAAAACTAAAATATAGACATTTAGAGATGAGTAAACTGTGATGGAAGTCATAGGGAAAACAATGTAGCAATGAGAAGCATAGCTGTTTGTACTCCTTCGATCCCCTCTTTTGGAATATGTCTGACAAGATGTGAGAACAGTGTGTTCTTTTAAGTAGATTAATATTTAATATGTATAGAGGGCTCATACGAAATCATAAATATGCACACAGAAACTTCCTTCCACACAGTTCAAAAGAAATGCAAAGATGTCTGAACTAAATGAGTTTAAAACTCAGGGCACAAAAGTAACAGTAGAATACCATTATTTATGATTTCTGTCACCAGACATTCCAGTCACTAATGTTATGTTGGAAAATATTAATCATCATTCTAAGTTGCATCATTATACTAATATTTAAGATAATACAATGAGAATCACTTCAAATAGTTTATTTTATAATTAATGTAGTTCTTTCATTGCTGGGTTAATTTATTTCCTTTGTTCTTTTAGGGTATAACTCTGAGCAATCAACAGGGGAAAAAATGAAATGAAATAAAGTTTCAAAGTGCACTCCTTTTAATTCTTTTGAAGCTTGTTTTGTTTTGTTTTGTTTTGTTTTGTTTTGTTTTGTTTTAAGTAAGTGACTTATGTCCATCTACTTCAGACCCTTTATACTGCCATTTTTCTGTGAGGTAAAGGTCAGGTCTGTGGTTTAATATATACTTCTAATTTTCTCATCATTTAAAAACTGTAATGGGGTGATAATTGGTGTTACCAAATTTTTGACACTGGATAGGGAGAGTTCTGGTTCTCTTTACTTTCTATAAATCCAGGTAAAATAGAAATTGTCAAATAATCCACATAGATTCCAAAAGATTATAGGTTTATTTGACAAATGCTCACAAACCATTCTTTTAATAATTCATTTTAGAATCCTGCTCAGATGCATTAGGGGAAATATAGTTGATCAATAAAATATCTTTACCCTTATGAAAATATACATTATATCTATTTGTACATATTTTTCATGATTCTTGTAAGATATCTGACAGAGATTCAACAATATCGTTTTCAAATTCCTATTTCCTGCAAAATAATTTCTCTGAATTTAGACTGCTAACTCACTCAGAGATTGCACAGAGGGCATTTCAGAGGTGCAAGAAAGCTGGGCCATTATGCACAAACTCTTGTCAATCATTAGTTGAAGGTTTTCCCCAAATAGATTAACTCAAATTTGTCTGGAATGCCCCATTCAGACTGAGAAGTCTACACCTCTCCAAGGAATTTGGGTTTCAATTCCTTTCATTGATATTTGTCCTACATTTGTTTTAATTTTTTTTTTTTTTTAGTGTTTATTTATTTTTGAGACAGAGACAGAGCATGAGCGGAGGAGGATAGAGAGAGAGAGGGAGACACAGAATTCGGAGCAGGATCCAGGCTCTGAGCTGTCAGCACAGAGCCTGACACGGGGCTCTAACTCACGAGCTGTGAGATCATGACCTGAGCTAAAGTCGGACACCCAACCAACTGAGCCACCCAGGTGCCCCTGTCCTACATTTTTTATTAAAAATAAAGCTATTTTTTTCTTAGAAGAAACATTAGTTGTTTCTTTGACATTGGAACTTATATTTCTCAAATCTTTATCATTCTTCCTTTAGTTCCTAAGACAGCCATTTCAGCTGTCTACAGCAATTTTCATAAGACTTAATTTATTCTAGATTTTACAGTTCTTTGGTTTATTCATATTCATCCTTACATGGCTGTCCCTCACTTTTTGTTTTGTCATGTTCTTCCAAAATCTGACCCAATCTGACAATACCCATCTTAGGCTGGATTCTGCCAGAAGACCTTAAGAAAGGTTGTGAGGACAAGGTCATCCTGGGAAGCAGCCATGGAAGACAGAGTAAATGAGGCAGGGAAAGGATGTAATTCAACGTAAGATGTGTTTAAAAAAAAAAAAAAAAAAACGCAGGATACCACTGTGGGTGGACAGCAGAGGCTCGATTTTGCTGAGGAGCTTAGGAAACTGTATAGAGGCCACCTCAGAGGGCCAAGGAAGCAGACGTGTGATGCACACTCTTGTCAGCTACCAGTGAAGGCTCTGCCAAAGAAACTGATTGTAAAAACATGTCTAGGCTGCATCTTGTAGGCTAAGAACTCTCCACTTTCCTGAGAAAAGTCCCAAGCAAAGAGTTTCAGGGGTTTATAGTAGAGAGCTCTTGGGTCAGGTCTGCAAGCACAGGATCTATATGTGTCCCGTGGACAGGAACAAGGATACTGAATCCATCTACTACAACATGCTAAGATGGATTAATACGTCCTTTAGAAAACAGCCATTCTTTATTTGGATGAGATCATTTTCTAAATCATTGTTAGAATGTGTTTTCAGAGATTCCAAATCCTTGCAAGACATCCCCTGTTACAGCCTCAGATCACAGAATCCCACTATCTTTCCTTCCATTTTTTGAAACTGATATCTCTAGTGTCCACGGTAAACACTCAGGTGATTCAATCGTCCTTTTCTCCCACTGTTCTAATATGGTAATGTCGCCACTTGCAGCTTCAGGTAGTGGGCAAGGGTTCAGGATCCTCTTCCATTAAATGAGGATAATAGGAATACATATTTACTAGGTTGCAAAGATTAAAGAGGTTACTATGAGTAACATGTATATCATAGTTCCTGTAAAATGGTAAACACACTAGTGTTAGCTATTATAAGTTATTACTATTAATTACTACTTTCTCTAAAGACTTTTTAAACTTCTACTTTTTTCCTTATTAATCAAAATTATGCCTGAAAAACTGGTTCCCTTTATCTCTAAAATATTCTAGGACAGGACTTCTCAACTTCAGCACTATTAACACTTGGGGTTGGATCAATTTTGGGGGGGGGGGCACTGTCCTGTACATTGTAAGGACATTTAGCACCGTCCTTGACTTTTACTCACTATATTCCTGGGGCACTCTTGCTCCAAGTAACAACAGCTAAAAATGTCTTCAGATATAGTCAGATGTCCACTAGGTTCAGGGCTTGAAATTGTTAGGGCAAAAATAATACATGACACATAAATAAGAAGTCAATAAATAGTTTTTGAAAGGATGGAAATTAATTTTTAAAAAGTGAAGGATGAAGGAAGGGAGGGAAGGAGAGGGAAGAGAGAAAATGGGAGAAAAGGATGAAAGAGAGAGGCAGAGACGTAGAAAGATTCCTGTGAATAGCAAGAATTTATCCTATTTACTGCATTTAGCTAAATGATAGTATCAGCAGATGATCTGATAGCTAAAGTCCCCCAATCTGCATGCCAGATTTATAATCAGATTCAAGGATATACAATCCATGTACTTGACCTAGCATCTCAGTCCTCTGTTACTTATATTCTATTTCCCTTTTACTCAGAGCCTCAATACTGTCCATGAGTTTTTATGGTAGGTAAATGTTGTCTTAACATATGACAGTACTTGATATCACTGGCTTAAAGCTCTGTGGTTTTTGAATTATCTATAACTTCCCGGTCCGACATGGTAAGCCAGTAGCCAATACACTTAGCTAGTACACTATAGTATATATATGCCAATTAATAATTTTTACTTGATTACCTGTTGAAATGATAATATTTTTGGCATATTGACAAATAAAATATATTGGTGATATTAATTCACCTCTATCTTTTTTACTTTATTAATGTGTACCCAGAATTAGCAAAACTATCAAGTTGAAGGCACAATCCTCCAGACTGACAAATGTGCCCAAGACTTCTGACACCAACTGCAAGGAGTTACAGTCCAACTAAATGTTAGAGGGGAAACAGCCTTCACTTCAGGCATCAACTACAATCTGTAGGGTTTCCAAAACCCAATCCCAGCTTTGGTAATTCACTAAAAGAGTTTGCAGATTCACTGAAAGCTATCATGTTCACAGTTATGGTTTATTATATGGAAAAGATATAAAGTGAAATTAGCAATGGGGATGAGACTCATAGGGCAGAATCTAGGAAGTTCCAAAGATGAAGTTTCCATTCATGTCAGGATGTACTACCACCTCCTGGCATCAGTGTATGACAATACACACCGAGTTTTGCCAACCAGGGGAGCTCACCCATGCTTTGGTGTCCAGAATTTTTTATGGAGGCTTCATTACAAAGGCAAGATTTATTAACTGATGTCCTACATGGTTGAACTCAGGCTTCAGGTAAACAAATACCATGTGACCCAAAGTCCCCACCCTAAATTACCTGGTTGGTCTTTCTGGCAGGGCCAGCCCCCACTCTCAGACTACTGGGTATGGCTGGTCTCACCTTATATCTGGTGTGGCTGACCCCCACCCTAAACAAAGATACTCCTATCAGGTATAACATAGATTAGTCCTAGAAGAAAGGACAAATCTTCTCCTGGAGCCATGCCAAATTCTTTACTATACAATGTGGCTACTAGCAAATGTTAAATTTGATATGTGGCTCATATTATAGTTCTATTAAATAACACTTATCTTTATCTTTCTATAGCCAGAATTCTAGCAGTCAATCCTATCATATTAAATCTCAGTAATATCTTTAGATTCATATAATCATATTATGCCATTTTCTGTCATCTTAAATATTTCTCTCTCTCTTCTTCTTCTTTTTTTTTTTTTTTTTTTTCCTTTCCAATATGACCTGTTGGGAAGATTCTCCATATTATTCCTCCTTCTAGGTCAGTTTAGGGTAACAATATATTCACATGTTTTAAAATCCCTCATCTAGGCATCACAATCCCAGACTTTAGCCTCTACTACAAAGCTGTAATCATCAAGACAGCATGGTATTGGCACAAAAACAGACACATGGAATCAACAATGGAATCGAATAGAAACTCCAGAACTAGACACACAAACGTATGGCCAACTCATCTTTGACAAAGCAGGAAAGAATATCCAATGGAAAAAAGACAGTCTCTTTAACAAATGGTGCTGGGAGAACTGGACAGCAACATGCAGAAGATTGAAACTAGACCACTTTAATCACAAAAATAAACTCAAAATGGATAAAGGACCTGAATGTGAGACAGGAAACCATCAAAACCCTAGAGGAGAAAGCAGGAAAAGACCTCTCTGACCTCAGCCGTAGCAATTTCTTACTTGACACATCCCCAAAGGCAAGGGAATTAAAAGCAAAAATGAACTACTGGGACCTTATGAAGATCAAAAGCTTCTGCACAGCGAAGGAAACAACTAACAAAACTAAAAGGCAACCAACGGAATGGGAAAAGATATTTGCAAATGACATATCGGACAAAGGGCTAGTATCCAAAATCTATAAAGAGCTCACCAAACTCCACACCCGAAAAACAAATAACCCAGTGAAGAAATGGGCAGAAAACATGAATAGACACTTCTCTAAAGAAGACATCCGGATGGCCAACAGGCACATGAAAAGATGCTCAACGTCGCTCCTCATCAGGGAAATACAAATCAAAACCACACTCAGATATCACCTCACGCCAGTCAGAGTGGCCAAAATGAACAAATCAGGAGACTATAGATGCTGGAGACGATGTGGAGAAACGGGAACCCTCTTGCACTGTTGGTGGGAATGAAAACTGGTGCAGCAACTCTGGAAAACAGTGTGGAGGTTCCTCAAAAAATTAGAAATAAACCTACCCTATGACCCAGCAATAGCACTGCTAGGAATTTACCCAAGGGATACAGGAGTACTGATGCATAGGGGCACTTGTACCCCAATGTTTATAGCAGCACTCTCAACAATAGCCAAATTATGGAAAGAGCCTAAACGTCCATCAACTGATGAATGGATAAAGAAATTGTGGTTTATATACACAATGGAGTACTACGTGGCAATGAGAAAGAATGAAATATGGTCCTTTGTAGCAACATGGATGGAACTGGAGAGTGTGATGCTAAGTGAAATAAGCCATACAGAGAAAGACAGATACCATATGGTTTCACTCTTATGTGGATCCTGAGAAACTTAACAGAAACCCATGGGGGAGGGGAAGAAAAAAAAAAAAAGAGGTTAGAGTGGGAGAGAGCCAAAGCATAAGAGACTCTTAAAAACTGAGAACAAACTGAGGGTTGATGGGGGGTCGGAGGGAGGGGAGGGTGGGTGATGGGTATTGAGGAGGGCACCTGTTGGGATGAGCACTGGGTGTTGTATGGAAACCAATTTGACAATAAACTTCATATATTGAAAAATAAATAAATAAATAAAATAATTTCCAACCAGAAAAAAAAAAAATCCCTCATCTATTTTCAACTGATCCAGCTGGCACATCTCTTAGTAAATGAATTATCTTGGGCATCTCGGTGGGTCAGTCAGTTAGGTGTCCAGCTCTTGATTTCACCTCAGGTCATGATCTCATGATTTGTGAGTTCGAGCCCCATGCCAGACTCTGGGCTGACAGTGCAGGCCCTGCTTGGATTTCTCTCTTTCTCCCTCTCTCTCTGCCCCTCCCCCTGCTCCCTCAAACACATGCTCACTCGCTCTCTCTCTCTCCCCCCCAGCCCCAATCTCTCAAAATAAATAAATAAGTGGATTTTCTCAATCTTTGGAGCTCCACTTTTCCATTATGAGCACATAATTTTGATAATCTTAAACCATTCCCTAGCAATAACGTCATCTAGCAACCAAGCTGGATTTATTATTATTATTATTGTTATTATCATTATTTATTCATTTTGAGAGAGAGAAAAAGAGAAAGCACAAGTGAGGGAGGGGTAGAGAGAGAATCCCAAGCAGGCTTCGCAATGTCAGTGCAGGGGTCAATGCAGGGCTCAAATTCATGACCTGAGCTAAAGTCAGCTGCTTAACCAATTGAGCAACCCAGGCACCCTCGCAATCAAGTTCTTAAATGAACATATCCTCCTTTCTCTTTCATAGCCTATACCTTATATGGAGAAATAAGAACCCAAAGCTTCATAGACTCTAGACAGTCTCCCTAGGTCTTTTTCAGCAGTTTTACTCATCCTTTAAAAATAGTAAAATTAAGGGCACCTGGTGGCTCAGTTAAGTATCCAACTTCAGCTCAGGTCATGTTCTTGCAGTCTGTGAGTTCTAGCCCAGTGTCAGGCTCTGTGCTGACAGCTCAGAGCCTGAAGCCTGCTTCAGATTCTGTGCCTCCCTCTCTCTCTTCCCCTTCCTAGCTCGCACTCTGTCTCTGTCTCTCTCAAAAATAAATAAACATTAAAAAAAATAGTAAAATCAGAATAATCTTCTACAACTTTCACCATGTCTCCTGTGTAATTGCTCCAAAGACATAGTCCTCTTTCTAGTTAGCCATTTCAGAACTGCATTTAGCACTCTCTTGTTCAATATTTTGACTGTTAATCAATCTGATATAAAGTTGTTTGGTTCATGCACCATTTATTCAATACCTGTGGTGTGATACTAAGCAAGAGTGTTAAAAAGAGGAAATAGAAAGTTTCTGCTTTCAGTGGATTCTCAGCCTAAGTTTCAGTGGAAACTTAGCAAAAAGCCTTATATGGCCAGTACATTTTAAGATTATGAACGCTGTGGGACAGGCAATTTGAAGATAGACCAAGAACTGAACTGTTCAGTCCATAGGCTGAGGAATTCATTTTATGATGTTATTAATCTGCATCTTGTTGGAAGAATAAAACAAAGTTGTTAGGTTTCATAAGACCTCAGTTAAGAAATATCCACTCAAGGAATGTGTGCTGCAGCAACTGGGGAAAAGCAATTCAATTAGCTATGTTTTTGCAACGGGGATTCTTACGTCCTGGATCTTACGAGGTTAAAACAGTCCATTAATTATGTTCAGTTTGGGTTCATCTTCCTATACCACTTTATTCTGTCATGGGGCATATACCAATTAAAATGCATACACATTGTTTTTATGAACACATTAAAAGGAAATGACAATCACTAATGCAAAACCAAAACAACTAAGTTGCTCTGCTGTGATTGGCTGCGGAGGGGGGCATTGTATGAGATTTTGCAGCCTCAAGCAGATCTGCTGATGGACTCCATCCCCTGGCAAAAACACTGAGGAGGACTCTAATAGATATTACATCTGCACATACGCTGTTGGCCGTCCTTCCTTCACGCTTATTCGGCCCTAGCTGACTTTGCACATCTGTTGTAATTTGGTGAATAATAATAAATACACTTCTGCAATGTGTGATGCTTCAAGGCACACTCAACTAAAAAATCATTTAGGCAACTGAGATTGGGGAAACAATCACCTGGTATCAGGGACCACCTCACTGCAGCCATCTTGTGCCAGACTAGGTGTTTGGAAGGCCAGGTCCTGATCTAATATTTCTCTTCCCTTACTGAAAGCTCCTAGGGAACGCTATCTCTTAATATCTCTGCCTCAATTGTTCATCTGAAGAGTTAAATCCCCTGTGTGAGTTGCTTCAGAGTGCTTATACACATTAACTGAGGTTCTCCTTTTTTTTTTTTTAAGTACTCAAAAAGTCTCTCACAAGTCTATAGGGATAAAATTTCTTCTAGAGTTTTATTGACCACAACCTCATTTTTATATTCCTTAAATGAAGTGGTTTTCCATAGCACCACACAAATTATCAGTGCCATTCAAGGAACAGATTTAAAATTCCTATTACTAGTTCATCAGCCTGAAGTTGTCTTCTGAAACAGAGATCATAATGTTTTGATCACCCATCAAAAGATATTAAGGTAGCATTTAACAATCTTCTCAAATGTGCATGCTAGTCAAGGAAACCTCAGAGATTTGGTTGCAACTAAAAACCACAGTTTCAGGAAAATTTTTATATTTCTTCTTTCTTGTCAATAGGTGGTTTTACTTTTCCCTTCATTACTAAAGCATTCTCTGACAAATAGCTGTATTACCATCAAGTGATAAAAACAAACCATCTTCTACCATTATTCTATGCCCATGGAAATGTCTTCTGCTGTTGACTCATTGCAAATTAACTCAATGGTGCTGAAATTAATCACACTCTTTATCTCTAGAAAAAATAGGAACTCCTTGCCTTTTTGTCATTGGTACCATGAGGAGCCCAACATAACTTTTGCATCATTTATAGTGCTCTGTAGTTGCCATAATAGGTCTAATTAGTATACTGGATTTTGTTTTCCAAGAGCTTCCATATTTTTAATGGATTTGCTCTCTTGTTAAATGCTCTAAATGACTTTGCACAAAGACCAACTCCCAACAGAGACAGACTACCTATCAGTAAAAAAGACTACTAACCTCAGAATGTTTTCCCCCATGATTTTAAGTTCAAATATTTAGAATATATCACCAAAACAAGCAAATAACCTACACAGTGAAATTTCAAATCTCTTAAGAACATACTTTGTATGATTTTAAGTTTAAATATTTAGAAGTGAGCTTTTAGCAGTATAAAGTGTTCTGTTAAAAACAGACATAAAATGCTAATATTGGCTCAAGAGGCATTTTCTAAATTACTACAGCCAAAATGTTAAATAACAATAATATCTTATAACTAAAAAGAACTTCAACTGCTTTCATAAGCATTACTCATCCTAATGAATCTCAAATGTTTCAATAAATAGTGGAATATAGATGCTTTAAAGATTCTTATGCAGAGATAAATATTCTCTTTATTTCTTTTCAATGACATGTTTACAATTCTTTACAAGTTGGGTAGAACATAAGGATTGGTAGAAATTCTGACAATTTGTTTCAGGAAATCATTTGATTCCATATGTCACTGCAGAAGAACCACTGAAGGAAGATACAATATATGAGTACTTTGTTTTAAGGAAAGAAAAAAGAAATCAAAAGCTGCTCTCCATGGATCATATATTTGGGAAATGGAAATGAAAGGAAGAGAACCCACAAGTGCTTGTACATTTCAAAAAGAACACAATTAACTCGTGTTTTGGGAGTGTCCACTGGGTGTCAGACACTGTTTTAGGTCCTATAGACACATTGGTGTACAAAAAATAACCTGTGAGAGAAGGTAATTTGTATTCTAGTGGAAAAGACATCAACACACAAATAAATACACTAAATAAAGCATGAGATAGTACTATGTTCACAAAGAAGAGCAAGATTCGGGGCTGCAGAGTAAGGAGACACTCTTAGAAAGTCCAGTCAAAAAAGACTCTAGAAAGTTAAAAGATTAAAGAAATCCTGACTGAAGTTAAGGGAAAGAGAGATGTGGGTATCTGGGGTAGATGGATTCTTGGACCAGGAAAGGAATACAAATTCCCTAAAGCCAGAGAGTGATTAACATATTCAAGGAACAGAACTGAGGCACTTGTAACTAGAACACAATGGGGAATCCATCTTCTATTAGAATTCATGTCGCCATGACTGTTACATTGCCCCACACTGGGCAAAAATGCCTATTGCCCAACACAATGCAAAAAGAGAAAAGCCTTTGAACAAAATGCATAAGCATACTGAGTAAAAATCAATAATCTGAACAATATGCAGAACACATTTATGTCAAGGAAAAAACAGTACTGTGATTTATAAAACAAAAACAAAGGCACTGCTTTTTTTTTTCTGATGCCTTAGAAAATTAACGCATTTTCTCTGAAAAATTAAAATCCAAGTTATATTTAATGTGAAATGAAAAAAAAAATCTTACAAATCCTCTCATTACTTGTGAGAAATCAGAATACAGACCTCACAATCTGATAAAACTAGACTCATTCTTAAGCTCCCTTAAGCATTAATACAGCTGCTGTCTCTTGAGTGTGTGTTTTATAATAACCAGGTAAAAAACACTCGATTATATATTTTGACATTGGGGTTTCCATAATCTTGGTTTTTACAAGGTCCAAACAAAACACTTTTAAAAACAATTTTTTAGAATACTTTACTTTAGGGTTGCCTGTGTGGCTCAGTCAGTTGAGCATCTGACTCGATTTCAGTTCAGGTCATGATCCTAGGGTCATGGCATCGAGCCCCACATCAGGCTCCACGCTGAGTATGGAAACTGCTTGGGATTTTCTCTCTCTCTCCTTCTGCCCTTCCCTGCTGCTTGTGCACTCTTTCTCTCTCAAACATTAAAATATAAAAAAATAAAAGAATAATATATTTTACTTCATGTGTTTGCTATCTTTATAATCATTTATACAAATTTATTCTATCATAGGTGATGGATGGACAGATGGATAGACAGATGGACAGGTGATAGATAAATAGATGACAGATGAATTAAAGTATATGTACATTGACTTTGTGAACATTAAATGGCAATCATAATTATTTTTGCAAAACTAAAATAAGGTGTACTTATGTTAATTGCTTTGAAAGTCTTTTATAAGATTTTCTCTATCATTTATCTCATCTAAAGAATATTTAGGGGTTGCCTGAGTGGCTCAGTTCGTTGAGCATCCTACTGTTAATTTTAGCTCAGGTCATGATCTCACAGTTCATGAGATTGAGCCCCGTCTATGTCTCCGTGCTGATGGTGCAGAGCCTGCTTAAGATTCTCTCTCTCCCTCTCTCTGTCCCTCCCCTTCTCTCTCCCTCTCTCTCAAAATAAGTAAATAAACATTTTAAAAAATAAATTAATTAACAATATTTGGTAGTAAAGTGAGAAGAGACAAAAAAAATTCTGCTTCAGAGTAGACTACAGACATTATGTAGTTCTGGCTTGCCACTTACCAGCTACGTGACTTCCACAAGGTACCGAACTTATCTGAGCCTTAGTACTCTTTGGTAAAACCAAAATAACAAGTCCTTATTGTTTTAAACATACGCCATCAACAGCCATGGCACATTAACAAACATCTAATAAGGCACTCAAAAAATGATGCCTATTTAAGTAGTAGTAGTAGTGGTAGTAATTTTTTACTATAGTAAGTTTTTACTACCCTTGTCACCATTACTAATCACTTGTAAGTCTCACTTTGTTGATAGCAGCACAAAAAGACCATGCCCCAGGTGAAACTGTAATACTGGCCCCTGCCAGGGTCTACTGGATACTTTAGAGGAAGACCTGCTCAACCTTGCATTATTAACTGACCTTATGGCAGATGGCAATTTGTGATAAGATTAATCCTGGGAATTATGCTGTGTTGCTGTATCATTATTTGATGGTGAAGGCCATGCTAGCACAGAACAAACAGTGACCAACCATCTGCAGATTTATAAACTCAGTAAAGGAAAATAATGAAGAAGGTTATTCTCATAACATTTTGGTATAAGAGTTCTTTTATAACAAAGAAATGTTAATGACTTAACATGTCCCTCCGATAAATAACAGTTGTACCTTTTTATGACTTCTATTTTGAGAAAATCACATTAAGAAAAGGGTTCTATAACTTATGTAAACACTTCTTAAAGGACATTTATTTTATCAATCATAATAACTGTAAATACATTAATACATTGATGCACAAAATCCAGAATACATACAGGAATTCGTATGTTAAAATGCCATCTCAAATCCATGGGGGAAATACAGATTATCCAAAAAAAGGTTTTGAGCCAAGTTGGTAATTGTCTAGAAAAAAATGAAGTTGGTTCCACACTTCACACATTAAAACAGGATTAATTTCCTAATAATCAGAAGTGAAGCAGCCAATATATTGTGTAACACTCTGCTTCCCCAGAAGCCCTCAAGACTATCCACGTGGAGTCAAGACATAGCACATTCTGAATATAAGACCACCTTCGGTCCAATCAAGGTCAAGAGTCTAAAAATATACCTCCTAGGGCCTCTATCCCCTTGATCAGAAACTCACCCACCCCCATGCTCTCCAGTTTAAACTCTTAAGTCCTGAAGGGGCTCCCTGCCTTAAACATTCTCAACTTACTTCATGAAGCATCTCTATTTATGACTACCACCACACTCAGAATACCCACACTCCAGTCACAGAATCCCTACATTCCCTTCTCTGTCTCATTCTCCCAGGCCATCCAGTGGCCAAAATTCTTCTACTCCACCCTTTGAAATTCCTTGCTCTGTTAACAGCAAAATCCTCTTCCTTCACCTTCTTCACTTAACTGAAACCTGGCTCTGCCCAGTGGACCCTGCATTCTCTACAGCTCTCTCAAGTGATGGCTGGTTTTGACCCATAACTCTAGTGCCACCAGGCTATCAGTGAGCTGAGTGATAGAGGTCACCCTCAGTTCTTATTGCTGCTTTCAGACTGTTCCTTCCTTAAACACCCCAGTTTTGAACCTATTGTCATCAGACTACATCACTAATTACTCCTCATTTTTGCTGACCTATTGTATGAACTGGATTATTTCCCCTAATTTCTCAATAATTACATCCCCTGATGTTATCCTTTTAAAATATGCCCTATTTATCATTCTGCTCAAACCTCTTCAGTGATTCCTCATTTCACTCAAGTAAAAGCTAAAGCCTTTACAAGGGTCTAGAAAGCTCTGATTTCCTCTTCAACTATTCTCTTTCCCATTCATTTCACTCTAGTCCCACTGGCTTCTTGCTCTTTCTCAGGAATGTTCCTGACCTAGAGCCTCAACCTAGCACTGTCATCTCCCTGAGGTCTGCATGAAAGTCACTCCCTTCCTTCCTTTGCTCAGATGTTACCTTCTCAATGAGGTCTGTACCAGTTACCTTATTTGAAATTGCAACTTATACCCACCACTTGGTATTCTGGTTCCTCTCAATGGATTATTCCTATTTTAATTTTAACAGCATTCATCACTTTCTGACATGTTATGTAATTTACTCATTTTGTTGTTGTTGTTGTTGTTGTTGTTGTTTCTAATCTCTCTCCTTCCACTAGAAGGTGAACTCTATAAAGGCAAAGATATTTGTCTGTCTTGATCACTGATACATTCCAAGTACTTAAAATAGTTCCTAGTACATGAGAGACACTCAATAAACATCTGTTTAATGAATGAGTCAACCAATCAAACACAAATTTAAATGTTAAAAAAATTAAATTATAAAATGGTGGAAGAAAATTGTGCTTTATGCTGGGGGCAGGAGACAGGGCTTTTGTAGGAAAGGGCTTTCGATTGTATCTCAAAACCCCAAATCCATACAAAGATAAATAAATGTGAATGAATACTAAAAAAAAAAAAAAAGCATAGAAAAACACCATAAGCCAAGAAAAATCTCAAATCACCAAAAAGCAATTTTATTTTTATAGTAGAGATAAATGTTTATTCTTGTCAAACAAATCTAACAACCCAGTGAAAAAATAGGTAAGGGCTATCAACATATAGTTCATACATAAATGGAAATAATCATGGCTTTAACCATAGGGAAAGATGTCCAACTACTTTCATAATGCAAATTAAATCTGTCCTGAGATACTACATTTACACGTCACACTGACAAAATCCAAAAGCTTGATAAATTGAGAATTCTAATAGCACTCTCACACATTACTGCTGAAAACTGGTAAAACTTCTGTGGAAGGCAATTTACCAAAATCTGACAAAATCACAAATGCATAGACCTTTGGACCTCATTATTATCACTTCTGGGGATTTATAATACACAAATCTGTTTGGATACATATGACATAAGGTCTGTTAGAGGTTTTTTGTTGGGAGGTAGCATGTCCTAGTAAAACACTGGACACAAACCAGATGTTCATCAGTAAGACCTTAGTTACATAAAGGATGGCATCTCCATCAACTGAAATACCATTCAACTGTACAAAACAATATGGAACTCTGTATTTTGATATGGCAAAAGCTCTAAGATGTAATGTTAAGTGTAAAGTAAAAGAAGTAGAACAATGGTAACTTGTGTTTAAGAAAAGGAGAAATAAGAATATTTATATTTGTATTTACTTACATGTATATAAACATGGCAGGATACATAAAAAAAATAATAAAAGTAGTTACCTGCAGACTTTGGAGGTAGGGATTGGGGAAACAGGAAGAAAAGGTGGGAATAAAGCTTTTCACTGTGTATCTTTTTGCATTTTTATATAATTTTGAACTATGAAAACATATTATGTATCCTAAAAATCAAATGATGGAAAACAGTTGCAGAAAAATAGATCATAAGAAAATCATATCAGCACTACATCATTGAAATGCCAACTAACTTCATTTTATAAACACCCTGATTGAACACTTTGTAGATAACAAATATGAAACCAGAGAGGAAAAAACATTTCTCCATTTTGACTCCAGGAAGATTGTGGTGAGGGAGGAACAGGAACTGGTAAAGAATTCATTATTGTTATTTATTAGCTACTGTAGACCTGCAAACATGTCAGGACTCCAAATAAAACAAGGCAAGAAGCAGTATTAGCATCAAAAACAACCAGTAACAGTGAGCAATACCACTTTCAGAATGAATAAACAGGTGTATAGCCACTTAAAGCTTAATTTCTACATAATAGGAACAAATAGATAAATAAAAGAGAAGCCTTCCCACTGAGAGCGAGAGAAATTGGACCACGGAGCAGTAGCACAGCACTATTGTTGAAATATCAATCAAGATAGTGGGTGATGAAAACAGAAAGAAAATGTAGAACTGGAGAAAACCTTCCTTATATTTAGTATCTGTCAATTCCTTTCTATGTACAATTCAAGGCCCTCGTGTGAAAACAGATCTCCACACCAATGCTCCCACCTTTGGGTCCAAAAGTGTATATATGGTTAAAAAGTGGTGAGTATGGACAATCAGATTTCCCCCACTATGTTTCCAAACAGAAGTTCACCAAAATCTGAAAAATCAAAGGAGAACCAAATGAAATTAAAAAAAAAAAAAAAAATTGAAGAAGAATGGAGGAATGCATGCAATTGAGAATAATTTACCTAAAGAAGAAAGTGATCAGAGAAAGAGCAAGTAGATTCAGCATCAACTAGAATATATAGTATTTGATTATCAATCATTTTAGACCTTTGGGAATGATAGAATAAAAATAAGACACAGACACTCCTTTCAAAGATCTTAGGAGATAGGACATACACAATGAAACAAAATTTGTAAACGTGCTGTTTGTGGGTAGACCATTATAGAAATATATTATAGGATAATATTTCTATATTAAAAGTATATACAAAAATCTGGATTTTCAAAACTTCTCCTCAAAATTTGGGACCAAGTGTTGAGAAGAGGAAGTTTTTCAGGTTCCATGGGATATATTTTACCCTGAGAACAGAGGAAGCTTAGAACAAGACAAAAAGCAATGTTGAGAGGTATATTAGTCAGCTTGGGTTGTCATAACAAAATAGCATGAACTGGATGATTTAAATACAGTAATTTATTTTTTCACAGCTCTGGAGGCTGAAAGTCTGAGATCAGGGTACCAGCATGATAAGGTGTTGGTAAAAGCTCTCTTCTTTGTTCTGTCAACTTACATGAGCAAGAGATGGCAATCTGTCTCTGTCTCTGTCTCATGTCTGTCTTTCCCTTCTTATAAGGCACTAAGCCCAACATAAGACTTTCACCACTCATGAATTAATCTAAACCTAATTACCTCTGAAAGGCCCCATCTCCAAACACCATGGCATCATGGGGTAAGGCTTCAACAGGTGAATTTGCGAGGACAAAAACATTCTGTCCACACAAGGGGCCAAGGTAAACTGCTTGCTGGCTAAGAAATTTGCATGGAAATTATGGAAAGCTGGTAGGAAGAGATAGGATTTTTCAAGTATCTCTTTTTCCTCTTTCGTATTTTAAATTTGGTGTACAGATCTTCTTTTACTACAATGGGATTGCAACCTAATAACCTCATCATAAGTAGAAAATATACTTCAAAAATGCATTTGGGGGGCCTGGGTGTCTCAGTTGGTTAAACGACTGATGTCAGCTCAGGTCATGATCTCATGTTTTGGGAGTCTGAGCCCTGCATTGGGCTCTGTGATGACAGTTGGGAGCCTAGAGCCTGCTTCAGATTCTGTGTCTCCCTTTCTCTCTGCCCTTCCCCCGGTCCTCCCTCCCTCCCTCTCTCTCTCCCTCTCTCTCTCTCCCTCTCTCTCTCTCTCAAATAAACATTTTAAAAAACATTTTTAAGAATGCACTTAATACATCTAACCTACCACACATCATAGCTTAATATAGTCTACCTCAATTTTGCTCAGAACATTTACATTAGCCTACACTTGGAAAAAATCATCTAACACAAAGTGTATTTGTTTTAAAAAGCTTATTATTTTAAGAGAGAGGGTGTGTGAGCAGGGGAGGGACAGAGAGAGAGAGAAAGAGAATCCCAAGCAGGCCCCTAGCACATAGCCTGATGTGAGGCTCAATCCCACGAACCTTGAGGTCATGACCTGAGCCGAAATCAAGAGTTGGATACTGAACTGATGGAGCCACCCAGGTGCCCCTGCCACAAAAGTAATGTATATTCCACTCCATACCAGTTATGTGCATAAAACTATGAGGTCAATTTCACAAACTCCATCAGAAAATTGGTCTTATTAATTTATATTTACTTCTCATAAAAAAAAAAACGCAGTGCTTTTAGTGAACAGAGGTTCAGAATCTAGTTGATAATTTGACAGACAAAATTAGTTTATTAATTAATTTAGTGATGCTAATACTGTCAAATGAGGTCACAAGTTTTTCTTTAAAATTAATTACCTGTGCATATTCTTTAGCAAGATGGAAGCATTTCACTTATTTTGCAAAACAGCTGTTAAATTTCTAATTTTTTAAAACATGCTGCTAAAAAATCTGCTTTTGCCCATAAAAGGCACCATATTTACATCTCTATTATTCTCCATTCCAGCACCTTATTTTGAAAGCAGGTGGTCTGTGTTTCATAATTAGCAAAATACTAAAATAGATCATCAAAATGCAACTTTGTCAAGTTCCTAAAAGAAAGAATTTGTATCAGAAAACAGTCCAATCCATACTAATGATAGACCTGATAAAAGTCAGCTCTTTAGGGAACAGGGCCTCTCGCATGGCATACCACGACCAATGTTCTCTTCAAGGCCCTCACTATCATAGTCCCCAAAACTGGGTTTGGGATCAGGGTTAACCCTGATAAGGGACAGGATAAGGAGCTTGTCTGTGAAGCAATGCTAGCCCAAAATCTTATCATCTTTGTGAACCACTCCACAGATTGGAGAGCCACTTATTAGCCATAGCTCTGCCATTTGTCTGTTCTTTGGCCACTTAATCACTCTGAAATTCAGTTCCCCAATCTGCAAAAGTAATACAATAATAATGCCTGTTTTACCTAGAATTATTATTAATTAAATTCTTAGCACAGTATCCTACAAAAACGAGGCACTTAGGTGCAGGTCAAAAGGCAAACAGAATACATGAATTCACTTTCTCCCCTTCCTGAAACCATCTCATAATGGTGGTGTTTTATTTGTTTTGCTTTGCTTTAAGACACAAAGCTACAAAGACAAAGAGAACAGCAGAGTTAGAGAAAAATAACAAACATTTTGAAGCCAGAAAGTAAATACCTGACAAATGGTAACTGACAGCAGGCACAGGAAGGCAAATGCAAAACAGGTAAGGGGGCTTTCAGAAGCAGCCTCATTTATACCATGTGACTGCACCACTCCCACCCCTGCCTGAGGTGTAGGTGAAAATAAAGTCAAAATATGAAAATTGGTGGAAAATCTTAAGAACCAGTTATCCCACCATTATAAAACCAGATTAGCTGGGTGACCCCTTTTCCCTGGTGAATGTTTACATTGTGAGTGCTGCACCCCCAATGTTCTTACCCCCTGCCCTTCACAGAAGTTGAAAGTCAGGCAGATAGATAATTCATCTGGCAGGAGATTGCAAGAGACTTCTCAGAACTATGTGAACTCTACCGTGAAAGACGGGAACCAAAACAAACAAAACTGAAAATGCTTCTCAGAAGAAACAAACTATGCAAGGAAAAGAAAATTTCAAAATATTATTGAGACCTTTGGAAATACAATAAAAGATAATGCATCTATGAAAAAGAAACCAAAATACTACAAAAAATAATAATAGTATCAGGGAACAAAGAAGAGCTTTCCCAGTAAATAGAGTAAGTGAAGACCCCTTGATGAAGATTTCCAAAATCTCTAAATGGCCATCTGTGTCTTCTACCTCTGATACCCTGCTTTTATGTCCCTTCTTTATATTCATCCCCCTTGACTCTCCATTCTGATTTAGATATCTCTTATCTGTGTACTAAACACATCCTATACATATCTTTCACAGCACATAAACAGTCTGTTTGTCTGTCTATATCCTATACTAGAGTCTGAAGTTTCTCCAGAGAAGGGATTGAATATTCCCAACACATAGCATAGTGTCTGGCATATTAGTAGGTGCTCAATAAATATTTGTCAAATAGATAAATGAATGAATGAGTGAACTGCCATCACCAGCTTGGTCTGTCTCCAGAATTGATAATTCCAAAAGCCCATTATTAGCTTTGCTGAACCCCCTTATTAAACTCATATATGCCAATTCCTTGAAGAAGAAAAAAAAAACAGAAAAATATTTGGGTGGAGGAATAAAGGGTGGATAAGATCTTCCCTTCAGTAAAGAACATCAACCAATACACAAGAACAACAACTCTATGGAGCACCCTTGGATTTCTATTTCTAATTTCAAAGGCAAATGCTCTCTTACTATAATTAAAATCTCAGTGTCCATCTGTATTTTTTTAAAAAATTAACTGGTCATATTTGAAACTATTTTTCTCCTTGTGCTTCTGTATTTTCTTATGCTTCTACAGTATACAGGTATATTTGCATAATAAAAATTAATTTACATGCATAAAATATATAAAATAATATAAATTCAAATTAATGTTATAGCATACTTATTTTTTTTCAATTCCCACCTCTTAATAAAATGTACTTTGAACCAACAATGGTAAGGGTTCTCAATCCTCTTTCTGTATCATAAACTACATCTATCCTGGGTCCTCCCAGATATATAGAATCAATCCTATGGGAAGGAGACCCAGGCATGTGTATTTCTAACCAGCTACATAGGTGATTCTGGTGCCCAGGCAGGTCTGAGAATCACCATTTATAGAACCCATGAAGGCTCATTAAAGATCCGTGATCTTAATCCAAGAACTCCACCCAATAATTGCATTCAGTGACTTCATTCATAACTTGTAGGTGGGAAAGTAATCATTAGCTCAGTAAGAGGAGGAGTGGAAAGAGAATACATAAAGAATAGAATTTCTCAGGGTGACTACTGAGCACAGCTTAATCCAGATCCAAGGTACCTATTAAGTGAAGACAATGAGTAAGATAGGATTTATCAGGCTTATTTCAAGTTTATCTTGCTTTTCTGTATTTCTAACTGCTAAGGAGTAATTTCTTAGAGGATTACCTCCATTAAAACCCACCTCTTATCCTTTTTGCTAGTAAGTCTTTACAAAGTATATAAAACCTGGGGCGCCTGGGTGGCGCAGTCGGTTAAGCGGTTAAGCGTCCGACTTCAGCCAGGTCACGATCTCACGGTTCGTGGGCTGATGGCTCAGAGCCTGGAGCCTGTTTCCGATTCTGTGTCTCCCTCCCTCTCTGCCCCTCCCCCATTCATGCTCTGTCTCTCTCTGTCCCAAAAATAAATAAACATTGAAAAAAAAATTTTTTTTTAAATAAAAAAAAAAAAGAAAAAAAAAGTATATAAAACCTTATTCAGTTTTTAAGAAGCTAGTAAATCAAATGGATATTCAAGTTCATTTGCCTGGTGTCCTTTGCTAAGAGCTGACATTGAAATAAGAGCTTATAGCATATGCATTTGAGCTATTAAACCACGCCCGCTAACCATTTATCTTTTTTTTTCTGAACTCAAAAACTGAAATTCTGTTAGCCTGCCACTTTATTTTTCTTCACTATATTGCATTCAAATAGCATCAGTATTATATTAATGTAATAGATCATCTCTATAATTGACTGTGAATACTATCACTTTGCACCCTTCTAGAGTTATTAATTTCAGTATACTCATTGTGTTTTTGAATGTAGCTGCACAGTAAATAATGCAACACAAAGAAGCTTTAACCTATTCCCAAAGCCTACAACAAGGATATAAAGCCAGTGGTGTATTAGCTTAAAAAATAGATCAATCTTATCTTGTAAAAGAAGATAAAAGATAGTTCTGTCAGAAAGGACAACCATGCTCGAGGCTGTAAACCATACTTGAGAATATAAAGAGAAGCCTAGAAGCATGTGTTAAATTTTGCTTCCTGTCCTTGGAAAAAGTCTTCAAGTCAATGGACATTTTAAAAACAAAGAATGGATTCAATCATCCAGGTATTTCCTCATGGTGACTATGCTGAGAAAGCACCAGCTCAACAGTTGTTGGGAGTAACAACAATAACAATTATGTTGTCATTTCATAGCACTTTACAAAGGGCTTTAATATACATAAAAGTGAATTCTTAAGTACGGCCATTACACTATCCAATTATATCCTAAGGCATATAAAACTAAGCAGACCCCATAACAGTATTCATCACAAGAGTAGCACAATAGTTCCTCAAAATGGCAACAAGGTTCAATGCCAATTAAATATCTGCAGAGACGTAGGAAAGATATCTGGATAATACAAGAATTATCCTCGCCTTTTTGAAAAGGCACTCAGCATCATTTGCAAACCATAGATGAGCCTGGGTTAAAAAACTGAACAGTGGACAGTGAGTTCTTGGTATTGTTGGTTTGCACCTGTGGCAGCTTCTCAGGGGAAACATGACAATGGCCCCCATTCATAGAGGCCAAGGAAAGACTGAAGAAACAGGCCAGCCACTCCAGATTGGTAGATGGCAGGTTGAATAAGCAAGAGACCTTATAAGATTTTTCTTGTGTTGCTGTGAAATGAACAGATCTCCTTACCTGCCTTCCAGAATCGTGAAAATCTGTATAGAGGCCTTAACTGGGTTTCTTCATCTGTCCCCTCCAGATGCTTTAGCAACACATGCTCAAGGCTCTGTCCTTTTAAAATGGCTCTACCTAGAGACACCTGGGTGGCTCAGTTAGCTTGGCTCAGGTTATGATCTCACAGTTTATGAGGCCACGTAGGGCTCTGCACTGACAGAGCTGAGGCTGCTTGGAATTCTCTCTCTGTCCCTCTCTCTCTCTGCCCTTCCACTCGCACTCTCTCTCTCTCTTTCTCAAAACAAATATATAAACATTTAAAAAAATCATAAAATAATAAAATAAAATAAAATAGCTCCACCTATGGGAACAGTGAGCAGAGGGAACATTCCAAAGACAGGAGCCTCCCATTGTGGAGGTCCAGCTCCTCAGTCAATCAGTGGTCACATCCTGTCAATGACTTCCTCCAACACTTCACTCCTCTATACTGGCTCTTATAATCTCATAAGCCCCCCTCTTCTATAGTGTGACCTGAGCAGTCTGCAAGGTGTTTCATTAGCATGGAGGTGACTCCTTTGGCAGCTATCTGGCTGCCTGGAGGAAGATACCATACCAATAATACAGTTACATGCAAGAGAAAACACAGATTAAGACAACGATGCTCCAAATCAGTGACAGCTTTTTCCACCAAAAGCCCCGTGATCTGTACCATTGATTTACTAAGTCCCCTAAGCTGGGTGTCAGATCACTCAGAACATTCACTGTGTCTCATATGATTTAATAAAGATGACACATTAGCATACTCATCAGGTATGAACACACAACCTTCTTTTTTGGATAATGACACAGGTACCTCTTGGCAAGGCAGCAGTAACGTTCAAAGCCATTCTATCTTGGAGGACAGCTTTTCTCATTAAAGACATTTCAGTGTTCAGTAAAGACAGGCTTGCTGGCTACCATTTAAGCCTTGTTGGGTGAATGTAGTAAGGGTTTCTGTGTACTGGTCCTCCAGGTCATTGGAGGGGACAAAGACGGCAGCCAAATGATTATACCAGTGGAAAACAGAATATGCCCATTTGACCTTGCAATGAGGAAGGTTGGCAATTTTCACTACCATGGGGCAGATTCTCCCCTGTGCCCACCAAAAACCTAGGTTGCAGTGGCCCAACCAACCAGGTGGAAGCCATGGCCAAAGATTTGTGTCACACACCCATGTGGCCCCATTTGGGACTACCCAAGAAATACCTAGGCAGTGTGACCATTTAGTGCCAAACTAGTCACTATCCTGTAATGTGACAGAATGGGCCAGTGACATCCATCCCATACTCCAGTATGTTTAAATTGAGCCAGTTATGTTTAAATTGATTCTTCTGTTTCCAAAATAGGGGTATCCAGGTACTCAAATGTCTATAATCCAAGACTCAAATGTCTATAAGCCAGATGAACCCATCCCAAATCTGACTGTAGCCACCCATGGCTCTACTAGTGGTATTTTTAGGAATGGGTGTATAATTTGAGTGACAGAAGATGACTACCTACACCCAGTGTTATTGATACACAGACCAGGTGTGTATCACAGGCCAGGTTTCTGCATCAGTATTGGTGGTACCAGTTGAATCGAGAGTACTAGACCTAGCTTGTTCTTTAATGTACTGTGTTAGGCCTTCCAGTCCCTTCCCTGGAGTGGTGATACCCACCATGGTAATCCTGTTAAGCTTGAGGGGCATCTTTCCCATGTAAAGGTTGGACTGATTCATTTGCCAGGCATATGAAGGGACCCAGTGCAGAAAGGTATTTCCATCTTGTACCCAGTCCATGACCAGATACCACTGGAGCAGCAGAAGTCTAAGGTCAAAAAGACAGACATTTAATAGGAACTTGTATGGGAAGATCTTCTCCTTCTCTAAAAATTATACTTGTGGCCTGATCCTTAGATGTTAAGACGGCTACAGTTTTAGGAATTTGACTTAGTTATGCATACCATACATGTTGGCTGAAGCAAGCACCACCGTCAGGCATGAGAAGACAGATAGGGGGTCGAATTTGCCAGACCAGGATCCCCACCTTCTTCCCTTCTTCAGTGGTGCATGTTTCATTCTGGCTTGCAGCCAGACAACAGGATCCCAGTGGAAATTGATTAGTTCCCCCTCACCGAGGGATCCAAAGGAACCCATTCATCCTGAGGGCCATCCCATTGCAAATTCCAGTGGACAATGTCTTTCCCAGGCATCTTGGGGCTTGGTGTTCTCAGCAGCATAGCATCTTGATCCTTGGTGAGGATCTGGGCAATGGTCATTTCCATACCTTTACATTTTTGTGTGTCTTGGCAAGGGTCCGCAGTCTGGAAGATGAGGTAACAGGCCATTTTAGATGAGCATTCAAGTGTATTAGAGCTTGGGGCAATCCTTTAGTTCCCACAGTTAATGCGTGTTTTTATCTGCTGCTCTAATATTCCATTTTTCCTTTCTACCAACCTTGCTGCTTATAGGTTATAGGGGTGATGGAACCTCTATTCAATGTCATGTTCTTTTGCTCCGTCTTGCATATTATGGCCTTTGAAATGTGACCTCCCAATCACTATCTGTTTGCTAAGATTATCCACACATGGTACTCAGGTTCTCTAATCCTCTAATAGTAGCAGCCTGGTTTGCATGGGGACAAGGGAAAACTTGGGTTAGGCTAGACAACACTGTTCACACAAATCAAAGCATGTTTAGAACCCTCACTCAGAGTGAAGGTGTCAGTATAATCAGTTTGCCAATCCCTCACGAGTTAGGATGATGGCCCCAGAATTCTTTGGCAGTTGCCTTGGACATTATTTAGAACACATAAAATAATGCTTTACTGCATTTACCAAGTCACTGTATTTTAAAGGAAATCCAGCATCCCTAGCAATATGCCATTTCATCCAAGCACTATGTTAGCCACTCTTTCTATGCACCCAATCTACTATCTAGTGAACAGTCAGTTGCTAGAGCTTATACTGAGCTAGGGCATTGGCTTCCTGATTGCCAGTAGGAGTCAGGACTTTATGAGTCGGGATGTGGCAGATAGTGAAGACCACTTCAGTTTCTTGCAGGCAGACCCAAATGTCTTTCCATATATCCTGACTCCACAAGGGCTGATTCATGGTCATCCATCCCTCAGTTCCCACTGTCCAAGCCATATAGTTAGAACAGCCCAACTCTCAGTGCAAAGCATTAATGGCCAGGGCTAATGAGTGGTATGAGCCAAATGGCTCTGAGTTCAGCCCACTAACTGTTGCAGTTAGTTCCTGTTTCTATCCAGATGCCTGACTAGATCCACCTGTATTCTAGGCATCAGCAGGAATTTCCCCAGCTCCTTTCTACAGGCCACACAGGCTACCAGAGGAAACTGATGGGACATTTGGGTTCAGCAGGACCTGAGTTTCTAGAGACAGTGGTGCACAGGCTGCCTCTATTGAAAATGGGCTTGTCACTTGGTAAACACGGAAGTTTGAGCCATGCCAGAGATGGGTGGATGGAACATATTCTCAACTCATCCCTTGATGGGAAGGGAAGGTCTTACCATGATATGCTGCTCCTTTGTGAGAGGGTCTACCTGGAGGAATGCTGTGTACACCACTAGGAGCTGTTGGGGGTGCATCAGATTTCTGAGCTGGGACCAAAATCCTAGGAGTACTCTCTCCTTCTATTGTCTCTGCCACAGTGCCCAACCCATGCCTTTCAGAGTCACAGACACATCAACTCAAGTGGTAGCCCTGCTTGGGGGATTCCCAGAGTGTTTCATTAGTTCCTTTGCCCTCCCAAAGGTGGCTTGCTGCTTCAATCACCAATCTCACATTTGCTTTTTCTTTACCAAGTGGTACAAGGGATGGAGACACCATGCCAGGTGGGTAATAAAACTCCTCCAAAACCCCCAAATTCCTTCAAAAGCTTGCAACTCTTTTGTGCTTCTAGGGGTTGGGTAGGCTTGTATGTTGTTTGTCAATCATAGCTCCTGGGACAATGCATGTCTTACCTGACCATATGACTTCCAAAAACTTTATGTGGTGTCTCAGCCTTGAACTTTTCGGGATCTCATGACCTATTTTCTCCCTCACATATTTTCCAGCAAAGCCTGCAGAATGCCCTATGGCAAAGGTAAGTCTTCACATGTTAACATTATATCATCGATGTAATGGGCCCATTTTACTGATGTGGGGAAGGAGAACAGGGACAGGCCTCATGACATATGGTGGAACTTTGCAGGTTTACCTGGGAAAGCATTTGAAAAGTCCATTGTTAAACTTCCCATGTGAAGGCAAACTGATCTTGTGATTCATCAGCCAGACTTCCGAGATGGCTCCATTGCTGTGTAGGGCCTCATGGGTCAGTACCCTTGGCTGCCTTCCCACCACTGGACTGTACCTAGCTGGTTGAGAGCCTCATCCTTGCCTACCTGGACCTGGCCTATCAGGTCCACTGACTCCACAACCCTCCAAGAAGACAGGGTGGGGCTGCAGGGGTCAGAGCTCAGAGAGGCTCCCTGGCAGCACCCGGAAGCTCCTGGGCTTTTTTTCTCTGTGGGGCACAACTGCCCTTTTCTCCCTTCCTCTCTTCCACACTTAATAAAACACCTCTGGTCCGTGTGGGCCCAAGTACTCATCCCCCAAAAAAAAAAAAAAAAGAAAGTACTTAATAGTACTTGTTAAGTCCAGCCCAACATAGAACACTCCTAGGATCATAGCCATGTATCTAAGATGGTGGCAATGTTGGGCACAGCTGCAGGGATGGGGGGCACTACCTTCTTCAATTCTCAGTACTTCACAGTCATCCTCCATGAACCATCCGACTTTTCACTGACCATACAGGTCTATCGAAAGTGCTATCGGCAGAGTGCAAAATACCCCTTTGGTGCAGTTTTTGGACAGTTTTTCCTAGGTTCTTAGGCCCTAAGGCAATTTATATTGTTTGACAGTTTCCATTTCTCATGGGGGTAGTAGACTAACTGGTTCCCAGTTGGTGTTTCCCTTCAGCACTGGCTTGATTACTCTAACCCAGAGGCAGAATTCACTGATAGAGTTTTGCAGATCTCATAGAATTTTTTTTTTTAATTTTAAGTTTATGTATTTTGAGAGGGGGGAAAGAGAGAAAGAGATCAGGGGAGGGACAGAGAGATGGGGAGAGAAAGAGAGAATCCCAAACAGGCTCCACACTGTCAGTGCAGAGCCTGACATGGGCCTCGAACTCATAAACCTCGAGATTATGACCTGAGAGGAAACTAAGAGTCAGGTGCTTAACCAACTGAGCCACCCAGACACCCCTCATACAATATTAATGCCCAATGTGTTCTCTGGTATTAGAGAGATTAAAACTCCATATTTTAAAGGCGGGGGGGGGGGATGCCCAACTTGCAGTGTTAAAGGAAATTTCCTGACCATGGATATTCACCTTCTGTAACCATAGATGGTGAGGAAGGGGCCAGAAAACATCTAAGGATTACCATGTATCAGAGTATATTTGGTCCCCATGTCAACTAGAGCCATCACCTTTTGTTTATTTCAAGGAGATCAGTGAATAATGAACTCAACTTGAGGCCTCCAGTCACCCCCAATGGCCCTCACCTAGAGGCAATCTTGGCCTGCATCTTATACTTGGGGTGTGGGAGACTGTACCCAAATAGGACTGTACCCCTGAGGCCCTGCTGGAGCAGATGGGGGCATCAGGGATGGTAGGAGCAGGTGGGACAGGTTTGAACTGTTGTTCAGGTTTTAAGGCTTTCCGCAGGTTGACCAACACAGCATTGGGTTGTCAGTCTACCTTTATAGGTGGAGTCCGGCAGCCAGGAGGTCAAACCACATTTGTTTCCAAGTTACTTTTACAGGATCCTTCACAGCTGATTGGGAGAGCTTTCTGGTTTTTCAAGTTACATCTCTGTCTCAAGTCTTTCCCATAGCTGGTAATTTCCTGGGATTTTTTAGTGTCCCCCAGATTAGCAATGGATTGCCCAACATCATAAATGTCTTGTCCCATGACAGGGCTCAGCATGGACACCAGTGTGCCATACCAGGTCCTGGGCGCAGACTGAAGTATATTGGCTTCCATTCCTGCAGTGAGCGTGACCCAATGAGAGCCTGCAAAAACAGGGGTATAGATGGCCTATCTCATTCCCAACTTCCTGAGAATTTGTTGAACCTCCTCTATAGATTTCCAGCAGTCCATGTGCCCAGAGAGATC
Organism: Herpailurus yagouaroundi; assembly: GCF_014898765.1. Lineage (NCBI taxonomy): Eukaryota > Metazoa > Chordata > Mammalia > Carnivora > Felidae > Herpailurus > Herpailurus yagouaroundi. The sequence continues at coordinate 91,956,593 of NW_024412388.1, forward strand.
CCCTTTATTGGGCCAGGCCTCCTGTGGGTTAGAACAATCCAATCTATAACAGACTGAGTATCTCGAACACCAGAGCACCATGCAGGTCCTGCCAGAGGACAGGGTGTGTGGTGATGTTGTTCCTTTTCTGTGCCTCCTACATAGTCAGAAAAATGTCATCACTGCCCCCCAACCCTCCAGCTCATAGCCACACTTACTACGCCGGAGTACTTTCCATGGCCTTTTGCTGGAACTTGGCAGCTAAATCAATAAGCTCAGTGGGAGTATATTCTTTCATCATGATTGTATCCTGAATTGGGGTCTGCCCTGCTGGCTGGGGTTGTTTTGGCTGCACTGTGCTGTTGTGTTTGTATTAGGGGTTGGTCAGCGGGGAACATTTTGTCTGTTTCACTGTCAATCACCACAACATCCTCCTCTTCACTCTCCTGGCTTTCTCGGAGATTCCACCTCTTAGTGCCCCAATCAGGCTTTGTCATAAGAACTTGGACCTTAATCCACAGAGGCTTGCACCCTCCTAGCTTTGCAAAATAGTATGCTAAATTCTCCAACTTACTGTCCTGTTCCCCCACCTTCTCTGCCAGCCCTGAAGCTAGGCACCCACATACCCTTTTTTAACTCAGTTCTTCTTTCAGCTTTCTAAATTGGCTTCAGTCTCTAATTTGTCGCTGATAGCCAGCCAGAGTACCCACAGTAGAGAACAGCCCACTGCAGCAATCATTCACTTCCCTTCTTTGCCAGTTCCTCAAACCAACACATTTTGAAGGCATTGCTGTACTCATACAGGGTCCACAAGCATCTAACGTACATGCTGCCCCTCCTCACTTACAGATTGATGGCCAACTTGGAAGTTCTGCTCCCATGCCTTTTTCCCAAGATTCATTTCTCTGGCCTCCTGGCTTGCTTGCCAATTATTGGTTCACAAATTTGAGAGTTTCCTAGATGAAATCTGAAACTTGCCCCCAGTCACAGAGGGCCTGAAGAAAGGAGACTGGTAGCTGGTAGGTTTGATAAGCAAGAAAACTTACATACAAGGCTTGTGTTGGGCTGCCACAGGACTGGTCCATCTCTGCACCCACCTGGCAGGATCTTAACATTTTATAGAGGTCTCGAATGGGTTCTGTTGGATATAGTCCAGATGGTCTCAACAACACATGACACTCTCAAAATTGTACTCTTGAAGTGGCTCCAGCTATGGGAACAGTGGGCAGAATATACATTCTAAGGACAAGGAAGGGTAAGGAGCCTCTGGTTGCATTGATGTAGCTCAAGCGTCAACCAGTGTTCATGTTCTCTCTATGACCTCCTCCAACAATTGGGAGCTCCTTAGGATGGAAACTGAGACTGCTTCCTCCTCCCTTTCTTAAAGCCCATCACATTCCTAGGTTTGTGGGAAGAAACTCAACAATATTAAGTGAACAAACTAAGATTCTTCAATACAGTCTACTACAGCATAACTAACAATTCCCACATCACAATGCTTCTGAGTAAAACACATGTACAGATTAGATAAAAACACAATGTCTGTCATGCTTTTTTTTTTCCTTTGGTGTATAGAAATATAGTAGCCGCAGAACAGAGATGGAAGAAAGGAGAAGCTGAATTACATTCCCTATGCAAAGTCATTCATAGGTTTAGCACAGTGTATACCATAGTCACTGTAGAGATAATAAAGAACCGAATTCTATATGGCAATGGAAATCAAGGAATGACACTTACATGCAACCACATGGATTGATTTCAATACACATAATGTAGAGCAAAGACAAGTCATTTTGCCTCTTTTTGCCTATTTTCTGATTTCTAAATGGGGTTAATGATAATATTCACTGCATAGGTTTGTGAAGATTGAGTTATGTCTGGCATATAGAAAGCATGAAATAAATGTTAATAACCATCAAATAATTAATATTATGATTACACGAATGTTGCTCAACTAGACACTGTGGACATATACAAGGAATTGGTTCCTGCCTATAAGGAGTTTACAATCCAGTGCAAAAGATAAATAAGAAACGGAATAGCTGCTAGGTGCCTCAGTTTCACAAATTGTGAAAATAGGGGTACTAATATTCCATAGATTTTGAGAATTAGAGATTATTCTCTAAAATGTAATCTCAATAAAAACAAGGATTTTTGCCTGTCTGTTTACCCCTACATTTTTGATACAGAGTATCCGCTGTTCATTAACTATTTGTTGAATGAGAGCATGGAAGTTTTTTGTGTGTCCCGTGTCCATGAAATACAGCCAGACCAACACTAAACCATCCTGCACACCTAGAAAACTGATTTGAGGATTAACACAACAATCTGCACAACCTGAACCAAAGAACTCAGCAAATACACGGCACGGAAAGGTGAACTGGGGGAGACAGAAGCCACAGAAGGCAGGGCACCACTTTTGCGTGTGGAGAAAGGACAGAAAAGGGGGAAGCAGGTAGAATACAGAAAAAGCACTCACCCCAAAAGCAGCTGGAGAGAAAGTGGAAAAGTGGAAACAGCCACAGGTAATGAACTTAAAAGGGAGAAAGGAGAAAGGAGAGGGTTTAAATTCCATTAAGACTATAAACAAGGGGAGCACAGAGTCTGAAACTCCATAGCACAATACCTGACGGTGCTCTGGTGGGAAGGGCAAATCCTCAGGAGCAGAGTGGAGTCCGGGGTTCTTCAGGCCACACAGGGAGAGGTGGTTCCCCTGCTGGGAGGACACCTGGTAAAGGCTGTGCAGGTCCCCCAAAGGCAGGGCCCCCGTGGACCCAGGAGAACAACCACATTTGCTGGTGCTGGAACAAGGTCCTTAAGGGTAAAGCCTGGTGCCAGATGTGTGTTGTGATTTTTCCATAGTCCCTGAAACACTGCTGCTACACTGTCTCCCACACTTTTTCTGGGGCGGGCTGGCACCTGGATGCAGTCTCTGGGCATCGGCTGCAGCACCAATAACATGAACTTTCCTGGCTGCATCAGGCACCTGGCCATTGGTTGGTAAGACCCTCCTGCAGAGGGGCAGAACGTGTCATAGCCGCAGTCCCTCAGAAGTAAGAGGTTGGGAAAAACAGCTGCATCTGAGACAAAACTCAGGAGGAAGGTGCCGCATGGGGCTTGGTCATGGACTGTGTAAAAGCAGGCAGTGGATGGAAGCCAAAAATAAAGGATGGGTGTGCCATTGCTGATCAGGGAGAACAGAGTTCCTATACTGGAGACTGGGTAGCTGGGTGACGCCATTTTCACCCCTCCCGCGGATGCGCATATGCACCTAAGAGCGCAACGATTCACCCCAGTAAGCTAAGCAGCGCCATCTAGTGGAGAACAGAGCCATTACACTAAGCCCCGCCCAACTGGGCCAACCTCACTCTTGACAAACACAAGTCTCTCCACCTGCTTAGTTTATGGATTATAAAGTGCTTCATAGTTTGACTTCTAGGGGAAAACGAAGTAATTTCAGTCGTATTTCAGTCTGTTCACTGGTCCATCTATTCAATTTTCTTTCTTTTTTTTCTTTTTGTTTCTTTTCTTGAATACAGAAAGAGAAAAAATTCATTTTTATTTTCAATTTTTATTAAAAATTATTTTCTTTAATGTTTTTCTACTATATTTTTTACTTTTGTGTAACTTTTTTCAAATTCTATTTTACTTCCATCATTTCATTTCAGTCTACTTCACTGTATTCATTTTTTCAAATTGTCAAATGATTTCCTTTTTCTCTTCCTTTTTCCTTTCCCCTTTTTTCTCTAATCTATCAAGCTCCTTCCAACACCCAGACCAAAATATACCTGGATCTAGCATCATTTATTCAATTTTGTGTGTGTGTTTGTTTTTTATTTTTTAATTTTAATTTTTTTAATTTTAATTTTTTTAATTTTAATTTTTTTAATTTTAATTTTTTTAATTTTA